>NW_016807225.1:2557711-2579246 GCF_001698545.2 Rhinopithecus bieti | reverse complement strand
GAATTGATGGGTGCTGACGAGTTGATGGGTGCAGCACACCAACATGGCACAAGTATACATATGTAACAAACCTGCACATTATGCACATGTACCCTAGAACTTAAAGTATAATAATAAAAATAAATAAATAATAAATAAATAAATAAATAAATAACAAATAAAATGGGCATAGTAAATAATCTAAATGTCTATCAACAACTGAACATACTGTGGTATGTCCATACAATGGAATACTATTCAGCAATGAAAATACATAGGCTAATGATGTATGCAACAGCTTAGATGAATCTCAAAATCATTACACTGAGTGAAAAAAAAAAGCCAGGTGCAAAAGAGTAAATATTTATGCTTCCATTTATATAAAATTCTAGAAACTGCAAGCTACTCTATAGCATGAACAACACATCAGTAGTTGTCTGAGGCCAAGGGAGAGAGAGGAAGGATGGGCTGGAAGGGGCATGGAGGAACTTCTGGGGAATGGGAATGTTCTGTCTTGTGGCAGGGGTTTCACAGGTATATACATCCGTGAAAACCTAAATGGTACACTTTAACAAAGATATCATTTATTGTATATAAATCAGGCCTTAGTAAAGTTGATTTTTTAAAACTTTCCTACTGATTTGTTTTAAGAAGTAAATGAGAGAAAATGTAGCCGGCATATGGTAAGTGCTTGGTAGTAAATGATGATGACGGTGATGTTGGTGGACACTGGGGCATGACAGCAGAGTGTCCTGGAAGTCAGAGGATATATATATATATATCCTCTGATATATGATAATCTCTAAACTTCATTTTCTTAACACAACAAAGAACAGGTCTGGACAAGATGTCCTAAAGTTCCTTAAAGGTGCAACAACTTGATCCTAAAGTGATGATGCCCCAATGGTGGCCAGTACAACTTTCTAATTCCATGTATTTATAACAGATGTAAACTTTAGTGCTCAGAGGATTCTGCTATAACATTTAGCAGTTACTCCTTGAAATTTAGTACTTCCATGATGAAAAAAGTAGAGAAAGTGGAATTTCAGAAGTCCTTTCAAGGGAGTTGGGAACAGGTTCAAGGTAGGGTGGAGAAAAGCCTGCAGAAGAGTACAAGTCCAGATAATTCTAGAGATTATCAATTTGTTTTCTTGTGTTTCCATTTAGAAGTTTCTGCCAAAGAACTCTAAAATCCTTTTTCCTGAGTTTAATGCTTTCTTACTTAAAACACAAGTCTCTTGGTGCTTTGAACAAATACAAAACATGAGCAACTGGGGACTGAAGCTGTCCAAAGAAGACGTTCTGCAGGAAATAATTTGCCCCATACTCACTTCTACACACCTTCAAGACGGGCCAGATCCCCACACTACAAATAACCAGCCTTCATTACCACTCTCCCTCATGCCGGTTCAAACCAAGCCTTCATTACCACTCTCCCTCATGCCAGTTCAAACCAGAGACTCTAGAATCGTTGCTCTAGCATTACAATTTCCATGCACACTGCTCCTTCACCACCTACCCACTTTGCTCATGTCTGGCAGACACTCTGCCTCCTTCCGTCCTTGGGTACATCCTCTTGGATGGTCACCTTACTGTCCTATGCAACCAATGGCTGAAGAAGCAGTCTGCAAGGACAGGCAGATCACAAGTGTGGCCAGCAGCCACCAATCTCTGAGCTGACAATTTAGCACTGGCAAAAGACATCTTAGGTACATATCTGGGAAAACAGACTCTGAGAACAGAAATGCAAGATCTCATATTTAATATAGTCATTGAGAATTATTAGTGGGTGGAGAAGTCTAAAAGGAAGTTAGTAGGTAGTGCTAAGGAGGAAGATCTGTCATGAAGAGATACTGGAAAGCAAAGAAAAAGGCTGGAGAATAATGAGAGTATGGTCTTACTAAATCTTAAGAGTGTGGAGTGTTCTGACCTCTAATAACAACTCTTCCACCTTCATCAACCCCCAATCCCTGCTCGGAATGAGATGAGGCAGAAGTACTTTTTCACAGGACTCCTGCCCTCGCTGGTCCTCAGTCCCTACAGAGTTGTCAAATACTCATCTGGGGAGCTTACTTAAATTCATGCAGATTCCCCAGCTCTAGCTTCTGATTAGTGCATGGCCTGGGATTATACATTTTAGCCACCATCCCAGAATATTTCATAGATGTTATTTTTGATCCTTTCCCTAGTCTTGTGATTATCAGACAATTACCTAAGTTTTACAGACTGAATTCTCTTTGTATGCAGTCACATACAAAGGTGTTCCAAAAAAAAAGGCTTTAAGACTCCATTTCCAACCATGAGAGAATATGTGGTACTAGACTTGCCCTTTTGCCACAAACAACTCGAAAATTGGAGGAAAATACATGGTACTACTGTTTCCAGACACTGGATAATAAGCAGCCTAAGACTCTGATTCCTGAGAGCAGGAAAACAGATGAAGTAAGCCCTAGGTCACTAGAGGTCATTCCTGGACTTTGGCACAGTGTGGGGAACCCCACACGTAGCATGAAGTTCTCATGGAGTTGAAAGGAGACTAAAGTTTAGTGGGACTTAAGTGGCTGGAATTTTAGAAGCAAAGTCTGAAAGACTGGGGAGCTACGGAGAGGAAAAGCTCCAGAAGTCCAGACTGACTGGATACTAAGCTGTGCCTCTGTAGGGTGAAACTCCACAAGCCTGAGCAGACTGGAGCACAACCTCCTTGACTTAGAGGGGGTTATGCATTATGATATTTCAGACGAGATCTGGTGCATTCAGGCTGGTATGGCTGCAGGTTGCATTATGATACTTCAATTACTACTGAAAAGGTTGAGCTGAACAATCTCCAGCACTTATACAGAACTGGAGGAGGCTCAGCTCCACTCATCTAGAGTACAGACATCTTATTGAACAACCAGGCATCAGTGTTTAGGACTAACTCTAGACCTGCCCTAATGAAGCTTTGAAACAATTTTCAAAATGCTCAAATTGATTTAAGAAAATACATTAACTGCTTACCAAAACAAATATAGATGTTCCACAATTTACAATGGTTTGACTTAACGCATTTTCTTTCTTTTTTCTTTTTTATTTTTTGAGATGGGGTCTCACTCTGTTGCCCAGGCTGGAGTGCAACCTCCGCCTCACTGCAACCTCCATCTCCCAGGTTCAAGTGATTTTCCTGCCTCAGCCTCCTGAGTAGCTGGGATTACAGGTGCCCGCCACCACCCCTGGCTAATTTTTTGTATTTTTAGTAGTGATGGGGTTTCACCACGTTGAGCAGGCTGGCCTCGAACTCCTGACCCCAGGTGATCCACCTGCCTCGGCCTCCCAAAGTGCTGGGATTACAGGCATGAGCCACCGCACCTGACTGACTTAACACATTTTCAACTTTATGATGGTGCAAAAGCAACACATGTTCAGTGCGGTCCCTGACTTAAGAGGGGGTTATGGATTATGATATTTTGATTTATGTTACAATATTTTCAACTCACAATGGTTTTATCCAGACTGTAAGTTGAAGAGTGTCTGTATGTTAGTCTTGAAAGGAAGATTGAGACTTAACATAATGATATTCACAATGTCCAGCATCCAATCAAAACCTATGAATCATGTAAAGAAGCAGAAAAATATGACTTGTAACCAGAAGAAAAATCAGTTATAGAAACAGACTCAGAAAAGACAGATATATGGAATTAGCAGCAAAAGAACATGAAAAGAGCTAGTACAGGCTGAGTATCCCTAATCTGAGAATCTAAAATGCTCTAAAATCCAAAACTTTTTGAGCACTGACATGATGCCCAAAGGAAATGCACACTGGAGCATTTCAGATTTTGGATTTTGGAATTTGGGATGCTCAACTAGATAAGCATAATGCAAATATGCCATAATCTGAAAAAAAATCTGAAATCTGAAACACTTCTGGTCCTAAGCATTTTGGATAAGGGATACTCAGTCTATATAAAGGATGAAAGAAAATGTACACAGAATGAGAAGATTAATGGAAGATACATAAAAGGGGACCAAATGGAGCTTCTAGAACTGAAAACAATATGTGAAATAACAATTCACTAGATGGGCTTAACAGCAGACCAGACATTGTAGAAGACAAGACCAGTTACATAGCAACAGAAACGATCCAAGTTGAAGCACTGAGAAAAAAAGTAGACTGAAAACAAAAAACACCAAGCCTCAGTGACCTGTGGAGACAATTGTGTGGACATGCAAACTTGTAATTAAAAGAAGTGGGAGGGAAGAAAAATGTATTTAAAGAAATATTAGCTAACATTTTCTGAATCTGACGAAAACCATAAATCCACAGACTCAAGAAGTTCAAGTAGGATAAACACAAAGAAAACCACACTAAGGCACATCATGACCAAATTGCTGAAAATAACTGATAATGGAGAAGAAATCTTAAAAGCAGATGGGGGAAAGATATATTACATACAGGGGAACAAAGATAAGAATAACGACTGTCTTCTCATCAGAAACAATGTAGGCCAGGCAAGGTGGCTCACGCCTATTACAGGCGGGTGGATCACTTGAGGTCAGGAGTTTGAGACCAGACTGGCCAACATGGTGAAACTCTGTCTCTACTAAAAATACAAAAATTAGCCGGGTGTGGTGGCATGCAACTGTAGTCCCAGCTACTCAGGAGGCTGAGGCAGGAGAATTACTTAAACACGGGAGGTGGAGGTTACAGTGGGCCAAAATCGTGGCACTGCACTCCAGCCTGGATGATGGAGTGAGATCCTGTCTCAAAAAAAAAAAAAGAAAGAAAAGAAAACAGAGGGGAGCGGAGGGGAGAGGAGGAAAAGGAAAGAAAAGAAGGAAGGAAGGAAGGAAGGAAGGAAGGAAGGGAGGGAGGAAGGGAAGGAGGGAACAAAGAAAGCCAAAGACAATAAAATAACTATTTAAAAAACTAAAAGAAAAAAATTGTCAGCCTAGAATTCCATGTCTGGTAAAAAGTTGAGGATGACATTTTCAGACAAATAACGCAGACAGAATTTCTTGCCAGATGACCTGTTCTACAAAATAATGATAAAGTTTTTCAGGCTGAAGGAAACTGATACCAGATAGAAACTAGGATCTACACAAACAAGGAGTGTGAAAATTATAAATAAGTGTATCTGAAAAAGAAAAAGGCTTTGACAATTTGGGGCCGGGCACTGTGGCTCATGGCTATAATCCCAGCACTTTGGGAGGCCGAGGTGGGAGGATAACTTGAGGTCAGGTGTTAGAGACCAGCCTGGCCAACATGGTGAAACCCCATCTCTACTAAAAATACAAAAAATTAGCTGGGGGTGGTGGCATGCACCTGCAACCCCAGTTACTCGGGAGGCTGAGGCAGAAGAATCGCTTGAACCTGGGAGGCGGAGGTTGCAGTGAACCGAGATTGTACCACTGCACTCCAGCCTGGCAACAGAGTGAGACTCTGTCTCAAAAAATAATAATAATAACAACAATAATAATAATAATTTGGATCCCCTGCATAATCTCCTCCCTAGAAGGCTTCTTTTTAGAGACACACACAAACCTCATCTTTTCTCCTGATATTTGAACACAGGATTCCACTGTGCCACAGTTACTTGCCTTTTTAGTACTTTTCCCCCTGCATTTATATAGCTACCCATTAACTAACTACTATGCGTCACACACTGGAGACGCAAAGATAAAGAACATGTGTTATCTGCCGTCAAGAAGCTTAGAGGTCTGGTGGGAAAACGATCAAGGCAACAAAGAGTTAAAGCACAATACCTCCTAACTGTACTCAAATCCTGGCTCTACTCACTTAGCAACTCTGTGACCTTGGGCAACTTACTTAACCTCTCCATGCCTTGGTTTCCATAATTGTAAAATGGGGATAATAATAGTACTACGGGGTTGTGGTGAGAGAAAATGCTTTAACATGTGTAAACTGGAAGGACAGTGCTTGGGATACAGTCAACACCTAGTAAGTATTAGCCATGTTATTACAATGTTGGTTTGCCAAGGAGGTTAGAGGAGTATGGAGAAAGCACATCCGGTCAGAGAGGGAGTGGGATGGGAAGGGAAGACATTTCAGGGGAAGTGATGCTTTGGCTGACCTTTTGAAGGATAAGCAGGGTTAGCATATAAAGAAGGGAGAGATACTCCGGGTAGAGGTGGCAGCATTCAACAAGGCATGGAGATGTGTGTCAGCGTGCGTCAGGAGACCACTGCAAATGTCTTCAGTACTGCTGCAGTCAACAGTGCCTCAGCTGTAGCCCAGGAAATGTTCTGGGGCCTCTCTAGAAGACCTTTTGACTTCCTTCAGGGGCCTCTTACCTCTTCCATAATCTGATCCATTTTGCCTCTGTGGTCTGAGGCGAAAACTGTCCCCCAAAAAAGAAGAAAAAGAGAGCAGAAAATGAGTTTCAAACACAGAAAGGAACACCCCAAACGTTGATTGTATCCATTCTTTCTCCCAGATGAAAATGTCCCTGGACCTGCTTTTCTCTGTCAACTTGGTCAAACCTAATTAGGCCACTGGGTGTGCCGTGTGTGGCTGCACAGGCTGTGCAATGCACTATTCCAGAGGACAGCATCACAAAGGCTATGACATGAATGCTCCTTCCACCCCCAGGAGTGGGAAACCGGGGGCCCTACCTTCACAGCCACCTTTATCTAGGAAACTTCTTTCTTTTCTGATATAAGTCTTATGAGAAGGCAAAGCTTAGAAGCTGGTATTGCTTCTGCCCATCTATATCAATAATGCAGAAGGCATGGGCCAGTACCCTGATACCTGGACATATAATTCTAAAAACCACACCGTGGGAGATAGGACATGGGCATCAATGAAAGGGTCCAGACCTTCAGTTGAGGAAGCAGGATTAACCAAACCTTGGATTCAGCAGGCAAAAATAATTCTAGCCCCAGACTTCTAACACCGTGTTCAGCATAGGTGGAACAGGTCATGACCACCAAGACCACACTGCTGACCAAGATCAACACAGGATACCATAAGAATAAGAATACTGGAAACCTACTCTTCTATTTCTTCAGAAGCCTTCCTCTTAAACCTGAAAAAAAAAAAAAAAGACAAGGTTTTAAGAGCCCACTAGTCTGATGCACCAGGGTAGTATCTTGAGGAAGGTTTCAAAAGTGGAGGAAAACTAGTATATCTCAAGTGCTTTATCTGTCTGCAGTTCTCTTTAGAGACAAGCCCCACAACCAGCATGAGAGAACTAAAGACGCTGTAGTGCCTTCTTACAGCTTTATATCAGCCTCACTCCAAATTGAATTGTTGAGAGTTTAAGTGCAGGTTGAGCGAGTGGCTTAAAATTCAAATAGATACAGATGATTCAGTGCCCTCTTTTCTTTCAGCAATAAACTGACTGGTTTATAGAGTGCTTTCTTAGGACTGAGACCCTGGGTCTTATTTGGTGCTATTAGCTGTCAGCACTTGCAGCTTCCAGTGAGCAAAAAGGGATGCCCTCGCCTCACAGTTCAGGCTTCAGGCTTCAGAACTGCTTTTCTGTGCCCTTCACACGAAGGACGAGAGGACCTTCTGAGTGATGGTGGGTGAGTAGTGCCAGGGCCTGGCTGACACACGCGTACCTACGGCAGTGGTTCTCACATGTCAGTGTGCATAAGAACCATCCACTGAGCCTGTTAGATATGCAGATTGGTGGGCCTGGCAGGGAGAGTTCTGAATCAGCTGGTCTGGGTGGGTGGGGGGTGCCCAGGAATATGCATTTTAAAATTCTAATCTAAGTGTGTCACTACTCACACTCTGAGAAACACTGATCTGAAGTTTTCTAATAAGACTGGCGAACTGTTGATGATTATTAAAGTTGAACATTGGGTACATGGCAATTACATTTTTGTATGTCTGAAAACTTCCACAATTCTGTTATTGTGGGTTTTTTGTTTGTTTGTTTTAAATGAGTTATTTTAAGTCAGAAATCTAGCACCATGATGAGCAACAGCAAAGGATGGCAAATGGCCTGGAGGCAGGATGTAGACCTTGACAGGCTGGGCCACCAGCCTTGCCAGTAAGAACTGGTTTCTTGGAGCCAACCAGCAATTCCTGCAAAACGCAAATAACTCCCCCTGCCAAAAGCAAAATTCTACATTCATTTTTTTTTTTTTTTGTCAATTAAAAAATAAAAAGTTCAGCCAGGCACAATGGCTCATGCCTGTAATCCTAATACTTTGGGAGGCCAAAGCAGGTAGATCATTTGAGGTCAGGAGTTCGAGACCAGCCTGGTCAACATGGTGAAACCCCATCTCTACTAAAGACACAAAAATTAGCTGGGTATGGTGGTGGGCGCCTGTAATCCCAGCTACTCAGAGGCTGAGACAGGAGAAACACTTGAACACAGAAGGTGGAGATTGTGGTGAGCCAAGATCGCACCATTTCACCACAGCCTGGTGACAGAGTGAGACTCCGTCTCAAAAAAAAAATTAATAATATAAACTTAAAAAATTAAAAATGATTTTAAAAAGTCAGTCAAAGTTTAAATAGACTGCTTTCCATGGAATTTACTCTATCAACTGTACTATTTTTAAAAAGAAAGAATGATGGCTGAAGTGAGGTGGGAGAATGGGTAGGTCAAGCTGGAAGAACAGGGTATAACAACTCTAAGGGAATCTCCCAGGCTGCAGTTTCTGACCCTTAAAGAGAGATAAAGGAGACTCAGCAATGAGGGTTAGGAGGGCATAGGGGAACAGAATGGGTAGTGGGAGGCACCATGGGGAAACCACTGCAGGGTGCCCAGGGCATCCCCAGCCTGGTGTTGCTGGAGGCTATAGACTTCCAACGCCTGTTCTAAGTCAACGGAATCCTAAAGGAAGAGCACCCAGTAGCCACCAAAGCCACCTTCTGTCTGTGTGGGAGGATAGAAGCTGACTTCCTAGTTCACGCCGTTCCCGAGGACCAATGCCTCTAATTGTCCTCATGAAGTTAAACTCTATACCCCCACTGTCCGAATGGCACAGCTAATGTCACCAAGGGTAGAAGTGCTTGGATGAAAACAGGGATAAGAGAAGAATCCTGGAATTAAACAGGCTACGAAGAAAGGCTGACGCCTTTGTTGTGTACATAAGAGACATATTCGTCTCCAATTACCGTCAGGAGTTATGACCGAATTGTTCCTTCCCTACACAATGTGCGGTGGCAAAACCTGCCGCGATTATGTCTGAAGGAAACAATAATGATAATGCTAATCTTTGGGGGGAAGCTGAATAATTGCCATTTATCCACTCAACATTCAAAAGGGGGATGAGTTTAATATTCAGCTTAATTGCTGCTGAGCCCACATCCTGCTCTCTCTCGCTCTAGGGGGAGCCCAAGGACTCTCCCGACAGCGGAAGGAGAAAAATCAAATGGAGTCCTCAAGGAAGGGCAGCAGGGATGCCCTCAGGTGGCGTCTTCTCTCTCATTCTCTCTCTCTCTCTCTCTCACTCTCTGCCAGAAACAACAGGTTCTGGGAGCGCACTGAGTGGGATGGTGCACCCTGCCTCTGATCTGGGTCACAGACGGAACACTGGCCACTTCCCAGCCTTACCTAGCCTGCAGATGAGTTTGGTCTAAACCATACTGCTGTCTATTTTGTGTTTTGTTCTGTTGTAATGTAAATTCATTGCCAAAATGGGGAGATTTTGTATACAAATCCAAATTTCTGAACTCTAACTTTTTAGTTTAACTTTTCGGCCTGGCAATACTGGACGTGCAGTGGATGAACCTGAGCTCCCCCGACCCCGCATTGCTCCCAAACACTGGGGGTCCAGAACTAGTCCTCAATTACGTCATCTGCGCTGCTGGTTTTCCAATAGGAGTGAGGAGGCTGGCAAAGTGCGTCCTGTAGCTATGCAGCTATCAAATGTGAGGAGGCAAAAAGACAAAGTGGGGAGCGTGTTTTAGGAAAACTGGCAGAGTATATTTCTTTATAGAAATGCGAATATGCAAATAATTTCTGTATGTATCTCAGGAATATGACTAAAGGTGCCATTCTGAAATAAAACCCCACTTCACAGATTATCTGCCTGGTCCTCAAAGGTACCTCAGGGTAGTGCAGCAACAAGGAGCCCAGCAAAAGACACAGAATCTAGCACCATGTTTTTTAAGCTTCAGGTCATGACCCACTACTGAGCCATGAAACCAGTTTCGTGGCTCACCACCAGCATTCCTTTCCTTTAAAAATTTTTCTTTCATCTTTCTTTTTTATTTTCTTTTACCAATTTGGCTTTATTTTGCAGTACGAAATCATTTGAGCATTTTGAGACGAAGTAGAGGCTCTGTCAAGATCATACTGCATTGCAGCTGTCGGTCCACGGAAGAAGCCCACGCCTGAGATGGAAAAGATGCTTCTACGCTTCACCCGCTTTATGTTTGCTTCCTCTCCCCTTTCCCTCATCAACTTTATTAGGTTAAAACACCACATACAGGCTTTCTCCAAATGACTCCCTATGTCTGGAGTTTGGTTAGAATTTTATGCCCACATAAACCAAACTTGTGGCTATGCTATTTGGGCCCTGCCATAACATTTGACATAATACAAAATATAAAGTCATAGGGAAAACTTCTGGATGCCGTCCCAAACCGTGGATTATTCCATTTAGAATCTCCTGAACCTCAAGAGGACAGATGGCGCACAACCTGTATGGATCCAGCTCTTGAGAAGCAGAAGCACACAGCTACACTGATTAAAACATACAAATACTGTCTCAAGTTTTCTGTATTGGTATCCCAATGTTTGTTTAAAACTGATCCTTCACTAGGAAAAAAAAAAAAGCCAGTTTGGTTAAATTGAACAGAATGTAACTGCCAATTCTGAATAGCCACTCCATGAAAACAAGTTAATACATAATATTAGAAAGATGAAGGGGAGTATTCACTGGCACACAGCGCTCTTCACTCTCTCCATTTTGATTACAAAAGCAGGCCTTACAATATTGATTTCATAGAAGACTAACAACAGTACATGTTATTAATTAGGACACATTTAAAATTTGGCAAATAATGCATATGATATGAAATCATCTTTCTTTTTTAATAGCACAGAAAATGCAGTGTGCTGAAAATAGTAAGGATAGGTATTATATAAACATTTTGTTTCCTGTTTTATGTGTACCCATACCCAATCATGAAGTATATTCTGAATTAATTTACTTTTTTTTTTTTTTTTTTTTTAAGAGACAGGGTCTCATTCTGTGGCCCAGAGTGAAGTGCAGTGTTGGGATCATGCTCACTGCAGCCTCAAACTCCTGGGCTCATGTTATCTTCCCACCTCTACAAGTGCATGCCACTGTGCCTGGCTAATTTTTTTTTTCTATTTTTTTGTAGAAACAGGGTCTCACTATGTTGTCCAGGTTGTTCTTAAACTCCTGACCTCAAGCAATTCTCCTGCTTTTGCCTCCCAAAGCACTGGGATTCAGGCATGGGCCACTGTGCTCAGCCTGAGTGTATTTTTAAACTACTGGTGACAGGTTAAAAACAAACAAGCAAGCAAACAAACAAGAACCTAAAACACAGTAGTCTACCACAGTCCACAGGGTAGGTAATCAGAGAAGAATCTGATATGGAAGTTCTGCCTCCCAGACTGTGTGGGGACAGAGGCTAAGGTAAAGAATTATGGGTTCTGGAGCACCTCTTCACAGACACTTCATCCCCAACTTCTGAGGAAACTGAGGCTGTCGATGAGGCTTGTGTGGCCTGGTCCCAGCCCCCTGGCAGGTTGTCTGCAGAGCTGAGATCAGCATAGCCTCGGGCTGCCGGTTTATTTCTGCACTCAGGGCCCCCGTGCCTTTTCCCCCAAAAGAGGCTATTAGAAGTTTGGGGAACATGGCAAATCATAATAATTCCAGCAAGATCACCTCACATAGAGCACTTTTCAATACTCTTCAAAGACATTCACATCTACAAACACTACCTTGGCTGAGTTCTGGAGAAGAGGAAAAGCAGGTTTCAGCAGAACAATTTTAAACACAGAGAGGGACGCTGGGCACTGCGGCTGTGGTCTTCACCCAAATCACAGAGCTAGTTAGTGATGAGGCTGAAACTAGAATCCATGTCTCCCGACTTTCACCCTAGATTCCAAACACTTTGCCTCAAGCCTTTTCAAAGGAAGATACCAGTTGATTATCTAATATCCCTAAGGCACCCAGACATCTCCTTGGATTTACTGTGTAGACGGTCCCTTCTTGATTTTCTCTCCTAATGGAAGGCACGATATGGTATAGACAGCGAACTGGAAGCTGGAGAAAATCTTTTAAATTAGTCGTTCTTCAACAGTGGTGCACAAGACTCACCCCGGAAGCTTTTCAGTGTACATGGGCTGGGCTTACTCCTCATCCCTCTGAGGTAGTAACTTCTAGAAATGGGACCTAGTCATGTAGATGAGACTCCTTGCCCTAAGCTTTGAGACATTCAGCTGAATACTCCAGTTGCTAAGCAGCAAAACTGAAACTTCTTTGCCTTCTCCTCCTGAGTTGCCTACTTTCTTCTAACAGAAGTGTTAATGAACATGGACTTGACCTAAAGGATGTGAGGAGGAAGAAATAGCAAGGGGCCTGAATGGTCCACTAGGTGAAGTCTCTGTTCCTGAGTGATCCTGAAATTCACGCCCGAGTCCATGGTGTTCATGAAAACTAAGCAGGTGTTCTCCACCACACCAGGCCCAGAGCAATCTAGATTCGATTAGAGATGCTTGTTCAATATTCAAAATGTAATACATAGAGGTTGCTGAACCAGCACTTTGGAAAGTTAATTAAATGCCAGCTTTCTTTTTAAGAGCTACTCCATCATCACTGATTGCTTTGGCCATTTTGCAGAATGAAATTTTAACTCGGGACAGTGACAGTAAACGTTCTCTGTCACCTCCGCCTTGTGGAGCAGGGTGAGGGAGGAAAGACACACCAGCTCCCCCTCCCCACATCACAGTGGGCTGATGGCCCTTTCCAAATTGCCTACAACGCTCAGCCACGAAGCTGCCAAGGACTCAGAAGCTTGGCTTCTCAGGTAGAGGATGTGAAGGTGAAGGGGGTTGTCTTGCTGTTGTGACCTGCATTTAAAGCCCAGTACCTCAGCTCCACACTCACCCAGTCCCCTCCTGGTCTTCATCCCAGCTTCTCTCTGACCCACACTGAGCCTCTCCTGCCTGGCTCAGCACACCCACTGTCAACTCTCAGGGGAAAGAAAGCCCAGTTCCAGGCCCCGGCCCACCCTTCCTTTATGCTGCCCCTTCCCCCACAAACCTGCCCTAAGAAGGATGATGACTGACGACAACAGTCAACATTTACCGAGCTTGTTAGGCACCAGTCACCATCATTATAGTATTTATAATACTATTATACAATTATATAATCACATACATCCTATACAGTATACATTATCTTATTTCAGTATCATAGTACCTTCTTTTATTCTCTCTGTTTTACAGGTGAGCTCAGAGAGGTAAGTAACTTGCCTAAGGTCACCTACCTAGAAAGTAGTAGGGCCAGAATGCAAGCAGAGTGTCTGACTCCAAAGCTCAGTTTCCAGCCCTTACACCATGGAGACATGCAGGCATTTCTACAGCATGGGAAATGCTCCTCTGCTTCAAATCCAACTAATATTTTCAGGACAGGGACATTCTTTCAACTTATAGTAGGGCTGTAGCTTTGTCAGTCCTGATGATCTGGTAGTTAATTTTGGCTTCATTGTTCTGTGATTTGTCATATTTACAATGCAACAGTGTGCATCATGGCAAAAAGAAATCCTGTCTAGTTAAGTCACCTTTCTTTCCATATTCCTCCCTTTTTGAATTTCTTTTGCTTAAATGTAATCCCTTTCTTTGGCATTTGGAGCCCACGCTGACATTCAATGGTGTGATTTGGGCAGCTGAGCACAAGGTGGATTCCAGTGGCACATCTGTGACTTCAGCCACGTGGGACCACGGCGGAATCTTGGATCCTCATAGTTTTATTCCTGCCTGCGGGGTCTGTCTCTCCCTGCTGCATCAGGGGGCCTGATCTGGCCATCATGATCAAGTGGAACTAGCAGGTAGTTATGACCCCCAACTGCAGGGACCCCATGAACTTCTGAGGAAGAGACCATGAAACAACCTGGATTCCCTTCACCAGAGAGAAGAGGCCTTAACTGCTGCTACATGGGTTATGCGCTGAAGGGTAAAAGGCAGCCCTAATGTAGACATCATCTCAGTTAAAATGTTTCTCTCGAGTTTAATGGAATACTGCAGAGATCTAAATGGAGATAAAGTACCACGGCTCAGAGAACAGCCAGGATGCTATCTTTATGCAGCATGACAATGTTCAGTGGTTAATTAGACACCGTTAACCTATTTTAGCAGGGGACATAACCAGGATAAATGGGGGGAAGTGTCCTTGAAGTCTCTTAATATCCACAGCACATACTAGACCCTAGACCCACCTCCCTGCTGCAAGGCAGAACAGGCTTAAAATAGACCGAAGTGCCAAGCACCTGGAGCCTCGCCTGTGCCCGGGGAAGGCCCTATGCGAGTCCATCCCTCACGGATCACTCTGACCTGGGGAGGAATGTGAAGGGTTTAGATGAAGGGTTCTGACTATAACTTGTTGCAGATGAGAGAAACGCCAAAGCCATAGGAAGGCACCTGCATGGTTCCATTTCAAAAGATAAGAAACTTCAGCCAGGGGTCAAATGCATGAAGAAAAACTGTCCAGGGAAAGAGCAGGAAAGAGATACCAACTACATTGATGCCAAAGCTACTTCATGTTTTTAAAATGTCAAGTTAAAATTTCCTCCTCTGGAAAGAAAAAATCAAAATGCCATTTTCTTGCAAGGTTTTCTACCCTCATTATTTTTAAATGTCCAAGAAAAATCTCACGGTTGCCTCCAAATCTCATTGAGGTAAATTTTACCAAGGCATGAGAGAGAGAAGGCAATATTCCCAGATCATCTAATGTCACCAGCAAATCCAGAACCAAGGCTCTACTTTATAAATGTGTGAACTGCCAAATAAGCCTTTGCAGTGAAAACCCAAATGTGAGGAAAGGAGAAATCTGCCATTGTCATCTTGGCTACACTGCTCATTCAATCCCAGGCGGTACACTGGATAATTGGGGTCCCTCTGCTCTAAGCTGCCCCCACACCTGCAATACTCATTAAAAGCTAGATATTTCTCACGAACTGAAGTTTTCCTTGTCCAATAGATTTCTCCTCATTTAAATCTCCCCTGAAAGCTGAAGTCACCCCCTCCTTCCCCTCAGTTTCCAGTTCTTGCCACTCATGTGTTTAGAATCCACTATATGCCAGTAGGTACCATATTTTCTTCCTTCTTTTGAAAACAGGCAGGTGTTCCCTAACACCCAAATTTTGGCACTCTAAGGTTTTAGGTCACGCTAGATTATATTTAGTTCCTGCCAGCACAGTTCATCACTAAGATGTCTGGTAGAGAGAGAAAAACTCATGCCCACGTCCTGTCTATAGACTGCCAAGGCCTAGTGAATCACAATGCGATTCCTGGGAGAAGGTTGCCCCCTGCTGGTTACGTTAAATATGACAGCTTTGTTTTGCTTCAAACTAAACGTATGAAAAAAGGTTGAAATACACAGAAACGCTTTGATTAGCTACAGTTATGGGAACATATAAAATGTAATATGCCTGCTATCAAGAAAAGGCAGCAGAGTTTAGAACTCTAGAGGTTTTAGGCATCTCAAATGAGCACTTTTTTATTCAGGAAACCGTCACTGGATCACTAATCATCTACTAGGAACAAGAGAGAGGTGTTTGGAATTGGGGATCGTTTGCTCAAGATTTTACAATCCAGTGGGAGAGAAGAACATTACAGAAATAACACTAATGCCTCCATAAACTTACATACTGTAAGGCCAAAAAGATTCTCACCACCAGATGGGTACAGTGGCGTGCACCTGTAATCCCAGCTACTCAAGAGGCTGAGGTGGGAGAATCACTTCAGCCCAGGAGTTCAAAACCAGCCTAAGCAACACAGCGAGACCTCATCTCTTTGAACAAACAACAAACAAAAAACAAAACAAAAAGAAACACAAAGAAAACAAACAGAAGATTCCCACCACATCCAAACTGTCAGCTACTAGATGAAGAAGTGGAGACCAGGGGTCCTCAAAGAGATCTAATGAAGGCTCCAAAGCCAGTGGATGCAGTGCCGGACCTGGAAACTGAGGTTCACAATCCCTCATTCTACTGAGCCCCAGATTTGATAGGACAAGTAAGGAAGGTATAAGCAAACTGTCACAGGAGCACTAAAGAGGGAACCAGCCATTCTAGCTGGGGATCTGGGGAGGCTTCCTGGAAGCCTTGCCAGGGGAGAGATGAGGAGGCTTGCAATGGGCAGAAAAGCTGCAGGAGGGAAACCACTTGAACAGAGGTTAGAGGCATGCAGGGGCCGAGGTGTTCGGAAAACAGCAGGGGACATGGCGCGGCTGAAAAACAGATAAGATGGTGGCTGGAGATGAGAATGGCATCAGGGCTGAGTGGGTAAGCATTAAGACCAAATAAGATGGTATTACTGGTGTCAACTCTATAAATATATACACTGACATTGATCAGGGATCAGGAGGGATTCTGGGGCTGGAAATTAATTTTCCCTGGGTTCTCTGCTTTCCCCCTTCAAGTTACTTATGCCCACATATAGAGACCTCAATGACCTAATATTATGCAACTTACCCTGTATCCTGCAGTACAAAAGCAGCACAGAGCAGTTAAGTGGAAGAAGTTGTTACTCTTCCCGCTGGGAGAAAGAAGGGCGTTGGGGGTAGGGAGAAGCAGCCAAGAAGAACTGCTGTATGAGTGTTCCCCAAATGCCTGCCATTTCCAAGTACCACCTTCACCAATTTTGTTATAGCTATGTACTTTCTGCAACTACTTAGTATTTTCTTTAAATTGATTCCTTGGTTTTAATATTTTTTTTTTTTTAAAAAAAGAAAACTCTCCATCCTCAATGGAAAGCTATCATCACCAGCCATAGGGAAATAATTGTAAAACAACACAGCTTTTAAAAAACTACAAACTTGATTAGCTAGACATTGCTGTTTGTTAAAAATCCAAGAGCCCACGGCCTATTTTGTATTAAAAGGGGAGATTAGCAGGGTTAGAGAAGTGTTAAAGAAAGACTGGCTGTAAATGGAGACTTTTCCATTGGCATGATCAGAGGAACTGAAAGCTAGTGGAAAAGAGTAACTTTGGAACTAGACACCAATCTTGGGAAAACAGAACTACTAGGATGGAGGATGGAGATAAACGAGATGGGATGTGGTGACTGAGACAAGTAGAAACCGTGTGCCACAAGTCAAGGGACAAACTTCTCAGTGCTTCTGGAAACCTTTATTTCAATTCATGTTTAATTGTTGGAGTGGGTCTTTTACTTTTCCTGTACAGAAGTTTCTGCTCTATAACAGGGAAACCTGTAAAGATTTCCTTCTGGTAACTAACCCACCATCTTCTCTGCTTCTGTTCTTCTTTTACATCCTGCGCTCCCCCCGAAATCCCATAAATACACTGAGACTCACCCAAGCGATGAGGTACATGAAGAGAAGGTGCCTCAGCTCTGGTTGCTGGCATGCGAGCCACTGGGGGAGCACAGGACCATGTGTGGCAGCCTCCTGGGAGGCTCAGGGCCCACCCTGGTGAATCCCTGGTAAATAGGAACCAAGGGCACCCTGCCACTTCAACACGTGGGCTCTTTTACAATGGGTGCTGTTAAACCTGGAGAAACTAGTGTAGCCATCAGTATTCAGCTCTGGTGGGGACAGCATGGGTCAAAAAGTAAAATCTCTGACCGACCCACTAGAGCAGAACAAACTCAGATGATGTGAGGGGCCTCCATTTCCTATGCATATTTATACCTATGTGTGCCCAGCCCGTTTCATCTATATTTAAATTGCTTTCGGGTACTTCTCCATACAGGACTCAAAAGAAAAGGAAAGAAGTAGGTGTGATGTTCACAGATGCATTTTATTTTTGAGAGACCAAATCCATCAAAGGGAGAACAAGGAGATCATTTATGTTCGGAGAATTTTAACCAATGGTTGGCATCTCTAATCATTCCCTCCTGGCTTTCAGCTGCTCACTCTGCAAAGCAGCAGGTCCCCCTTAGCAGAGACTGGCTGGCTCGGGGGACACAACTTTTTTCCTTGGAAATTTTTTTGTTCTATAAGATTGCTTCATACGATCAACATCTCAATTCTGTGAGGGTCCCAGAGGATAGCAGTAAAGAGAATTTTATTCTAACAGACTCACTCTTGCACAAATAGTATAGTGCATGGCCTTTTCGTGAACTTGAGATAAATGCATGCAGCGCTCAAGGTTTGAGAATGGGCATGGCTGCAGAATGAGAGGCATATTCTATTATACTAATTAGCTGTATGACCTTGGGCAGTGGGGCAAGGTGACATTTAAGGGCCTTTCTAGCTCTGAGATTCTATAACTCAGCGTCACTTAACCTCCCTAGTTCTCATTTTCTCCATCTCCAAATGGAAGGGGCCAGACTCCATAGCTTCTCAGGTCTCTCTCCCCAGCTCTGTGAATGATCACCAACCCTGCCTCCCCTTGATCCTGGCCCCCACCCACATCTGTTCCCCATTAATACCGCTCTCCATTCTGACAACCCCCACGCAGCCCCTTCCTTGCAACTGGTTTATCCAGCCCTAAAAATCTCAATCAAGACAGTGTAGTGTGCAGGTTTGGAAACTGCAATGACAAAAAAAAAAAGTGGAGGGGAGGGAAGGAACAGAGGGAGGAAGGCAGGCGGGTGAGCAGGCCTGCCTCTTCCCTTTTTCAATTACTTTTAGGCAAAATAAAGTTGACCCAAACTCTCTTCCTACTTAAGAATTTAAGGCATTTTCCTCCTTGGTCTGTCTCTCTTTTTCTTAGCTGTTGTCGGACCTGCTACAACTTTCCGGATTGCACACAGAAATATGACTTCCCCTTTATACTCCTCTCCTAAACAGTTAACCTGCTCTTCACATTTCCATTTGTTTTCTTCCTGCTTAATATGACTTCTTTATTTCCTTTCTCTCCAAGCAGTTGGAAAGAGGATAGCTACCTAGACCTGCTAAACCCTCCAAACAGAGGGAACTCAGAAACCAACCTTCCTATTCCTCAAGTCAGAGAGGACTCCAAGAACCACAGGCTCAATTACTCAGAATCAGGCCAGCCAAGGTGTACGTGCTGAGCTCTAATCTCGGGCCCCAATTTAAACAACTAGCTTGAAGCCAGTGGTTCTGAACATGGGCTCCAGGGTCAGAGGGTGCTATGGTTTGAATATTTGTGGCCCCTCCAAAATTGAGGTTGAAACTTAATCCCCAATGCAACAGTATTCAGGAGGTGACAAGGCCATGAGGACTCCACCCTCAGGGATGGGATTAGTCCCTTATGGAAGGGCTAGTGGGTAGCTATCCCTGTTGCCCTTCTGCCTTCTGCCAGGTGAGTCCATAGCAACAAGGCATCTTGGAAGTATACAGTAGCCCTCACCAGACACTGAATCTGCTAGTGCCTTCATCTCAGACTTCCCAGACTCCAGAATGGTGAGACATACATTTCCATTATTTATAGACTACCCAGACTATGGTACTTTGTTATAGAAGCAGAAATTGGCTATAGGTGCAGAACAAAGTTTCACAGGTTCTGGCTTTAGAACAAAGTTTCATCATTCATTACCTGCATGCTCTTGGGCAAGTCACTTTAAACTCTGCCAAGCTGGTGATAATATCAAATTCTACTTCACAATGTTGTTCTAAAAATCAAGTAAGTTAATTCAGGCAAAGCATTTTGCATAGAACTTGGCACACAGGAAGTGATCGATGAACTGTAGCTGTTGCTAACACCATCATTATTGTGGTGGTGGTGGTGGTGGTTCTCATCCAGTCTCTTCCCTGTGCTACTTGTCCTTGCTTGAGACGTCTTTCTCCTCCTTGATCCTGTAACTGATCCCCACCCCTGAGATGGGTGCTGGCTGGGTGTGCCCAGGGGAGTGGCTTCATGCTTTTTGCTTCTGGGGACCCACCACTTCCCCTGCTTGTACATATTTCTGCCTCCCTTGCTGAACTTGTCCAGGCCACCCTCAATGGCAAGTCCAGCAGCCTGCCCTCACCACTTGACCTGTTGACCCCATGTACAGACCCCCAGCCCCATATGAGAAACATTTTGTCCCGCTCACGAAGCCTCCCCACCAGCTGGCCACTGCTTACCACAACACAATTAATTTACCTCTCAGTTTCTCAGCAGGTAGCCCTCTCATTTTTTTCCATCTCCTACTTTACTTGTTCTGCCTCTTGGTTCCCTTTTAGTCACTTCTGTTTATTCCTGTCTAAAAAGCAACTTTTTCTGGCTTTCATATCTTTCTGAAGGATTCTCCACCTCTGGGAAGCTTCTCGAATGAGGTGAAATGGTTTCTGCACTACCTACACACCTAACCCTCCTCATCACACGACACAGTCTTTATAGTAGGGCAGCCTCATCCAGTGACTTCTGAAACTCAGCTTGATGGGGTCAGACCGCGGAAAATAGCCTGGCACCCACCCAAAGTCATCTCTCCCATCTTGATTCAAATACCAGTATTGTTTGGGGTGACAATGACCCAACTAAAAATCTGTTTCCTTGCTTCTCTGGGCCTGAGGGGTAGTCCCGGGAGAAAGATGCAGCACACTCTTCTCCCTCACCTCCAAAAAACAAATTCTTGCTAAGAAAGAGCCCTTCACCATCACTTTCACGTCACTCTTTTTTCTGCCTGGAAAACAGAGGTGAGGCTTGGCGGTATAGCAGCCATCCCACAACCAGGAGGCATGAGCATGGTGACAAAGGCCCGCATGCTAAGGATGGGGGGCAGGAAGGGAAAGCGCTCCATCCCTCCTGGCTCTGGGGGTGCCTATAGCCCTGGGCTGCTAAGCCCTGGACCTCTGCTTTTGTGAGACAAACTCCTTTCTGTTTAAGCTTCTGTTAATGGGATTTTCTGTTAACCGCAGATTTTTAACTCCAATTACTACAGCACATCTCAAATGAGAACTCATTCTAGTCAGGAAGGAATACAAATCCTATGGAAAAAGCAACCTCACATAATTATAATTAGTTAAACTTCATATATGGTTTCAGAAGAGAAAGCAATGATTTGAAATGGATGCAGGAGGAGCAGAATTCTAAGGATGTGAGAGACATCGTCAATATCTGCTAGAGAAAAAGGTGGCAAACCCAGGGGAAAAAGATGAGCACACCCTCTCCACAACTTTGTCTAGCCTGAAAAGAGAACTCTTGCTATAAAGAATGAGGATGAGTGAGCCCTTAAGAAGAGTGTGTTACTGTGATTTATAATAAGAAATATATATTTGGTCTTCATCCAAATACAGATGACCCTTGAACAAGGTGGGTGTTAGGGCACTGACCCCCCATACAGTTGAAGTTTCACTTAACCACATACAGCCCACCGTTGACTGGAAATCTCACTAGTAACATAGTCAATTAATACATATTTTGTACATTATATGTTCTGTATACTGTATTACAATAAAGTAAGCTAGAGGAAAATCAGAAGGAAGAAAAATATATTTACTACTCATTAACTGGAAGTGGATCAGGAGGAGGAGGAGGAGGAGGAGGAGG
>NW_016807225.1:2532997-2557303 GCF_001698545.2 Rhinopithecus bieti | reverse complement strand
GGAGGAGGAGGAGGAGGAGGAGGGGTTGGGCTTGCTGTCTCAGGGGTGGTGGAGGCAGAAGAAAATCCTCCCACAAGTGGACTTTCTCAGTTCTAAAGGCCAACTGTAAATATTTGGTTTCCTGGCACACAGCTCCTAAAACCCTTGGAATCTCCAAAGTGATATGTCTTTTTGTATGCTAATGAATGACTGATGGGAGATAGATGGATGGGGGGACTCCTGGATGGTCTCAGGAGGGAGGCTGGTTGCCAGGGGAACCCAATCCCTGACCTCAGGAGAGGAGATGGGCTGAAGGTTGATTTGATCACCAATGACCAATGATTTAATCAATTGTGCATACATAATGATGCTTCCATAAACACCCAAAATGACTAGGTTCTGAGAGCTTCTGGGCTGGAGAGCAAGAATGTATTCACCTGATGGGAGGGTGGCACACTTCAGCTCCATGGGAACAGAAGCTCCTACAACTGGGTCCCTTCCAAACCTTGCCCTATATAGCTCTTCATCTGGATCCTTTAAAATATGCTTTGTGGTCTGGCATGGTGGCTCACGCCTGTAATTCCAGCACTTTGGGAGGCCGAGGCAGGATCACTTGAGGCCAGGAGTTCGAGACCAGCCTGGTCAACATGGTGAAACTGGGTCTCTATTAAAAATACAAAAATTAGCTGGGCGTGATGGTACATGCCTGTAATCCCAGCTACTCAGGAGGCTGAGGCACATAGGGCAGAAGGTGGAGGTTACAGTGAGCCGAGAGAGCGCCACTGCATTCAAGCCTGGGTGACTGAGTAAGACTCTGTCTCAAAAACAAAACAAAACAAAACAAAACAAAAAAGAGAAATAAAATATGTTTTGTAATAAATTTGTGATAGTAAATAAAGTGTTTGTTTCCCTGAGCTGTGAGCTACTCTAGCAAATTAATCAAGCCTGAGAGGGGGGTCATAGGAATGCTCGATTTACAGCCAGTGGTTCAGAAGCACAGGTAAAACCACCCAGGGCTTGCAACTGGCACTGGAAATGTGGGACAGTCTTGTGGGACTCAGCTCTGAACCTGTGAGATCTGATGTTAACTCCAGGCAGATAGCATGAGAATTGAGTAAAACTGCAGAACAGCCAGTTAGTATCCACTGCAGAACTGGCTAGTGTACGGAGAAAAACTTCTATACATCTGGTGTCAGAAGTGGAGCACTGAGGGTATAGTAGGAGAAAACAGTTTCCACATTGTGCCAAGAGGACTCTACATTGGGAGAAACAGATTTCTTTTTACATCTGCAAGTACCCCAAGGTTGTCCCATGTCAAAAAGGCATTCAGAAGTGTGGGAGGCAGTGGCTGCAATGAGCCAAGATCGCACCACTGCACTCCAGCCTGGGCGACAGAGCGAGGAGGCTCCATCTCAAAAAAAAAAAAAAAAGGGTGATACTTTGCACCACCAGTCGTGCACTGTCAACACCGCAGTGGCTCCTATTTCCTAAAAAAGGAGGGCCTGCCTGGAGTTCCAGGCCCTGCACAGGAGCTCTTCTCTACCCTGCCCACCTACCCTTCTACTCCCCTCTGCAAAGCCTGGTGTGCTCATCCTAAACACACTGCGGTGGTTCATTCATGTCCCTACTCACCTGGCCCCTGGCCTCGCCTCAATGCTTGTCAATTGTTTTGTTTCAAGGTAATATAATAACTCAGAAACTAAAAGGACTTGTTTCAAGCAAGCCATCTAGAAAGTATGTTCACATCCTTTTGGAGTTGGAGAGGGCCTTTGAGATCTCTTGTGTGTAAGGCTGAAGAGACAGAGGCCAAGGGCACTGAGCTGGTTGCATGGGGCTGCTACACTACACCTCTCTTCCTCCCACCCCAGCCCAGGGCTCTGCTCTGTGCCCACTGCACAGGCAGATGTCCTGACTCCTAATGACACCTGGAGAAAAGGTGACCCAATAAGAGAAGGTGGCTCAGAAACGAACTTAGGAAATGGCCTCAAAGGCAGAAACGTAACCCGATTTAACATGTACTTGGAGTGCCTCACTCTGTGCTACTCTGCCCTAGTCTGCCATGGCATCACAGGCCCCGAAACCAGAAGCAGTTTTACAGGTGCACCCGTAACTAGAACCTGGCTCCTGAGTGGGCTGCCTGGGAATGGATCCAGTTCTTAGAGGGCACTGCAGGGTTAGAAGGGACAATCATTTCCAATGCTTAATTGAACTTAATGACTAGCCTAATTAAGCCTTTTAATGGCAGGGCTGGCAGGGCCTTGGCCAGTACCCCTAAGCACAGGCTGCATCCTCTGCACTCACCTTCTTCTGGTGGGTCAGGCAGCTGGCTGGAGCACAGCTCTGCAGAGAGCGAGGCCAAAGGAAGCTGGGAAGGGCTTAGGTCATGCATGCATTCCTTGCTATTATTCTCACAAGCTGAACATGTTGGTTTCTTGTCAAAATAGCCCTCAAAGAGTATCTCCTGAGGCTCTACCATGGGCAAAGATGCTGTATCAGGCGTCAAGGGGCATAAAAACAGAAGGCAGCAAAGCACTGAGAATAAGACCAAGATCTCTACAATCAGACTTACCTGGGTCCAAATTCTGGCTGGCTACTCACTAGCTGTGTGACTCTGAGCAAGTTACTTAACTTTTTGAATGTCAGTTTCCTTATCTGCAAGCAGGGATAATAACAGCACCTATTTCATGGAGTTGTTTTGAGGAAAAGATAACTGTTTTAGCACAGAAGCCAGCAAAAGAAGTCACAATAAATAATGTGTGTTCGTGTGTATATGTGTGTGTGTGTGTCCTCGTCCATACAATACAAGGACCGGACAAGACGTGGGCTATCCACAAACGGGTTCTGCAGCACGTTCCTGGAAGCCAAAATCTGTTTCTGAGGATGAAGCTGTAAATTTCCTAAAGTCTAGAGCTGTCTAAAAAAAACTCAGGGGATAGATAATGGCAAAAATAAAAAGAAAGAACCTAAATGTCCACCAACAGGGGAATAATGCATCCATACCACGGGATTATCACGGAGCAGTAAGAAAACTGCAGTAAATCTACGTATATTAAAACATCTCTAGGATGTACTTACTGCAAAGATAAAAAAGAATGTAAGGTACAGAATGCACTTAATGTGATCTGTTTACTTAAAAAAAAAAAATAGACTTTTGTACATACATGTATTGAAGCGTGTAAAAGATACCAACAAACTATTCCAGTAATTACTTCTAGAGAGATGGCTAGGATCAGAGTAAATAGTTTTAGGCACATTTAGCTTTATCTGTCTTGTTTGAATTTTTACATCATTAAAGAGCTATCAGTTTGCTTGTACAACTAAAAAGGACTTTATTAAAAACAGAATCAGTGGGACTGTTTCTACCAAGTTCCCCAGCTGGAGGGGTCCAAGTAGACCTCGGCAAGCACTTAATAGAAACACTAGAATTTGACAGGACATTGGATGAGACTGGCTCTAACTTTCTACTCTTGCAAGCCCTGCACTTTGTGCCAGTCCAGAAAATCAAAGGAATATTCCACAGGTGACTGTGCTTTTGGCTGTTACCATTTAAGGGACACTTCCGTGGACCACTCATTTCTTTCCTGACCCTCTAAGACCCTCCAACTTTACAATACTACTCTTGGCTCCAATAACTGACCTGCTCTAGTCGCAAGAGCATTTTCATTTCTACAAAACTAGAAACTGTAAAGGGCCAAAAGTCAAAGCCTTCACAGGACATCCTGAGAACCCATTCTAGAACCACTCTTCGTTTTAATTACAACAAAGGTCAAAGGTAGCTTCACTTAAGAAAAGCTGAAGGCCAGAGAGGAAGCTGGGAGCAGACTCTCAGGGAGGTAAGTCTTGTGCCTGCACCTGGCCATCTTTTGGCAAACTTCCCTGCAAGGCCAGCCCACAGGCAGTTGGGAAACAGTTCTGCTGACTCGGGCCCTTAGAGGTACAGCCTTTGTACAATGTGTGGCCTCAGGGTCTCAGCTGTCCTTTCCCTGGCACACATGCACAGGCAGCAAGTTCATCTCGAGTCCCCGCCTGTTCTCCAGCCACCTCCCTAGGGCATCGGGTGCTCCCCTCTGCTCCAGGGAGAGAACTGACTGGGGTCACTTGTCAGGAAGATTGCTCCGCTTTTCAGAGTGGGAAGTGAAGTATCCAAATGGTGCTGCAGCAGGGCTTGTGGGGACACACTACTGTCCCCTTTGAATGGGAAGCACTCGACAGAAGTGCAAGAGTCCAGTGATTTCATGCTTAGTCATCTGCCTAAGTAAATGCGCTTTGTGACACTAGTCACTAGCCATCCGAGGCCTTAAACTGCAATGAACATAACCTAGAACATCTCTGCTTGCTCTGTGCCAAATGTCACTATATCAACGCAAGTAGAAGTGCATGAAAGTGCTCACCCAAATCCTCAATGAGTAAAAGGCTGATGCACCTTCATACCTCTTCCCTAGCCTATGGGATCTATGTGTACCATATCTAAAGCCTTCACAATACTTTCCAAGGGTGATATTATGCCTATCACATGAATAAACAACAGAAGTCTGGTTCTTCAGTCTGGGAAGATATCACATGTATTACCTGCCTATCATTACTTTCATTGAAACAGGAAATTCTGGAGTACTCTGTAGCCCTTAAAAATAAGGCTGTTAGGCCAGGTGCGGTGGCTCACGCTTGTAATCCCAGCACTTTGGGAGGCCAAGGTGGGCGGATCACGAGGTCAGGAGATAGAGACCATCCTGGCTAACATGGTGAAACCCCATCTCTACTAAAAATACAAAAAATTAGCCGGGCATGGTGGCAGGCACCTATAGTCCCAGCTACTTGGGAGGCTGAGGCAGAAGAATGGTGTGAACCCGGGAGGCGGAGCTTGCAGTGAGAGGAAATCGCGCCACTGCACTCCAGCCTGGGTGACAGAGCGAGACTCCGTCTCAGAAAAAAAAAAAAAAAAAAAATAAGGCTGTTCAGCCAGGTATAGGTACAGTGACTCACACTATAATCCCAGCACTTTGGGAGGCCAAGGTGAGAGGATGGCTTGAGCCCAGGAGTTCAAAAACAGCCTGGGCAACATAGTGAGACCCTGTCTCCACAAAAAAATAAAAAATTAGCTGGGTGTGGTAGTACACACCTGCAGTCTCAGCTACTCAAGAGCTGAAATGGGAGGATTTCTTGAGGTTGGGAGGTCAAGGCTGCAGTGAGCCATGATCACGCCACTTCATTCCAGCCTGGGTGACAGAGTGAGACCCTGTTTCTAAAAAAGAAAAGAAGCTCTTCTACTCTGTACTGAGATTCAGAAAGATCAGCAATAAATATTGTTAGAGACTTTTTTTAAAAGTGCAGAATGTATATGTTCCCATTTGTGTCTGTAGGTGGGTGAGGAGAATATATTAACCTGCACAGAGTACCTTTGGAGAGAAACACGAAAAAAAACTGGTTAAAAGTGGTTGCCTCCAGGAGAGGAAACTGGGTGCCTAAGAAAGTCAGGAAGGGAGAGAAAGACTCAGGTTTCATATCCCACTCTTTCATATCTTTTGAATTCTATACTATGTTTCTTTTTATTTTAAAATAAATAAATAAAATTCACCAGGACTTCTAATGTCTCAAAAGAAGACATGATGTTATACAAAGGCTAAAATCTAAAAATATGTACTGTCTCCACATCCCACTCCCTTTCTCTCTCTTCCAGCCCTCTTGAAATGATCCACCTTTCTCAACTTAGTTACATTTGAGCTTTAAGGTCAAAGACACTTCACTCCACAAAAAGGCAGGCCAGGCACAATGACTCACCCCTGTAATCCTAGCACTTTGGGAGGCCAAGGCAAGAGGATTGCATGAGATCAGGGGTTCAAAACCAGCCTCAGTGACATAGCAAGACTTTATCTCTACAAAAAATGTAAAAATATGGTGAGTGTGGTGGCGCATGCCTGTAGTCCCAACTACTCAGGAGTACCTGTAGTCCCAGCTACTGAGGAGGCTGAGGCAGGAGGACAGCTTGAGCCCAGGAGTTTGAGGTTACAATGAACTATGATTGCATCCCCACCCTCCAACCTGGGCAACAGAGTGAGACTCTGTCTCAAAAAAAAAAAAAGCAATATACCATTACAAAAAGGGGTTGTGTCTAACATCAGACCTGGGTGCCTGTGTTGGACAAGGGTCCACAGAACGAACAAATGCTTACCTTTACATCTGTGCCCACGAATAGTGACTTTCAGGAAGTACCCACCTCACTGTACACACTTCAGGGGCTGAGTAGGAAAGGATACCGGGCCCGAATGGAACTACCAGTTAGAGCGAGGTCTAACTATCAGTTTAACAGGGAACATGCTCCACAGATGAGCTGTTCCACCATGACCCATCCATTACGCTCATTCCTCTCCACCCGCCAGCTACCAGAACAAAGGAAACCTACCAAAATAACACAAATGTGTGAAGACAGGAAAGGCCTAAGGATAGAATGAGTGTGACACATCTCACACTTTTTCCCTACTTCAACGAGGATACTTATTTTTCACTAGTTATTTCGATGTACACAGTCTGGGGGTTGTTCATCTCATCATATCTTGCTGAACATCTAAGATTTCCTGTAATAATGCAACTTAATCCCAATTTTTCAAAATAACTGTGGATTATCTAAGCTCATGAAAATAAAAACTTACCTAGCTCCTCCTCTATCATCTTTCCGTCCAGGCTCTGAGAGCAAAGCAAAAAATTACACTTTGGGGAGCCTACCTAGAATAAACAAATCTAAGATGTACATTAAAAAGATGTGATGTCGCATGGTCCTAAAGCCATCCTTTCTAAACTGACCATATCTCGAAAGGCACGTGAAAGAAAAGCATCTATGCAGAGCAAAATGCATGACGGTGAAATTGAGACAGAGATCCAAGCAGAGAGTTCACACAAGCATCTCCCAAAACCACAGAAATAGGGACATAGCCCCTAAACTCTAGGCACAGCCACTGGAAATGGGAGCACAATTAGCTCCCTAAGACCTTCCCTTCTCAACCATCTCACATGCAACAGCCCCATCTGATTTTACCCATTGTTGAACACTCGTTTCTGGTACCTGACTTAGTTAAGAACCCAACAACTGTTCACCCACGTCGCCCAGGACTCTGGTCATGCCATACTGATTCTGGGTTCTTTGTGGCTGAGGGTAGCAAGGGAAAAATCAATTCCCAATACTTCCAATTTTGTTTTGTGTTTCTTGAAAACCAAATGAGCAAAACTGTTTACCGATGAAAATCTGAAGGTCAAGGATTAAGTCCTTTTACTTTACTGGAAATCAGAGCTTCCTGGTCATAACAGGGACACCCTTTTCAATTATCAGAGCTCTGTAAGAAATGCCCCAAATTTACTCATTGATCAAATATGTACAGAGCACCTATGTGTACCAAGCCCTATAGACCCAGATGCAAACAAAATAGACAAACATCTCTTGCATAGTAACTACTTGCTTGTTACTATTAATAGTAATGCAAATGCAAAGGCAGCTGCAGCTCTTAGTTCAATAAAAAAAGATTTTTAAAAAACAGAGAATGAGGGAAAAGTCACATTTAGGCAAATATTAACAACTGGTTGTTCAAGGTAAAAGTGTGCATGGGGGTTTGCTATACTACTACTGCAACTTTTCTATAGGTTTGAAATTTTTTAAAATAAAAATACTAAGACAAAAAGGTAGGGTTATAAGTATAAAATGTATTCCAAGCAGCCAAGTAGCTGGTGAGACTTCATTACAGAAGAATTTCTGTTAATAAATGGAAATTAGACAGTCATCACTTGACAACCTTTAATGAAAGTATGACTCTAGCAACTATCATCAATGGATGCTACAATCTTGAGAGGGGAGTCTGATGAGGGCTCTAAAATGGAGACTCACACAGCCCTTCCCCCACTGGTCAATCACAGGCTGAAAGTGGAATGACCAGACACCTGTGCCTTCTCATACCTGTGCCTTCAAGGCAATACAGTGGGATGTACATGGCATCACCTACAAAGTATTCCTGCCAAAACTGGGCCTAAATGGAACTCCCAGTTAGAGCTACACCCAAATATCAGTTTAACAGGGAACATGAGAGACAAAGAGACAAGTTAAACACTGTGACTAGGAAGCAACAGACCAAATCCAGAATGTGGGAAATTCTACAGGACAAGCTTCTTTAAAAAAGGAAATCATCATGGCCACCTGGGCAACACAGCAAGACCTTGTCTCTACAAAAAATTTTTAAAAATTTAGCCAGGCATGGTGGCATGCACCTGTCCCAGCTAATCCCAGCTAATGCTGAGGCAGGAGGATCACTCGAGCCTAGGAGTTCAAGGTTGCAGTGAGCTATGATCATGCCACTGCACTCTCTAGCCTGAGCAACAGAGCAAGACCCTGTTTCCAAAAAAGAAGGAGGGAGGGAAGGAAGGAGGGAAGGAAGGAAGGGAGGGAGGGAGGGAGGAAGAGAGGATCAATGGCGTTGGGAAAAAAATTGGGGGGGGGTGGTGATTGTTGCAGAATAAAAGAGAGACTATAGCAATATAACAATTAGGCCAGGCACGGTGGCTCACGCCTGTAATCCCAGCACTTTGGGAGGCCAAGATAGGAGGATCACCTGAGGTCAGGAGTTCAAGATCAGCTTGGCCAACATGGCAAAACCCTGTCTCTACTAAAAATACAAAAATTAGCCAGGTGTGGTGGCACGTACCTGTAGTCTCAGCTACTTGGGAGGCTGAGGTGGGAGAACTGCTTGAACCTGGGAGGCGGAGACTGCAGTGAGCCGAGGTTGCACCACTGCATTCCAGGCTGGCAACAGAGTGAGACTCCATCAAAAAAAAAAAGAAAGAAAGAAAGAACGAACGAACGAAAGAACAGAAGAACCAAGGAATGAACAAACAAATGAAAAAAAAGGAAGGAAGGAAGGAAGGAAGGAAGGAAGGAAGGAAGGAAGGAAGGAAGGGAGACTAAATACAATATATGGACCTTGATTTGTCCTTTTTACAATCCACCTATAAAACACATTTTTGAGACAATGGAAGTAACTCAACATGATGTGGATATCAGATGACATTAAGGAATTATTAATTTTGATATGTATGCTAATGTCATGATGGTTAATAAACCAAAACAGTCCTTTAATAAAAATGATCTCCAGCAGCAGCAGGAAAGGTATGAGGGAGGGAATCAATTGCATTATTTACATATTGTTAAGCTTTTCTACTCATCCTTGGCCTCGTACAGGATAAAGCATGTTCATATCCATAGGTATATCTTCTTGAGACTAAATAACTGTGTGCCCTTATATACGTCTGACATAGTACTTCCCTGGCTTTTTCAAGACATGAAACAGTTAAAAATAACACGTCAATGGCTAACTGGGGTGGATGGATGGAGACTTCTCGTGGCCACAGGTGACCAGCCTAAGGGCCTTGGCTAGGTCTACACCACAGGCAGGGAGTGCCCACATCATGGCACACCAGCACCCATAGTGCAGCATATGGCACACCAGCTGGGCAGCTCCAGCTAACCTTTTCTCTGTGACACCTTTCTGGGAAATTGACTTCTATGGGGATGGACAGCCTATAACAGAGCTGGTTTAAGAGGATAGAACATATGTTTGTAACTGTGCTTACAGATCTAGGAGCCCTCTGGCTCCATGAGTTTTTGCTTTTCACACTTTTTAGCCTAATAGGAGTTAACTATTTGCTGCTAAAGGGAGGCAAAAAGATTCTGGTATGGCAATGACATAGAGGGAGAGGACAGAAGCCCTTTAGTATTCTTGGAACATCTATGCCATTAAAAAAAGAGAGAGAGAGAGAAAGAGAGAAGGAGGAGGGAAGGGGGATAACCTCGGGACCAGCACACAGCAGTTCTACCGCCATCTTGATGTCCTTGATGCGTGCAGATGGTGTGGAAGTGGCTGGCACCAGAACAGCCCATGAGAAGGAATGAGCGGCCAATGGAGATTTATGTGAGGAGAGTGAGATGGACAAGGTAAAATTGTCAGGAGGAGTTGTTAGAAAGTAAAATATATTGTGACAATTCCACTCCTGCCGTTCATCAATAAACTGACAGATCATTTAGTGTCAATTAGGAGTGATAGATGGACAAGTCCCCATGATCCTGGGCCAAAATTAATGGCTGGGAGGGAGAGGGTTATTGAAAATGACGGCTGACATTGAGAGCAAAGTCCTGAAAGTCCCTGAGGGGCCATTACTTGCCTCATTCCCTTGCAGATCAATGCAGGGACAAACCCAAAAACAGACACTTTGAGACAAAACTTAATCAAACTACCTTTCCTTCTCTTTACCAAGCTGGCTTTCTCTCTTCAGCTCCATTCCCCATGGCCAAGTCAGTGACCCACCGTAAGTGTCCCACCTCGGGCAACTTCAGAGCCAAGGACAGCTCCAAGACGGAGTCTCTGGTGTAGCTACGACTCTGACGACAAGGGGAAGGGACTGGTAGTGATCCCAGGCCCCACGCCATTCCTGAACTTAGCCCTCTCTGTGGCTCAGGGACGAGCAATTGAGCCCTGGCACCCAACATCTCTAACCAGTGAGGTGGCTGATACATGTTCTGCTCTCTATCCTGGGCAGTGTTATGCAAATAAAGCCAAGGTATCCCAGAAACTCGTATTCCTTAGCTATGAGCTCCTCAATCAGATTCACAAACGGCCCTTTTACTTCTCACTGGTGACACTTTCCTCCTACCTTCTTTGCACAGGGATACCTACCTTATTGAACAGAATCTACCCAACAGAGTTGGTGTAATGCACATATAAGGTGCTGCCATTGACTGAATATTTGTGTCTCCCCAAAATTCTTATGTTGAAATCCTAATCCCCAATGTGATGGTGTTTGGAGGTGGGACTTTCAGAGCTGATTAGGTTTAGATGAGATTATGAGGTTGAAGCCCTCATGATGGGGACGAGAAAGAAACATAAAATCTCACTCTTTATGTGCACATACCAAGGAAAGACACTTAAGGACATAACTAGGAAAACGACTCTCACCAAGAACCCAACCATGATGGCACCCTGATCTCAGATTTCCAGCCTCCAGAATCATGAGAAATAAATGTTTGTTGTTTAAACCTCCCCGTATATGGTAACTTGTTATAGCAGCCAAATTAAGACAAGTAACTAGCACAGTGCCATTGTTATTATCATCCAAAAAGAATTTCAGGTGAATATGCTATTTTCCGGGATCAATCCTCTGCTGTAACTAGACTGACAATAAAGTTACTATCACTCCCACAATACCAAATCTTAAGCCAAAATGCCTTCTTCATGATCCTGTTCTGACCATCAAAATTCATCCAGCTTGACTCCTATCTCCTCTGTAAGACACTCCCTGACCATAATGATTACTCTCTCTTCTGATGTCACATCACCAGTGTTACTCATTCATTTGTTCCTCACTTACAATGTGCACCTTCTGCCAATATGCTCCTTTTGCCATTCCTGATTTTTGTGGGTGAAAATGTCTCCTAAATTAGAATTCGAGCTCTTGCAGGACAGGAAGTATATCTTCCACTCTGGTACTCACTACAGTATCCCCAGCAAATAGTAGGAGCTCATGTTTCCAACCTTAATGAGGTAGGTCCTCAAAGCAACTCAAAAGATGCCTCTCTTCTCCTGTCAGCCTCTTTTTCTGTTTTAAAACTGTTCTACTTCAAGATGCCACTCTCCTTTGCCTCAACAAGCTCAACAGTCAGTCTGTCTTCCCACTTTGAAAAATGGGAAAAAAAAGAGAAGCCAAACCAAAAGGAAATTCTCTAAATTCCCCATTCCCCTCAACCATCCTCAATAACTTACCCATCCTTTCCAAGCTCCGTCTGTTTTGGAGAAAAACTATCCACCTTCCCTCCTCCTGTCCAAGGTCAATCAATCTCTTCTGGAAGGTCTTATCCTATCCCTCCAAGATCCTGCCACATCAATTAACCCCTTACTTAATTTCTAATTACTCTTTCCTCAAATATTACAGACATGATTCTTAATCTAGACTCTTCTTCCAAATACTGTTCCATCCTTTTCCTTTTTTCATAGTATCCTATGTTACTGGCCAGTTCCTCATGTCCCATTTCCTCTTCAATCTACTGCAATCTGGCTCGGGCTCCAAAGCAAATCACTGTAACCACTTTCTCAAAGGCCCCTTGTAACCTCCAAACAGCCAAATCCAAGGATCTGTCCTTGTCTTCTCCTGTTTTTGTAGATGACTCAAAGCGCATCTGTTTTTTGACCTCCCTTGTGGACGCCTGAGCTGCGGAAATTACCCACATGTCCCACCATCAGCCCCTAAATCAGGTCTCTCCTGCCTTCCCTCGCTTACAGCACCATTACCCAACCAGACACCTAAGTGGGGCTCCTTGCAGTGACCTTCACCTCCTCCCTCTGCCCCACATCCAACCACTGGCATTTCTATTAACTCTACCTCCAAAATGTCTCCACATCGTCTTTCCTTTCCATCCTCACACCACAGCCCTAGTTTAGGCTCTTATCTTTCATGCAGATTCATACTTCCCAACAGGTCTTCCAGCCTTTCAGCTCTCCACCTTCCACACTGAAAGCAAAGTGACCATTTAAAAATACTGATCTGCTAATGCTATCCCTCCCCTCCTCCCCCTACCCCACAACAGGCCCCGGTGTGTGATGTTCCCCTTCCTGTGTCGCAGTGTTCTCACTGTTCAATTCCCACCTATGAGTGAGAACATGCAGCGTTTGGTTTTCTGTTCTTGCAATAGTTTACTAAGAATGATGGTTTCCAGCTGCATCCATGTACCTACAAAGGACATGAACTCATCCCTTTTTATGACTACATAGTATTCTATGGTGTATACGTGTACCCTAGAACTTAAAGTATAATAAAAAATAATTAATTAAAAAAATACTGATCTGATCATTCATATGTTGAATAAATAGTCACCAAATGCTTATTATGGACTAGGCACTGTGCAAAAGACTGGGGGCATGTAAATAAGAGAGTGTGTCTCCTCTCGTGGAGCTCACATTGCAGCAGATAGAAAAAGAGATTATGTATGCATGCATGTGGATATGTCAGGTAGCAGTAAATAAAGCAGGCTATGGGGACCACAGAGCGATGAGGGGTGCTACTTTATGTAAAGTGAGGTCAGGTAGGACCTTGTAAGCCATGGTAAGGACTTTGGGTAAGGACTTTGACTGGGTGGCATGCTACTGCAGGGTTCTGAGTATGCAAGTAAAAGGTTTGCACCTATGTTTTGAAAGAGTCACTCTGGTTATGCAGAGATAACACAAAGGGAGCCTCGTCAGGAAGTTCTCACTTGAGCCAGTGCAAGAAATGATGGCTGCAGTCAGGGGCTGGCAGTTCAGATAACAGATGTATTCCAACAGTAGACTTAACAGGGTTTGCTGGCAGACTGAATAGGGTGATATAAAGAGAGGAGGCCAGGATAATTCCAAAGTTTACAATCTGAGCAATTAGGAAGATAGAGTCGGCACTTACCGAGATCTAGGGAAGACTTTGGAGGCACAATTAGGGGAGGGGGTAGAAGGGGTTGAAATTAAGAAGACTAATTTGGATGTGTCAGGTTTGTGTTGCATATTCCCGTTGAAAACATCAAGCAGGCAAATGGCTGTCCAGAAGGAGAACTGGGCTGGAAATATAAATTCTGGAGTCATCACTGCATAGACGAGAGTCAAACCTGAGACCGGGTTGAGATCATGCAGAAAGTGAGTGTTGACAGAGAAGAGAGGAGGTTAGAGAAGAGCCCGGGGCACTCCAACATTTCGAGGGGTCAGAACCAGGCCACAGACTGAAAAGTCAAGCAAGTGAATACCTTGGAAAGTAATACGTGACAAGGAAAAGCTTCTCTCTCCAAGAGGAAATGGATTTGATCTGGAAAAATCTTTAATATTTTCACTGAGGAATGAATACTTGTGATAATCTTTTGTTCTCTAAGAAGCAGACAGGATTTGTCTTATTTTCTTATTTCAAAATAAATTCCAGATATGACAAGTACTAAAATCCCCTAATAATTTAGGAAAACAAAGCTCCTCCCATTCACATTAATAGATGAGACCAGCATTTCTGTATCACCTTCTTGTTTTTCTTAACACTAAAAATGACTGTTATGGTCTATGGAAAACAGTATGGTACATAATAGCATAGGAATAGAGGGACCACTAGCACAGAATAACGCATCCAAAAACAGACCATAATTTATATATGTATATTATTAAATTATATAATGTTTATATATGTATATATAATTATATATATGTATGTTTACTTTTCCAAAAAGAAGTATAGGAAAGATAAACCAGAAACTAATAAAGAAACTACCTATAAGGGATGGACGGGAATGAGGTGGAGGGGATGATAAGGATGGGAGTGAGACATCACTGAGTATATCTTTCTGTACAATTTTAACTTTTCATTGGTGTAAATGTTCTACATATTCAAGAGTAAATTAAATAAAAAGGATTTTCAAAAACCTTAAAATTGAACACAGAAACAAGTGAATGTAATTGTGTATTAAATTGATACCTTAACCTATATGAGAAATAATTCAAATAACTTCTGAAAACAGTATCCTGAACCTTAGTGTGATATATTCTTTTTTTTTTTTTTTGAGATGGAGTCTCGCTCTGTTGCCCAGGCTGGAGTGCAGTGGCGCAATCTCGGCTCACTGCAAGCTCCGCCTCCCGGGTTCATGCCGTTCTCTTGCCTCAGCCTCCTGAGTAGCTGGGACTACAGGCGCCCACCACCGGGCTATTGTATTTTTAGTAAAGACGGGGTTTCACCTTATTAGCCAGGATGGTCTCGATCTCCTGACCTCGTGATCTTCCCGCCTCGGCCTCCCAAAGTGCTGGGATTACAGGCGTGAGCCACCGCACCCGGCCTAGTGTGCTATATTCTAAGGACAAAAAGAACCACAAGAAATCTTGAGCTTTACTTAGGAGTTTGTTTTTGATAATGACATTAGTATAGTAACTGTAAAACTATTTTATGTGTGTTACAGGATACAGCGTATTTTTAAAAATGTGTTTACTAGTTCTAGCTACTAAAAGAGCCTAGAAGCAAAGATATCCAATAGCAATGCAGTGTGCCCATAGATCTTGAATTCTATAACTATTCTCCACCAAAAGGACCCAGGCCTCCTTGGAGAAGCAGCTGACTCCTGGACTGAATCTGGAAAATACAAAATTATTCTGGAATATCTTGCTGCATTGAAAAGCAAGCACTTGATACTCAAATACTAATACAGCACAAAGGCATAAGAGCCATCCTGAAGTTCTCCCTGGCCAAACATGGGACAATCTGAGCACTAATAAACATAAGTATTATAGAAAAAAAAAAAAAAAAGTGATGATGGAAATGAGTTATAACACAATGAACAATACAAATCCATGAGTCCAGTTGGGTGCAGTAGTTCATGGCTATAATCTCAGCACTTTGGGAGGCCAAAGTAGGAGGACTGCCAGGAGTTTGAGACCAGCCTTGGCAACACAGTGAGACCACAGTTCTACAAAAATAAGAATTTAAAAAAATTAGCCAGGCATTGTGGTACATGCCTGCACTCCTAGCTACTGGGGAGGCTGAAGCAGGAGAATCACTTGAGCCCAGGAGGCTGAGGTTACAGTGAACTATGATTGCACCATTGCACTCCAGCCTGGGCAACAGAGAAAGAGAAAGATCCTGTCTCAAAAATAAATAAATAAATAATTTAAAAAGTACAAAAATAGACACATAGGCCAATGGAACAGAGCAGAAAACCTAGAACTAGAACAGCATACCTTCAACCAACCAATCTGTGGCAAAGTTGACAAAAATAAGCAACAGGGAAAGGACATCCTATTAAATAAATGGCGCTGGGAAAACTAGCTAACCATACGTAAAAGAATGAAACTGGACCCTTTCTTATCACTATATAAGAAAAATTAGCTCAAGATGGATCCAAGACTTAAGTGTAAGACTTCAAAACTATAAAAATCCTAGAAGAAAGCTTAGGAAATATCCTTCTGGATGTCAGCTTTGACAAAGAATTTATGACCAAGTCCTCAAAAGCAACTGTGACAAAAGGAAAAATGGGCAAGTGGGATCTAATTAAATTAACGAGTTTCTGCACAGCAAGAGAAACTATCAGCAGGGTAAACAAACAACCTACAGAATGGGAGAACATTTTTGCCAACTATGCATCTGACAAAGGATTAATATCCAGAATAGGAACTTAAACAAATCAACAAGGAAAAAACAAATAACCCCATTAAAAAGTGGGCAAAGGCCATGAACAGATACTTCTCAGAAGAAGACATACACGCAGCCAACAAACATATGAATAAATGCTTAACATCACTATCAGAGAAATGCAAATTGAAGCCACAATGAGATACCATCTCAAACCTGTCAGAATGGCTATTGTTAAAAAAGTCAAAAAATAACAGATGTTGGTGAGGCTTCTGAGAAAAAGGAATGCTTACACACTGTTGGTGGGAATGTAAATTAGTTTAGCCACTGTAGAAAGCAGTCTGGAGATTTCTCAAAGAACTAACAATAGAACTACCATTTGACCCAGCAATCCCATTACTGGGTGGTATATACATACCCAAAGGAAAATAAATCATTCTATCAAAAAGACACATGCAAACATATATTCATCGCAGCACAGTTCACAACAGGAAAGACATGGAATCAACCTAGGTGTCCATCACTGGTGGACTGGATAAAGAAAATGTGATATATATATATATATATCACATAGAATACTATGTAACCATTTGAAAGAATGAAATTACATCCTTTGCAGCACTATGGATACAGCTGGAGGCCATTATCCTAAACAAACAAATGCAGAAACAGAAAACCAAATATTGGAGGTCTCACTTATAAGTAGGAGCTAAATCCTGGGCACATACAAACATAGAGCTGGGAACAACAGACACTGGGGACTCCAAAAGGGGCTGTGGGTGAGGACTGAAAAGCTTCCTATTGGGTACTGTGTTCACTATCTGAGTGATAGGATCAATAGAGGCTCAAACCTCAGCATCATACAATACACCCTTGTAACAAACCTGCACATGTATCTCCTGAATCTAAAATAAAACAGTTTTTTTTTTAAATCCATGAGTCCATGATTTTAAAGAGAGAAAGCAATAGAAAAAGAAAAAAGGAGAAAAGGAAATTCTTCTTTATAAAAAAACTCCAAGCAATTAATATAGAATGGTAGAATTAGAAAGTTAACATTTTGCAATCCCCGATATAATAACTGATTCTGGCAAGGATCATTAATGGATGCTAAAACTGGGTGAAAGGGTGTGGGTGAACAGGATTCAAAGTGGTACCCCAAACAATTACTAATTATTGATAAAGGAAAAAAAGAATCTTTGCAATGGAGAGATCTAGAGATCACCACCTAGACCAAGTGATAAAACTTAGTAACACCAACCAAGGGATCAGCTGATGTCACATGCCTCCTAATTTGATAAGCTAAGAAGGACATGTGATCACCTGTTCTGGTCAACAATCTTTAACTTGAATCTTATCATGAAGAATCAATTAGAGAAACCCAGAATGTGAGACATTCTACAACACAACCGGCCTGGGTTCCTCAAAAAAGTCAATGTCTTGGTGGGGAATGGGGAAGGGTGAGGACTAGTTTAGATAAAGAGAGACTAAAAAGACAACTATGAAACGCAGTATTTGAGCTCTGATTGGATCCTGGAGTTATAAGAGACATCTGGAGGAACAAAGGGGGGTATTGAAATATAAACTATATATTAAATATTATTAAACTGCCATGAAATGTCTTAGGTATGAGTGATACTGTGAAACTGTAGAGAATGTCATTAATCTTGAGAGATGCATGCTAAAGTATTTAGGGGTGAAATGTCATGACATCTACAACTTACTTTCAGGTTCAGGAAAAAGTGTACAGGGGGATGTTGGGGAATGGGGAGGGAGAAAAAAGTGGGAGGAGAGGGTGGAAAAAAAGGAAGTAAATATTTTTAATAGTGATATTTTATTTTTTTAATTTAACTTTTAAGTTCAGGGGTACATATGCAGGTTTGTTATATAGGTAAACTTGTGTCACAGGGGTTTGTTGTACAAATTATTTCATCACCATGGCATTAAGCGTAGTACCCAGTAGTTATTTTTCCTGATCCTTTCCAATTTCCCACCCTCCACCTTTCAATAGGCCCCAGTGTGTGTTGTTCTCCTCTATGTGTCCATGTGTTCTCATCATTTAGCTTCCACTTACAAGTGAGAACATACAGTGTCTGATTTTCTGTTCCTACGTTAGTTTGCTAAGGATAGTGGCCTGCAGCTCTATCCATGTTCCTGCAAAGGACATGATCTTGTTCTTTTTTATGGCTACATACTATTCCATGATGTATATGTACAACATTTTCTTTATTCAGTCTACCATTGATGGGCATTAAGGTTGATTCCATGTCTTTGCTATTGCAAATAGTGCTGCAATGAACATACACATGCATGTGTCTTTATAATAAAATGATATATTATTTTGGGTATATACCCAGTAATGGGATTGCTGGGTCAAATGGTATTTCTGTCTCTAGGTCTTTGAAGAATCACCACACTGTCTTCCACAATGACTGAACTAATTTACACTCATGCCAACACTGTGCAATCGTTCCTTTTCTCTGCAACCTCACCAGCATCTGTTATTATTATTATTATTATTTTATTTTATTTTATTATTTGAGTTTCACTCTGGTTGCCCAGGCTGGAGTGCAATGGCACAATACGGGCTCACTGCAACCTCTGCCTCCCAGGTTCAAGCAATTCTCCTGCCTCAGCCTCCTGAGTAGCTGGGATTACAGGCATGCATCACCACGCCCAGCTAATTTTGTATTTTAGTAGAGATGGGGATTCTCCCTGTTGGTCAGGCTGGTCTCAAACTCCCGACCTCAGGTGATTTGCCCACCTTGGCCTCCCAAAGTGCTGGGATTACAGGCGTGAGCCACCATGCCTGGCCATATTTTTTTGACTTTTTAATAACTGCCATTCTGACTGGTGTGAGATGNATTGCAAATAGTGCTGCAATGAACATACACATGCATGTGTCTTTATAATAAAATGATATATTATTTTGGGTATATACCCAGTAATGGGATTGCTGGGTCAAATGGTATTTCTGTCTCTAGGTCTTTGAAGAATCACCACACTGTCTTCCACAATGACTGAACTAATTTACACTCATGCCAACACTGTGCAATCGTTCCTTTTTCTCTGCAACCTCACCAGCATCTGTTATTATTATTATTATTATTTTTATTTTTATTTTTATTATTTGAGTTTCACTCTGGTTGCCCAGGCTGGAGTGCAATGGCACAATACGGGCTCACTGCAACCTCTGCCTCCCAGGTTCAAGCAATTCTCCTGCCTCAGCCTCCTGAGTAGCTGGGATTACAGGCATGCATCACCACGCCCAGCTAATTTTGTATTTTAGTAGAGATGGGGATTCTCCCTGTTGGTCAGGCTGGTCTCAAACTCCCGACCTCAGGTGATTTGCCCACCTTGGCCTCCCAAAGTGCTGGGATTACAGGCGTGAGCCACCATGCCTGGCCATATTTTTTTGACTTTTTAATAACTGCCATTCTGACTGGTGTGAGATGGTATCTCATTGTGGTTTTGATTTGCATTTCTCTAATGATCAGTGATGTTGAGCTTGTTGGCTGCATGTATGTCTTTCTTTTAGAAAGTGTTTATTCATCCTTTAATGGGGTTGGTTTTTTTCTTGTGAATTTAAGTTCCTTATAGATGCTAGATACTACACTTTTGTCAGATGCATAGTTTGCAAAAGTTTCTCCCATTCTCTAGGTTGTCTGCTCACTCTGTTGACAGTTTCCTTTGCTGTGCAGAAGCGCTTTACTTTAATCAGATATCATTTGTCAATTTTTGATTTTGTTGTGATTGCTTTTGGTGTCTTCATCATGAAATCTTTGCCTGATCCTATGTCCGGAATGGTATTGCCTAGGTTGTCTTTCAGAGTTTTTGTATTTTTGGGTTTTACATTTAGTCTTTTATGCATATTGAGTTAATTTTTGTACATGGTGTAAAGAAAGGGTCCAGTTTCAATCTTCTGCATATGACTAGCCAGTTATCTCAACACCATTTATTGAATAAGGAATCCTTCCCCCATTGCTTTTTTTGTCAGGTTTGTTGAAGATAGTTGCAGGTATGCAGTCTTATTTCTGAGTTCTCTATTCTGTTCTATTGGTCTATGTGTCTCTTTTTGTACAGTACCATGCTGTTTTGGTTACTGTAGCCCTGTAGTATAGTTTGAAGTTGCATAGTGTGATGCCTCCAGGTGTTTGTGCTTTTGTTTGCTTAGGATTGCCTTGGCTATTTGGGCCCTTTTTTGTTCCATATAAATTTTAAAATAGTTTTTTCTAGAAAAGTTCTGTGAAGAATGTCAATGGTAGTTTAATAGAAATAGCACTGAATCTATAAATTGCTTTTGCCAGTATGGTCATTTTAACAATATTGAGTCTTCCTATCCATAAGCATGGACTGTTTCTCCATTTGTTTGCATCATCTCTGACTTCTTTGAACAGTGGTTTGTAGTTCTCATAGAGATCTTTCAAGATAGTGCCATTTTGAAGGCAACAACTGCTCAAGTAAATTCTAAACTAGAATAATGACTATTCTTTGAGAAACTATTCCCGTGTATATCTTAAGTAGTTAAATTCGATAACTGGCCATCCCACTGGCACATTTTTTTTTTTATCTTTCATCTAAGACTTAGTGCAAGAGATTAAGTAATGAAATGATTTGTAATCCAGTCTTTAGAACTGGACTCTGAACTAAACTAAAAGACATTAAGCACTTGCTCCTTCTGACTTACAGGCATCTATGACTCCATTTACTTCGTCCATAAAATGGGACCAAAGGTAAAGGCTAGCAAAATGTCTCGGTCTTACCACCATATTTTCTGTCAGGCTGGCCTAGATTAACTATATTTAAGCAATGAATCAAACTTCAAGAATCACAAAGACTAACTGTAATCAAAGCCTGTTTAAAGCATCTGGAAGGTGCTGATAGCTACAGAGGCTAACAAATGTGGCTGAAGGTGGCAGCCAGCACCATCCTACTATAGATGCCACTTACAGAGCACATGTTACCTAACACTTTTATGTTTTAGAACCATAAAACGTAGAGAGACCTGCCTTATTACTTTACTCCTTATGCACTGTTGTTATTCATAACTTAATTGCAGCACAAGCTAGGTACTAGCTTTATGCTGAGTACTCTTCCTGTGTGTTCAAGCCTCAGAACAATTCTTTGCAATAGGTGTTATTATTGCTACTTTACAGGGTTAAGTAACTTCCCCAAGTTTACACAGCCAGTTAAATGCTGAAACCTAAATTCAAACCCTGGTATGTCTGAATCAGATACCCATGGTTTTAACCTTACTGTGATGTTGCTACCTACGAGTAAAACAAGAGATGACATAATTACCACACCTTAGCATGAAAACTCTGCCAGTTTGAGCACGGAAGAAATGCGAGAGAGTATGTGGTAGGAAGAAGTTTGAGGAACACTTTCTCCTTATTTGAAACAAGGTAATTCTGAAACCATCCCTGAGATGTGGATGCTTATCCTGGATGGATGAAGATCTTGCAGAGATTTCTACTCTAGGTCATGTGCATTCCCAGATGCTGGCAGAAATCCAAGGGAATATCATTCATTGATTATATCTAACTCAAATTTGTCCAACCTGCTTTATTTTGTTGTTGTTCTGTTTTGTTTTATTTTAGGCTTTTAGCAGCCTGAATCCATGGTTTTTAGTTTCTGTCTCTAGTGATAAGTGGAAAAGAGGAATGAAGAAGGGGTTTTACTGGCCCAACCAGAAACAGAAACTAAGAATCTGTGACTGTATTCTCTCTCTTGAACACCCCTGGCTAATTCTTACCAACATAAGGTTTAGAAAATACTTCTGATACTACAGTTTGGAAAGCTGACATTCCTATGCTTAAGGCTTTAATGTAGTTCACAATTAAAGAAGATTCCTGATACTCAAAATAACCATTGCTTTTCTTGATCTGTAATTACTTCTCCCAAACAGACCCTTCATATGAAGCATTTATGGCACCATTAAGATCCCAAAGCTCCTGCAGCTCATAAACATCACCACCTGCCAGAATGCCTGTGAGAAGAATATGGTCGAAGCCTATCTATGAGGACAGAATGGGGATAAGAAACAGTCATCATCATCATCATAATAGCCAACATCTACAAGTGCTTCCTAAATGCTTCTCTCTCTTCTAAATATTTTACACATATGAATTCATTTAATCCTCACAATGATCCTTTCAAGTAAGAACTATTTTTAACCCCATTGTAGAGATGCAGAAATGGAGACCAGAGATGTTAAATTAATTGCTTGGGATCTCTTAGATAATAAATGAGATAGTTAGGATTCAAAGCTAGGCAGCTGGCTCCAGTACCTGCGGCTCTCACCACACTCTGCCGCCTCTCAATGTGGAACCACAGGGATCAGCTTCTGGTCTAAGCTGTGGAAAGGCTGGGAGGGCTAAACACAACAGCAACATTCCTGTTACATATATAATTTCCTTTAATCTTTGAATCACCCTGTAGGGAACATCAGTGTGTCCATCCAGGGGCTCAGCCATGGTTAACACCTTGCTCAACATCATCCAGCTCAGAGAGAATGGCATCTGCATCTACAGTCCCACACTGTGAGCCCTATGCAGTTTATAAAGTGCTGCCACATACACTGTGACATCAGGTTTCCCAGCCTTTCCAGGAGCTATGGAGAGGCTGATGAGATAATGTTAGTTATGGTTATGGTATCAATATTCATGCCAGCTTACAGTAAACACAAGATACCAACTAGGCAGGGTGATGGGACATCTGTATTGTTTCCCTTTATGAATGATGACAGATATATGTCAGGGGAGGACATACCGCAGAGTTCATCAGGAGTTACAACAGGCAATTCCATTATGTTTAGAAAATTAAGAACACAAAATGTTACAACACGAGTAAACTTTGAAAACATTATGACAAGTGAGAGAAGCCAGCCATAAAGGACCACATAATATAGATTCTACTTACATGAAATGTCCAGAATACGCAAATCAGAGAGAGAGAAAGTTGACTGGTAACCACCTAGATCTAGGGAGGTTGGGGGGACATGGGAAGTGCTGCTAATAGATACAGGGTTTCTTTTGGTGGGGAGGTGATAAAAATGTTGTAAAATTGATTGTGGTAATGGTTGCACAACTCTGTGAATATATTAAGAACGATTAAATTGTACATTTTAAGTGGGTGAATTGTATGGTATGTAAATTTTTTCTCAATAAAGTTATTGTAAAAAATAAAACAACACAGGAGCAAAGTCCCCCCAGCCGTGTCCACCCCCACCCCTACTCTTATGAGCTGCTGGTACTCACTTCGAAGCCTTCACGGAATCACCTGCCCAGCCTCCCTCTCGGCAGCGAGGTAATTTAGGAGAGGAAGTCTACAAGGAAAGAGAAGTCAAAAGAACACATTCACTCAACATTTGCATTTATTTTATTTTATTTTTTATTTTCTATTTTTTGAGATGAAATCTCGCTCTGTCACCCAGGCTGCAGTGCAGTGGCGCGACCTCAGCTCACTGGAACCTCTGCATCCTGGGTTCAAGCAACTCTCCTGTCTCAGCCTCCCGAGTAGCTGGGATTATAGCCGTGCACCACTACACAGAGCTAATTTTTGTATTTTTAGTAGACACAGGGTTTCACCCTGTTGGCCAGGCTGGTCTCAAACTCCTGACCTCAAGTGATCCACCCGCCTGGGCCTCCCAAAGTGCTGGTATTACATGCGTGACCCACTGTGCCCGACCAACATTTGTGTTTAAGCACCACAATGGCTGAGGGTAATCTCACCTACACCAACCAATATTCAGCCTACCTTCTGAATAAAAATACAGTGACCTTTCTAACTTACTATGAAAATCTGGGTTCCTTCATACCCTTCTGGTGAGTTATAAATTGGCACGTTTCTGGAGGGCTATTTGGTGATGTTTATTGAAAACCTTAAAAATGCTCATACTTTTTTTTTTAATCATGGAAATATTTATTTATTTATTTTATTATACTTTAAGTTCTATACTTTATTATACTTTAAGTGTCCAAGTGATCTCATTGTTCAATTCCCACCTATAAGTGAGAACATGCAGTATTTGGTTTTCTGTTCTTGCGATAGTTTGCTGAGAATGGTGGTTTCCAGCTGCATCCATGTCCCTACAAAGGACACGAACTCATCCTTTTTTTATGGTTGCATATTATTTTATGGTGCATATGTGCCACATTTTCCTTTTTTTTTTTTTTTTTTTTTTTTTTTTTT
>NW_016807225.1:2492863-2532708 GCF_001698545.2 Rhinopithecus bieti | reverse complement strand
CCAAAATTGCTAGCAATAAGGAATTAAGTAAATGGTAAAATATACATGAAAATACTATGCAAATAACAAAAAGTCATGTTATTAAAAAAAAAACCCAATGATATAGGAAAGTTCGATACATTTTAATTTTCAAAAACATGTTATCAAACAGTAAGTATATGCTTTTGATGCATTTTTTAAAATGATTGCCAACATATACTATCTAGTGTTAATGAGTTATATGTACATGACTGACAGGGGACTCCATTATAGGCAATTTTAATTTTCCTTTTTTCTTCTGCTTTTATAAACCAAAAAGTAATAAAATAAAGATATAAGAGTAAGACTTGCTTAGAAGACATAAACTAAATTGGTGGGTGGATTAAAAATCTACTCAAGAGGCCAACCCCAACCCCTGCCACTGCTGCCAGTGACCGAGTACAGTGTCTAAGAGACTTGGGGATTGACTTGCCCCCACCAACCCCCCACAACTAGCACCTATGTATGCCATCTAAAGGCCTGAGGATAGGCTGACCCCACTCACTGCCACCACTGCCAGCACACACATGACCCAGGGGCCTAGGATGGATCCATCCTGCCCACCACCACTGGTGCACATTTTCTGGGGTCCAAAGGACTGTTCTGCCCTATCTGCCACCCACACATGGTCTGGGGGCCTGGGAATAGGCCTACCCTGCCTGCCACCAGTGTCCATGTATGTCTCCCAAAAGCCTGATGACCAGTCTACCCAGCTTGCAGACACCACCCACCCACATGCACTACCTGGGGACCTGGGGACTGGCTCACCTGGCCCACCACCGCCACCCCTGGCACCTGAGCAAGGCACTGGAGGCCTAAGGACTGACCTGCCCAGATCCACCATCACCAGAGCCCATGCACACCACCTGGGGGCCCCAGGGACTAGCATACTTGGCTTGCCACCACCACCACCAGTGCCTAAGTACAAGCCCACTTGGTATCCCCATTTGCAGTAAAGCCTTGTCACAGCCTCTAATAACAGCTATAGCATAAGCCACTAAAGAACCCATTGATACCCACTGATGCTGTTTACAGCTGAAGATATATAAAAACTACATGACCGCACCCACCCAGAATCAAAGCCAAAGCACCCCACCTAACTAACACTATAGATACATCTATAGGAAAAAGTATTTTCCTATGGAAGTCAATCCATAAGACTGGAAGATGCAACTATTACACCAGATACACAGATAGCAACGTAAGAACACAAGAAACATGAAAAAGTAAGGAAACATGACACCTTTAAAGGAACACAATAATTCTCCAGTACCAGATTCCAATGAAAAGAAAATACATGAAATGGATGAAAAGAATTCAAAACAATGATATTAAAGAAACTTAGTGAGATATGAGAGAACACAGATAAAAGAGTACAAAGAAGGCCAGTTGCAGTGGCTCACGCCTATAATCTCAGCACTTTGGGAGGCTGAGACAGGTGGATCACGAGGTCAGGAGATAGAGACCATCCGGGCCAACATGGTGAAACCCCGTCTCTACTAAAATACAAAATTAGCTGGGTGTGGTAGCACATGCCTGTAATCCTAGCTACTCGGGAGGCTGAGGCAGGAGAATTGCTTGAACCGGGAAGTCGAACCGGGAAGTCGGAGGTTGCAGTGAGCAGAGATCACACCACTGCACTCCAGCCTGGCAACAGGGCGAGACTCCATCTCAAAAAAAAAAAAAGAGTACAAAGAAATCAGAAAAATGATTCATGATCTGAATGGGAAAGTCAATAAAGAGATAGCCATCATAAAAAAGAACCAAACAGAAATCCTGGAACTGAAGTCAATGAAAGAAAGAAAAAATACAATCAAGAGCTTCAACAATAAACTAGACCAAGCAAGAGAAAAAGAATTTCAGAACTTGAGGACAGGTCTTTTGAAATAACTCAGTTAGACAAAAAAGAAAAAAGAATAAAGAAAGCCTACTTGACATATGCAACACCATAAAGAAAACAAGTATTAAAATTTTTGAAGTCTCAGGAGAAGAGATGGGCAAAGGTATTGAAAACCTATTCATGCAATAATAGCTGAAAACTTCCCAAGTCTTGAAAGGGATATAGATATTCAGATACAGGAAGCTCAAAGGTCTTAAAATACATTCACCTCAAAAAGATCTTCTCCAAGGCACATTATAATCAAAATGTCAAGTCAAAGACAAAGATAAAATTCAAACAAAAGCAGGAGGAAAGTGTCAAGTTGCACATAAGGGAATTCCCAGCAGAAACCTTATGGGACAGGAGAGATTGTGATGATATATTCAAAGTGCTGAAAAGAAAAAAAATGTCAGCTATGATTATTATGCCCAGCAACGCTATTATTCAAAAATGAAGGAGAAATAAAGTCCTTCCCAGATAAGCAAAAACGAGGGAATTCATCACCACTGACCAGGCCTTCAATAAATTATTAAGGGAGTCCTACATATCTAGAAGTGAAAGAATACTATATACCATCATGAAAACACAAGAGAGTATAAAACTCACTAGTAGAACAGTTACACAAATGGGAAAGAGAAAGAATTCAAACATTACCACTTCAGAAAACCATCAAACTGCAATGATAAAAATTAAGAGAGGAAGTAAGGAACAAAGGATATAAATAACAACCAGAAAACAATTAATAAAATGGCAGAAATAAAATGGATTAAACTCCTCACTAAACTGGCTGAATGAATTAAAAAGCATCAATGTTTGCTGCCTATAAGAAACTTACTTCACTTATAAAGACACACATAGACTAGAAGTGAAGGGATGGAAAAAAATTCCTGCAAATAAAAACCAAAAGCAAGCAGGAGAAGCTACACTTACATGAGTTACATGAGATAACACAGATTTTAAGTCAAAAACTGTAAAGAAGGTCATTCTATAATGATAAGGGGATCAACATAATAATTCTAAATATATATACACCCAACACTGGAGCCTCCAGATAATGAAAAGCAAATATTATTAGATGGCCGGGCGCGGTGGCTCAAGCCTGTAATCCCAGCACTTTGGGAGGCCGAGACGGGTGGATCACGAGGTCAGGAGATCGAGACCATCCTGGCTAACACAGTGAAACCCCGTCTCTACTAAAAAATACAAAAAACTAGCCGGGCGTGGCAGCGGGCGCCTGTAGTCCCAGCTACTTGGGAAGCTGAGGCAGGAGAATGGCGTAAACCCGGGAGGCAGAGCTTGCAGTGAGCTGAGATCCGGCCACTGCACTCCAGCCTGGGTGACACAGCGAGACTCCGTCTAAAAAAAAAATTATCAGATCTAAATAGACTCCAATACAGTAATAGTTAGTGACTTCAACATCTAACTCTCCCAGCACTGGACAGATCATTTAGACAGAAAACCAATAAAGAAAACTGGGAATTTAAACTGCACTTTAAACCAAATGAAACTAACGGACATTTATTAAACATTTTATCCAATAGCCGCAAAACACACATTCCTCTCATCAGCACATGGAACATTCTCCAGGACAGACCATATGTTAGGCCACAAAACAAATGTCAAGAAATTTTTAAAAACCAAAATCATATCAAGTATCTTTCAGATGACAATAGAATAAAACTAGAAATCAATAATAAGAGGAATCATGGAAACTGTACAAATACACAGAAATTAAACATCATGCTCCTGGACAACCATTGGATCAATGAAGAAATTAAGAAGAAAATTTAAAAATTTCTTGAAACAAATGAAAACAGAAACACAACATACCAAAACCTATGGGATACAGCAAAAGCAGAGCCAACAGGGAAGTATAGCAACGAAAACCTACATCAAAAAAAAAAAGGAAAGATTCTGAATGAACAAGCTAACAACACACCTCCGGAAACTAGAAATGCAGGAACCAGCCAAACCCCAAATCACTAGAAGGAAAGAAATAATAAAGATCAGAATGGAACTAAACAAACTAGAGACTTAAAAAAATACAAAGGATCAATGAAACAAAAGATGGCTTTTTGAAAAGATAAACAAAATTAGTAAACTGCGAGCTAGACCAACTAAGAAAAAAGAGAGAAGGCCCAAATAAATAAAATCAGAAATGAGAAAAGAGACATTACAACAGATACCACAGAAATACAAAGGATTATAAGAGACTACTATGAACAAGTACATAATAATAAATTGGAAAACCTACGGGAAATGGATAAATTCCTGGACACATACAACCTACCAAAATTGAACCAGGAAGAAATAGAAAACCTGAACAGACTACTAACAAGCAATGAGATTGAATCAGTAATAAAAAGCTTCCCAACAAAGAAAAGCCTAAGACTAGATAGCTTTACTCCTGAATTCTACCAAACTTACAAAGAAATAATACCAATTTTTCTCAATCTATTCCCAAAAATTGAATGGGAGGAAATTCTTCCTAACTCTTATACAAAGCCACTATTACTCTGACACCAAAACCAGATAAGGACACAACCACCGCAACAGCAACAACTATAGGCCAACATCCCTGATGAACATAGGATGCAAAAATCCCCAACAAAATACGAGCAAACTGAATCCAACAACACATCAAAAAGATAATACACCATGATCAAGTGGGATTTATCCCAGGGACGCAAGCATGGCTCAACATAAGCAAATCAATAAATCTGATATATCATACCAACAGAATGAGGGATAAAAATCATATTATCATCTCAATAGATGCAGAAAAAGCATTTGATATGATTGAACATCCCTTCATAATAAAAATTCTCAGCAAATCAGGCATAGAAGGAACAAATCAGGCCTCAACTTAAGGCCACATATGACAAACCCACAGCTAACATAATACTTAATGGAGAAAAGCTGAACATTTTTCCTCTAAGAACTGGAACAAGACAAGGATATCCACTTTCACCACTTTTATTTAACATAGCCCTGGAAGTTCTAGCCAGAGTATTCAGGCAAGAGAAACAAATAAAAGTCATCCAAATTGGAAGACAGGAAATGAAACTGTCCCTCTTTGCAGATGATGTGATCTTATATATACAAAAACCTAAAGATTCCATCAAAAAATTCTTAGAATAAGTGAATTCAGCAAAGTTGCAGGATATGAAATCAACATACAAAATCAGTAGTGTTTCTACACACCAAAACAAAGTAGTTGAAAATAAATCAGGAAAGCAATCCCATTTATAATAGCTACAAACAAATACTTAGGATTACATTTATCCAAGAAGGTGAAAGACTTCTACAGTGAAAATTACAAAACACTAATGAAAGAAATTGAAGAGGACATAAACAAATAGACATCCCATGCTCATGGATCAGAAGAATTAATATTGTTAGAATGACTGTACTACCCAAAGGAATCTATAGGTTCAATACAATTGTCAAAATACCCATGACATTCTTCACAGAAACAGAAAAAATAACCCTAAAATTTGTATGAGACCACAAAAGGGACTGAATAGCCAATGCAACATTGGGCAAAAAAGAACAAAGATGGAGGCATCACACTATTTGACTTCAAAATATATAATACTACAAAGCTATAATAACCAAAACATCATAATATTGGTATAAAAACAAATAGATCAGTGGAAGAGAATAGAGAACCAAGGAATAAATCCATGTACTTCTAGCCAAATGATTTCTAAAAAAGACACGAAGAACATATTAGGGAAAGAACAGTCTCCTCAATAAGTGGTGCGGGGAAAACCAGATTTCCATATGCAGAAGAATGAAACTAGACCTTCCCCATCTCTCACCATATACAAAAATCAAATAAAAATGGATTAAAGACTTAAATGTAAGACCTGACACTACAAAATCTACTAAAACTTTCTGCACAGGAAAGGAAACAATCAACACAGTGAAAAGATAAACTATAGGAGAAGATATCTGCAAACTATCCAACAAGAAACTAATATCCAGAATATGCAAGAAACACAAATAAGTCAATAGCAAAAAAACCAAAAAAGCCCCATTAAAAAGCAGGCAAAGGATCTGAAAAGAATCTCAAAAGACGACACACAAATGGCCAAGTATATGAAAAAATGTTCTACATCACTGATCGTCAGAGAGATGCAAATCCAAAACCACACTGAGATATCATCTTACCCCAGTTAAAATGGCTCCTTTGAGCCTGGCCTGAGTTGTCACTTTACCGATGGATATCAACTGGTTAATAGTGTTCCCTAAGAGTCTAAAAGCAAAAATGATCAGCTTTTTCTTGTTTAACCACAAACCCAAGGAAACCATGGCTATTGGGTGAAAATCCCTTCTGCCTAGAGGTAACACAAAGCCACATTTCCTCTCACTTTCTTCCCATTATAAAATGGTACCAGCAGCTTCAAAACAAAGAGCTCACCAGCTAAAAGTCACTCCTCCAAAGCCAATACAGTTTAACACCCACTTCTAAAATCAAAGGATTTTTTTCACTAATAACTGAAGCCATTAGGAGTTGATATAATATTATAAAAACTGTATAAGCTACTTTTCATTTCCTCCACCCAAACATTGAGATTACTCAGAAAAATAAAAATTGCAAAGAAATCCTCTGAGCAAAATGAGTCAGGACTATGGTAGTTAGCTTGCTTCCCACTGGTGAACCTCAGGAGAGAGCACTGAAGCAGAGGGGAGAGGAGGAGGGACAGGTAGGCTTAGCTCTCTGCAAAGTAGGCTTGGGCATTTAGAGGGAGATGCCTGTCTCCTGATGGGAAGTCCTTACATACATGATTTCGTTCTCTGAGTCCAAGGATTAGAAATGTTTTTGTAAACACCCCCTAGTATGAATCTTGTTATGGGCACACACAAATACCATGTCTGGATGAGACGGACTTAATTAACAACTATTACCAAGTTATACGCTCTTCCCCAGAAATCAACCTCGTTACCTATGTGGGGAACTTGGCACTGGTCCCATGTGCACTGGGTACAATAGAAAAAGTAGAAGATATCATCCCTGTCCCAAATGTTCCATGAGACCAAGAAGATGCAGAGTTCAGTGTATCAGGCCTGTATGAAATCCACATAATTGGATGTCAGGCTTAATCTGAAACCCAAGAGGCCACAATGGAAGTGAGAATTAGGCGTCCGTGATGGAGACACAGAATTGTTCCAGGAAGAGGCTGCATCCAGGATCCAAAGATGAAGCTGAGGAGGAATCCCTCAGCCATGGGGCAGTCACACCAAAATTTGCAGTTTTCTTGCCATCTTGGTGGTTTTTATTGGGGCATTATTAAGGCTGCTCTGATAAGCATGCATAAAGCTTACAATACACATCTAAAAGCTAAACAGAATTGTACAGACTCAGGAAGTGCTGAGGAGAAGGAGAGGTCAAGGAAGCTTTATGGGCAAAGTGGGGCTTGTCTTGGATTGGAAATGTAAAGAAAAAAGCATTCCAGAAGCAACCAGATCCAAGGGTGTAGTGATACTGGGGATGGTACATAACTCTCCTGTAGCAAAATGTTGTTACTTGCCCATCATATTGTACGCGCCCCCAGGAAATGTTTTTGGGAGTTTGAGCCCCTCAGCATTCACTACTCTACAATGAATGTAGAGTGGAAGCTGATGCAACTTGATCATAATGTGGCAGTTTGAATTAAGTACAAACAATCTGAAATGTAAGCAGACAACTGGCTTGTAGCAATATGATTTTTTTTGAACATCTTACATTTTTAATCCTTTCTTTATAAGTTTCCTAGACTACTTTGGATTAAGAAAACTATGGAAAACTAGTAAGTGCCACAAGCGAATGCCAGGCGGTAGGTAGCACGTGTCAATTTTCCAGAGTCCTGAATGCACTGCTTGGGGTCTCTGCTCATACTTGCTGGAATCAACTGCAGCAGATTTTAGTCCATGGGTCGCTTTTCCTCATATTTCTTTGTAAACTCTTCAGCATTCTTAAAGAATTTTTTACAGTCCTTAGAGTACCCTTCAGCTAGGTCAACCCGAAATGGGTGCTCGGGCTGGGGGCTGTTCACGAGTGCTATGACAGCCTGGATTACTTGGTCAGTTTTGGTTGCTGGCTTCCAGTTGCTAGCACTAATTACTGGCAAACAGACTTGCTCCTTTTTGTCATTGTTTGGGTGACAGATCTTTGTTTTAACTGTGGTCTTCAGTGGTTTAAATAGGTACTCTGCTGGAAATCTGATTTCCATTCTGACGGCCACTTTATCATATGAAGGGTTGTCACGAAAAATTAGCCCTTGCCAAATCAAGAAATTAGCTTCCTCAAACCTGGATGTTAGGAAGTTTCTCATTCCACATTTGTGGATTTCTTCAAGCTCCTTCATTAGCCTTCTGCTGGTTGTAGTCTTGGATTTGGTGCTGCTCCTTTCCCCAGCAATGTGATTTTAAAGGTCTAGTTGGTTTCTTTTGCATAGACAGTCCAGTCCCTGAACACTTGGTTGCTCTCCCTAAGAGGTATCATGACACCTAGACACCTAGTTATCCTCATTTCAAAAAAAGCCCACGGCTGTCTCCCCAGGGCAATCTGAAACACAGGATACACACCTAGGCCAGCCACTGCTGTTGCTCCTTTTATGACCAGCTGCCAGGACTGCTGGCCTTCCCTTCCCGGAGGTGACAGATCAGATGCTGGGGAACCTACAGGGGTGTGAATGTCCTTGCCAGCTCAACTGTCAGAGCTCCAGTGCCTGCCTGGACTGATGAGAAGTTGAAGCACTTTATTCACAGATATTTCCATTTGGACCATGGGTCCTTCCTGCAGAGCAGAGGAAGACACAAATGCATGATTTATTTTGTTCTTCAAATGTTGTGAGTCTGAGTTCTCTACCTAACGGTCTACTCATTTACAGGAAAAAGAATTTACTCCTGCTCCATCATTGAAGCTAAAAACTTAATCTTCAGGCAGGCTAAGACGGTCGTGGCATTTTTTTCCTAGAGTCCATCAACTCAAGAGTGTTCCTTGACTAAGCACTTGGGAAGACATCTGTTGGCATTTTGGAAGAATCTATTTTCTATCCCTGTGTTAAGGAGGAGAGAACGAAACTACATGGAAGAGAGGGATTAAAGCTAAACAAATTTAAAAGCCAGAAAGAAGAGAAGGCCTGATCCTAGAATTCAAAAGTCCTGGTTTATTCTTTAAATTACTCTCCTGAAATTCAGAGGCACAGCCCCAAGACAACAGCTGGAAAAATGATTTCCAATTTTGGCTGACTTACTGCCAGGTAACATTCCCTAAACTTGTTTTAAAAAAAGAAAGAGTCTTAAAATATGTAACACCAAGAGGGACAGAAATAGGATCGAGTGACGGTAGTCCTTAGGCAGTGTATCTCTCGTGTTCTCTCTTAAAAGCTGGAGTCACGTCTCCGAGTGTGGGAAATGAGCACAGCCTGCTGGGGCTGCCGCCTGATGGACGGAGGGGGCAGGACCCTGCATAGCTCCTGAAAAGCAGCAAAAATGTGTTCTCTCCAAAATAAACAGGGGGCAGGAATGACTGCGAGTAAAGAGTTGGAAGCACGTGACTGGCAGTTGCAGTCCTGAAATACCAGCTTTCTACAAAAAGGAGCCTGTGAGAGGCAGAGAGCGGGAATTTCAGGAAATGGCCTCTTTATATGGTCTCATCCGAATGGGCTAGGATTCAATAACTGGAATTACCATGTCAGAGGGAGTCTTTAGGACCAGACTTGTTTCTGATCTTTATATGGTTCCCCCAGATTCTTAAGATGCCAAAACAGAAAAGATGCTGCAGTGCCAAAAAAGGAGCCTTCTGAGTTTAGAAACTTCTCACACACTCTCAGAAGTCCTGGAGAAACTCCACCCTAACCCCAAAATATGAATCAGGCCAAGAGTTCTAAGTCCAAACTGCAACCTGTTTCAAAAAGCCAGTCTAAATACACGCATACATTCCAACAGAAAGATATTTAGTTAGGCAAGATCAATCGCAAACTTCGCACATATCCATCTTCCAGCTTCTAGAAGCAATGCAGCTCCCACATTCAATCTTAGATTACTGACTAAAAGCAAACTTCCCTTTCTTTCTCCAGCAATCTTAGAGAAGATCCAAGAAAGTTGTTCTTTATATGCTTGGTGAGTGAAAAGACTGACAGTAATATGGTATGTGCATACGCTGAAGGGCTGGCATCTACTCCTGCAATCTGTCCTCCATGCACAGTTCCAACTCTGCCAGTTTTTTCCTCCTGCCTCAACCCTGGGTCTGACAACTAATCCCTCAGAGAAATGAGTTTCTCCATAGTAGATTTAAGGTCATGGAAGGTAATGGATCACCCAAGCTTAGAACTGAACTCCTGTGAATAAACGTAGTTCTCTCAGGCTGAAATGGACATATAAAAATGCAAAGTCTATTTTATGTATAAGAAAGAAAGCTGATAATCAATGAATGCTAAAGCCATTAGGTATAAGACTGACTGGTGGGCAACTGGGCATTCTCACAGTGCCAAAGAATCAACCCGTATATTACATGCTACTTGCAGGGGAGAAAAACGTTCCTTAACAATGGAGATATCTATCATTATCCTAACTCAGTGATCAAACTTAGCAGCATTAACAGTGGGATGTAATGTGCTGCCACGTGAAACACATGACACCACCCAGGAAAACTTCCTGCCTAAACCATTCAACTGGAATCTAATCAAGCCTTCCAGTCTGATTTCCAGCCTAACGGAAATCAGGTGAGAAGGTAATAAGCAAAATGACACTTGGAAGAAAGAATCAAACAAACCCAGAATGTGGGAAACTCTGGTAGAAGAACTGGCCTTAATCTCTTCAAAAGTGTCAATGCCATTAAAAAGATAGGAGTGGGCCAGGTGCAGTGGCTCATGCCTGTAATCCCAACACTTTGGGAGGCTGAGGCAGAAGGATCACTTGAGGCCAGAAGTTCAAGACCAGCCTGGGCAACAAAGTGAGACCCCATCTCTACTACTGCTGCTGCTACTGCTACTACTGCTACTACTACTACTACTACTACCACCACTACTACTACTAATAATAATTAGCTGGGTGTGATGGTGTGCAGCTGTAATACTAGCTACTCAGGAGGCTAAGGTGAGAAGATCACTTGAGCCCAAGAGGTTGAGGCTACACTGAGCTATGATCACACCACTGCACTCCAGCCTGGGCAACATTTAAAAAAAAAAAAAAGTAGAAGTGAGGGAGTTAGGGGACTATTCTAAATTAAAAGAGACTTAAATAAACTAATTGTGTGATTCTTGATTGGATTCTGGTGTGAACAAAAGAGCTATAAAAATACTTTGAAGACAACAGTGAGAAATAAATTTGGAGTGAGTAATAGATGGTGTTAGGAAATTATTCATACTGTTAGGTGTAGACTTGTGGCTTTCTAGGAAAATATCTTTCTTTTTAGATACATGCTGAAGTGTCTAAGTAACATGCTATGATGCCTATAATTTGCTTTGAAATAATTCAGCAAAAAATTATGTATAAAACATACACTATATTTTTAAATATTTTATAAATTATAATTTAAGTAAATACGGCAAAATGGTAGTAACAGTTGAATCTAGTTGATGGATATATGTTGTTCATTATACTAATCTTTTCTACTTTTCTGGGTGTTTCTAATTTTAATGAAAAGTTAAAACAATAAAGAAACTAGATGCATAAAGTTGAGGTTTAACAAAAGAGAAAAAAGGCAGGGTTGGTATGGAGGAGGGTACCAGCACGGAGGTTGTTCCTCAATGCATGTGCTCAGTGAAAAACAATGGGACATTCTCCACGTAATGGTTGGTAATTCCTAACATGCTGGGGACCAGAAAACTACTCTACACCCAAAGCACAGGGTCTCAAGATCCCTGCCACGACTACACGTGATGGAGGAAGGTGCTTTTAGATAAAAGTGCCTCCCTGCCCACCCCAGCCTCCTGTGGGATATATTTTAATTGTGTATACCTGAAATCAGAGAAGAAAACAATGTGGTAGAAGAACACTAGAGGCCGGGCAAGGTGGCTCATGCCTGCAATCCCAGCATTTTGGGAGGCTGAGGTCAGGAGTTCAAGACCCGCCTGGCCAACATGGTAAAACCCTGTCTCTACTAAAAATACAAAAATTGGCCAGGCATGGTGGTGTGCACCTGTAGTCCCAGCTACCCTGGAGGCGGAGGCATGAGAATCACTGGAACCCGGGAGGTGGAGGTTGCAGTGAGCTAAGACTGCACCACTGTACTCTAGCCTGGGTGACACAGCAAGACTCTGTCTCAAAAAAATAAAAACAAAAACAAAAAAACAATAGATGAGACATCAAGTAATCTGACTTCCGGCTTCTAGTCCTTGCTCTCCCACAGACTAGGTCCACAATCCTGGGTTTTTCTTCATGGTAGAATGATTCCTCCCACTTCCAAAATTCTGTAATTCTATGGATGTATGAATTGCGGCAAACTGAATTCAGGTACCTAGGAAGAAGGTACCTAGGAGGAAGGTGCCTAAGCAAAACAGATGTAAATGGCAACACCAAACACTTATCCATTTAAGCTGATATGAAGGGGACACAGACAAAAACAGAGAGAACACAGGCTACAGAGAGAAATGAGAATGTGTCAGCATAAGGTCTTGACTGATGGTGAATAAGCCAAGCTAGGCAATTAGAAATAATATATTAACGAATTCAAAGCTAATGATAAAATAATAATATCCAATGTCTATTGAGGGTTTACCATACATGAAAGCTTTAGGAGGATTATTTGCTGAATCTTATGATATGATGAAGTAGGTACTACTACATACTAAGTGTACTGATGAGGAAACTGAGGCTTAGAGATTAACTCAGCTAAAAATCACACTATTTGTAAATAACAGGGCGAGGATTCAAACGCAGGTGTGTCTGATACCTGAGCTTTGCAATGAAGCAGATGATACATGATTGCCTAGTGGCTAGTTGCATGCCACCTAGAACGGGCTTGAAAGGACAGAACCGCCACAGAAAACAACCAATCTGGGCTGAAACAAAGTACCCAACAACAAGAGAGACTAGATCCATGCCATCCAGACTGATAATACAAATATAAGACCTGGCAAGACCAAACTGAAAGGACCACATTTCTTTCATTTATTTCCCGGGCTCAAGGTAAGATGTACCTGTCAATGATACAAATATGTTCAATAAGATAGGAGGTCCAGAAAATAGCATGGTCTAATCCTTACCCCTTTAATGAGGCAAGTCGAGGATTAGATTGAGGGAAGCGTTAAAAGGCAAAGTCAGAATTAAAAAGTGATGCCAAAATCATATTAATAACAGCTTTAACAGTGGGCCAAGCTGTGTTAGGCTGCATTCAGTATAAATCTTCGCACTTGGAAGACAGCTGTGTCTTTACTGCATGCTACAAGATATTTTCCTCATACCAACAGTGGAGTAGCTTTGAAGAAGGAGGGCCTGAATCAAGGATATGTGATTTTGCCACAAGGAAGCAAAGGGGAAAAGCTATTTAAAGGTGGGGAGAGGGAGGCAGGGGAGGAAAGAAAGAGGGAGCAGGAAGGAGGGACAGTCCTAGGTTCAAATTCTAGAAATGTCTCTTTCTGGCTGGGCAGCCTTGGGCCCATCCTATCTCCACTGAGCCTCCTTTTCCTCATGTGTAAAATGAGAATGATCATGAGTCCCTTGCAGGTCTACTGTAGACACTGGAGAAAATCCCTGGCATAGAGTAGACTCCTAATAAATAGCGATAATAGAGGCTGTTATATTATTTTCAGAAATAATAATAATAGTAATAAAACGCAGACTTCAGAAGAGAAATCCTTAATGCTTAGGGTTGAGACAACGGGAGTTTTTGGTGGCCAGATGTTATAGAGCTTTTTACTTGGGGGAGGCCTTGCACATATTTCATTCTAGGGATCCAATTATCTATTCGAGCTTCCCTGAAGAGAGAGATATCCTTTAAAGCTGCTCGAATCAAGAAGAGGAAACCACAGTTCTGTAGCTCACTGAGACGTAAATGTGATGCTCAGGACAGCCACAGTGTTGGCAAATGCTCTACTGGTGTCGCACTTCCCAAATATTCACACATAACCTATAAGAAAAAGAGCCATATCCTACAGCTCAATACAGAGTCATCAAACTGCCCAATTTAAGTGACTCATGGGATAGGGCTGCCAGTAGTTTGTTGAAGAGGCTGATCCAAAGAGAACAGATTTCAGCCCTGAAAGTCATTCTTCAAATTCACCCTGGACTTTCCCACCCTGGATGGCATCTTCTTAATCTCAATTACATCCTTTTGGGTCATCCTAAATCAGCTCTCCCTCCTTCCTCTTCTTGGGTCTATATACCTTTCAGACACTTATAAAGACATGCCCCATTTCCCCATACTTTTTGCCATTCAGCCAACATAAACATTCTTTTCAACATTCATCAGAAATCAAAACCTATACATTTCTGTCATTCTCTTAACTCCTTTCCATTTATTAAAATCAACCCAGCATGTGTGTAGCCAGAAATGTGCACAATATTGAAGGTGTAAATTGCCAACACTCTAAGAAGCAACCCCTCCTGGCACATGACTTAGTGACTTTGTATAAGCACAGTCTGACTTGCTACCTCAACCAAATCCAGGATGGAATGACTTGGAGCAAGTTGAGAGCAGTAGAAGCATGCTGTAACCTTGATGCTTTAGGAAACCTGATCTCTCACAAGGCTCCTCATGGGTGATGATGGAAAAGAAGTGAGGGCAGCTTGAGAGAAGCATTAACCCATGGGCTGGCGGCCCACATCATGTGAGACCTAAAGAGAAATGCCCGGCTTCATTCCCCGCTCTGTGTCACACAGTGGTGAGACCAGGGACACTGCAGGTTTCACACTGCAGTTTTTAATTTTGCTTTAGTTGTAGGAGCCCAAGGAGAAGACACTATAAACAGAGAGCAAGGTCATGGCTAGCAAATTAGTATACATTTCACTATACCTACTATATACCATCTGAAAAGTAATCCCAGGACAGGTGCAATGGCTCACACCTGTAATCCCAAAATTTTGGAAGGTCAAAGCAGGAGAAATGCTTGAGCTCAGGAGTTCAAGACCAGCCTGGGCAACAAAGTGAGACCTGATCTCTACAAAAAATAGAAAAATTAGCCTGGCATGCTAGCGCATGTCTTTAGCCCCAGCTACTCAGGACACTGATCTAGGAGGATTGCTTGAGCCTAGGAGACAGAGGCTGCAGTGAGCCGTGATCCCACCACTGCACTCCAGCCTAGGCAACAGAGCGAGACTCTGTCTCAAAAAAACAAAAAAGTGTCCCCAGTAATCCTTAAAAATATTTTTTAAATTTCTAGAACTGTTTCCCAAACTTCTGGATTTCATAAACTGTCAATATTTCAAAAAGCAAATTTCTGTTTGTGTGGATTGGCAGTACAGCTTAACAGCTTTTAATTTTGTTAAGAATTTTTTTTAACCATTTCTTCTCTCCATCATTTCATTACAGAATGGACCTTTCTAATCTCCCCAAATTAGAAAGGACACAAACCAGGATAAGAAATGGTCCTTTAGATGGAACAAATTTAGTTTATGAAAACTTACTACATTGTTCTTGGATTTCTCCTATCAGTAAAAACTTCCTTATGCATACACCAGTGTTAAAACATGCTACAGTCTCTTTTTCAGCTTATCAGTCCAAGCCCCAGGTTAATTTCTCAGGTTCTTTTCCCACCCTTTCCCAAATGAGCAAGGCTGAAGGCCAGCTTCTCTACCACCCCAGCTGAAAATGGCCTAACAGGAAAGGCCGGACCTAGGAACAGTCACTTAACCCATAAATTTTGCTACTCAGCTTCAGGCTGCACAGAAAGACCCTCCCCACTCCCACCCTTGAAATAGCACGCTGCCAACCTCTCTAACTCTAGAGGCCTTTTTAGATTAACCTTTCTTAGTGCTCAGCACAGCATCTGCATGGACGAACACTTGTATTCTGGTGACTTATCTCTGGTCTCTGGGCCTCCCTCATACCCATGTTTCTGGTCATTACTTCCAAGTCGCACCTCTAATGCCAGAACAGTTTCTGTCTCGCTAGCTAATATATCAGAATGGCCCTGTCATTAGTACCAAGGGAAAATGGACAATCTGTCTCTGCAACAACCCCTCTCATTCTTTTCTCACTAATAATATCATCTGAAAAAAAGAAAGAAACAGTGTATGCTGAAACAGTCCAAAAGCAATTAGCACATAATGGGAAAGTAGTATGTATTCAACTAATCTTCACACAGATAATAATTGTAACTTTGGACAAAACGTATAAAACCACTATTAGAAGATACTGGAGAGGAAACAAAAGCAGGCAGACACTGGAGATTTTGTCCTTGAAACAAAAGAACTGGACTGGTAAAAATCCATGCTCAAATAGATTCTCTGAGTGTGAGTGCACTCAGTCTGTACAACAACTGGGTAGCTGGAACTCCAGCAGAAAGCTGCAATTTTATTGGCTTTAAGAACAAAACTTGGGGCTGCTAGAATGGCTAGAAATAGGGGAAAATCCTGAGAAGGAGGGAGCCCCCAAATATGTACACAAATTTCTCTAAAATTCTTAGTCAATACCTGAAGTGTACACGCATGAAGGAGACTCCAAGAAACCCAGTGAGAAGCAACTGCTGAAAGGAGAATAAAAAGCTGAGTAGAGATGAAATTTCATTGCAAGGGAGGCAGCGTTTGGAGTTTGAGTTCCACAAAGTTAGACGTGCTTGGTACAAACATTGAGTCTTTCCCTGAAATCCCAGAAGGGCCATCTTAGGAGTAAAGACCAGGCCCCAGGACTATGGGATTTGCTCAAGGACAAAGGGCAAAACCAAAATAGACCCAACCTAACACAATCCAAAACCAAGTCCCCACAAGTTTAAGGTGATCCACAAATAGTTTAACTGCCTACTAAAACAAAAATAAACATTTTTTGGAGGAAGGTAATTCCAGAGTTACTGTAATTTTTCATCTACAATGTCTTATGTACAAACAAAATTACTAGACATATGAAGAAGCAGGAAAATGTGACCCATACTCAGAAGAAAAGTAGACAATAAAACTGACCCCAGATATTAGAATTAACAGACAAGAACTTTAAAGCAGCTATATAAGGAGCTTAAAAGCAGATATATGTTCAAGGACTTATGGGAAAAGATGGCCATAATGAACGAACAGATGGGAAATCTAGGAGAGAAACAGAAGCTATATAGGAAAAAAACAGACGAGGAAAAATAAATGGAAATTTCTAATTTAAAAGTAAAATATCTAAAATGAAAAAAATCAGTTGGGCTTAACAGCCGTTTGAATAAAACAGTAAAAATCATCAGTGAACTTAAAGACAGACCAATAGAAAATACCCAGTCTGAAGAACAAAGGACAAAAGATGGGAAAAAAATTAATAAGGCTTTAGGAACAAAAAACATAGAACAAACTTATGGAACAATATCAAACAGTCTAACATTTATGCAACTAGAGTCCCAGGCACAAAGGAAGAGAAAAAAGGGCAGAACAGATATTTGAAGAAGTAATCGCCTAAGACTTTCCAAATTTGGAGTGACAAATATCAACTGTGAGATCTGCAAACCTTAGCAAATCCTAAACAGAAAAAAAATCAAAGAAAATGACACACAGTCACATCATAGTCAAAGTGCTAAAAAGCAAAGATAAAGACAAAATCTTTAAAGCAGGCAGAGGGAGGAGAAAAGACTTACATACGGAACACTCGGGGGGAAAAATGGCCAGAGGACAAAGTTATGGCAATTTTTAAAGTGCTGAAACAAAAAAAAAACAATCTGGAATTCTATATCAATATAAAATATCCTTCAAAATGAGGATGAAATGAAAACATTTTCAGATTTCAGATAAACTAGATAGAAAAGTTGTTCTTGGTGAATCTGTACTACCAGAAATGCTAAAGGAAGTTCTTCAGGCTAAAGAGAAATGATACCCCCAGATGGAAACTTGGATCTATTGGAAGAAATGAAGAACAACAAAAAAGGCAGAATTTCTCTCAGACAACTGTTTAAAGTAAAATGACAAGCTGGGCTGGGGGTGGTGGCTCACACCTGTAATCCCAGCATTTTGGGAGGCTGAGGCAGGTGGATCACTTGAGGTCAGGAGTTTGAGACCAGCCTGGTCAACATGGTGAAACCCTGTCTCTACTAAAAATGCAAAAATTAGCCAGGTGTGGTGGCAGGAACCTCTAATTCCTGCTACTTGGGAGGCTGAGGCAGGAGAATCGCTTGAACTGGGAGGCAGAGGTTGCAGTGAGCCAAGATCACACCACGGCACTCCAGCCTGGGCAACAGAGTGAGACTCTGTCTCAAAAACAAAACAAAATAAAACAAAAACCTGACAAACTGTATTGCAGAGTTCTTAATATAAATAGTTAAAAAATATATAGTATTAATACCACAAAGCACTGGGGGGACAAGTGGACTTACATGGCTGCAAGGGTCTCACATTTTATATGAAGTAGTAAAATTTTTTTTTTTTTTTTGAAACAGAGTCTTACTCTATAGCCCAGGCTGGAGTGCAGTGGCACGATCTTGGCTGACTGCAACTTCTGCCTCCTGGGTCCCAGTTCAAGCAATTCTCCTGCCTCAGCCTCCCGTGTAGCTGGAATTACAGGCGCGTCTCACCATGTCCAGCTAATTTTTGTATTTTTAGTAGAGACAGAGTTTCACTATGTTGGCCAGGCTGGTCCTGAACTCCTGACCTCATGATCCTCCTGCCTCGGCCTCCCAAAGTGCTGGGATTACAGGAGTGAGCCACCACACCCCACCGTGGTATAATATTAACTATGTAACCAGTGATAAGGATGCATATTTTAAATCCTAGAGCAACCACTTAAAAAAAAAAGTATAAAAAACTATACCTAAAAGCCAATGGAGGAATTAAAATGGAACATAAAAGCAATGGGCTAAACACAGTGACATAACTCTCCATTATACTGGGTAAAGGCATGCGACCAGAAATGTTTCAGCCTATCACTAATGACATTTAACATTAGTCAGTACCCTTTTCCTGTAAAGTATCATTATTTAAAAGAATATTTTACTATCATTCTGCTCCTTCTTAGTAATTATTGATGTGTCACATAAGAAGAATAAATCTAGCCTAGCTAATGATTTCAGTGAAGCTTTCTGATAACAACCTTACGGTTTCTAAGCAGATTACATATTCTATATTCACAGCACACTCTCTCTATCTCCTTGCCTCTCCTAAATCCTAGCTTCCCCCATGGACTTCATTGCTCTTGCGGCTCTTTCAAGGAGAGTCTGCTCATTCTTTAAAACCCCACAAACCCAAGTCCCAAGACAATACTCTTGTTTCACTCCCCAAAGTTCCTCTAGACCATTACTCTTCCAAATTATTATGAAACACTTCTTTCAAAACTCATACCATTCAGCTATACCACCTCTCTCTTCTTCATTCCTGTCACTAACAATGCCCTGAGCACACACTGACCAAAAATTTGGGCATTTGGCTCCCTCTCCACAACTATTCTCATTATTCTAAGCAAAGTCAGTGTTCACATGAACAGTTCTAGTGTTTAGCCTTGTGGTTCCCAGACCCTTTAAATGCCAATGGCCTTGCTACTTCTTGAAACTCCAGTCATAACTGGAACTGCTCCATCTCTGAAATATCCAGTCCCCTCCTTCCCTCCTTATCTAAAAACTTCCTTCTTGGTGTCATTTCTTTCCCTATCAACCGAGTTCATTCCCAAGGTCTATGACATCATGCCACCCCCCTTATCTTTTTACCGCACTTCCCCTTGCTATGGCTGGAATGTCCCCTCCAAAACTTGGGTTGAAATTTAATTGCCATTGTAACAGTATTAAGATGTGGGAATTTTTTTTTTTTTTTTTTTTTTTTTTGAGATAGAGTTTCGCCCTTGTTGCCAAAGTGTGTGATCTTGGCTCACTGCAACCTCCACCTCCCGGGTTCAAGTGATTATCCTGTCTCAGCCTCCTGAGTAACTGGGATTACAGGCCTGCACCACCACGCCCGGCTAATTTTGTATTTTTAGTAGAGATGGGGTTTCACCATGTTGGTCAGGCTGGTCTCGAACTCCTGACCTCAGGTGATCCACCTGCCTCAGCCTCCCAAAGTGCTGGGATAAAAGGCGTGAGCCACCATGTCCAGCCAAGATGTGGGATTTTTAAGAGGCAGTTAAGCCATGAGAGCTTCCGCCCTCATGAATGGATTAATGCCATTATCACTAGAGTGGGTCCCTTATAGAAGGACAAGTTCAGTCCCCTTTTGCCTTACCCTCTCATATGCCCTCTTGCCATTCCACCTTCTGCCATGGGATTACTCAGCAAAAAGGCCCTCACCAGATGCCAGCACATTGATCTGGGACTTCCTGGCTTTCAGAAGTGTGGGAAAATAAATGTCTGTTGTTCATAAATTACCCACTCGGTGGCATTCTGTTAGAGCAACATAACACAGAATATGACATCCTCTAAAGCCTGCATCAAGCCAACTACCTGCTTCCACTGTGTCAAGATCCAGCCTGCTCAGGGGTGTTGGAGAAACTTGCACAACCATGCGAATTAAGGCTAAACAAATTCATGCTCTGCCTTCCCTCAGCAGGGTTCTACCTGGTCTCCCTGCTTCCAGTCTCACCTACCTCAAATCTGTATTGCATGGCCGCAGGGGCCCCTGGGAGTTACAAAGAGTTCTAGATAGTGAGGGGAAGCTAGGTTCCAATCAGGAGGCATTTCTATGTAAGTATTTCTGGTAAATTGCCTAACAAGGTCTCTGAAGAAAGGCCATCTGAATATTGAAGACTCAAGTAACTCAGCTATGATTTCTGTTCCAGTTATAAGTATTTGCTTTTATACCTGATTTTGAATCTATCATTTTGAATTGTTTGTCTTAAGGAAGGCCTCCAAATTGCATAAGCTTCAGGACTCACAAAACCTGGATCCATTCCCGTCCAATTGTTGTCAAAGTGTTCTTTCTAAAATGCAAATCCAACCATACTGCTTCTCCACTGAAAATGTGTTTGTACTTGGAGATCATGAAGGGTCTGTGTGTCAAAAAAGAATCAGGAGTTCATGCTATAGGTTCTTCATAGAGACCCCAAAATATATGCTGATGGCCCCCACATCTGTTATCATTAGTTTCCAACTTTCTCTCTTAAGCTCTATACCAAATTTTCAACTTGGCAGACCTCTTTGAAAATCCTGAAGGCAACTCAAATTCAGCATGTCCCAAATTGAAGTAATTATCCTTTCTTGTTCACCAACTGCTAACACTCTTAAATTCTCAGTCTCAAAAATGTCATTATCCATTCAGTCTTTTCAGCTACATGTGGGCTCAACTCCAGACTCTCCTTCTCTCCCACTTCCAACAGCCAATCTGTTCCCACGTCCTAGCTGCCCACCCTCAGACAGGCCTCTTGTCACTGGCCTCTCCTCTTCAGACCTCTCCACCAGGGTTTTGTTCTTGTTTCCCAAAGTGAGGCACATATGCCACTGGTGAGACAGCTGGAAAAGGTAAACAGATGAACCTTTTTAAAAATAGCCAGTTATGTACATTATGTACACTAAGAAAAAATATAAATACCACAAATGATCATTTCACTGAAAACTTTTTAAAAAATAAATGCATTTAAGTATAAAAGGAAAGTTGATTTAAAGAGAAAAGTTAATGATGTGAGTGGTATGTATTGTAACTGTAAAAATGTAAAACGGTTGAAATGATGGGGAAATGCCAGAGGTTTGGGAATGCTGCCTTGGTTGATGCCTTCATCATCTCTCAGAAGGACTGCTCCAACCGCCTCCCAGCGATCTCCCTGCCAACAAGCTCTCCCACTCTATCCTCCAGTGTAGCTGCCAGATTCATCTTCCTAGAAAACAAAGTCGGTCACGTCATTCTTTGCTTTAAAATCTTTGTGGGCTCCCTACAACATAGAAAACGAACTTTTATTTCTCCACTTGGAATGCCAGGCCTATGTTCCCAATACATTAAATGGCTTTACCGTGCCCTAAAAGCCCCCGGCCCCTGTGCAATGGCACGCCTTAGAACAGGCTTTGCAGGCTGCCAGAAATGGCTTTTTGCCCTCCTTGCTCATTAGCAAATTCCTACTCGTCCATGTCAACCCACTTCAAGAGCTGCCTCTTTTAGAAAGCCTTCCCTAACTTCCAGGCAGGGTGAGGTGCTCCTTCTGCGTTCCTGATCTCAGATACTACCTCAGAACTATAATTTTTGGTCAGGTATGTGGTTCCCCAACTAGAATACGAAGTTTTCTTGTTAAAATATTTTTGTATTGGAAAGTGTATATTAAATGTAGGATAAATAAGTGAATGAATAAAATTCTACTTATAAATATGTAAATTAAAAAATATATAAATGTGCCAGGTGCGATGGCTCATGCCTGTAATCGCAACACTTTGGGAGCCCGAGGTAGGAGAATCACTTAAGGCCAGGAGTTTGAGACCAGCCTGGGCAACACGTGAGATCGTGTCTCTACAAAAAATTTAATATACATACACATATATATAAATGAATGGGTAAAGGAAAATGGAGTGTGGGGGTCGGAGTTCTTCGTTACCACTGGTTAAGAGGACAAACAACAAGAGATGCAGGAAAAAGAGAAACAGTGGAGAAAAAACAGAGGAAGCTCAATAAAAGAGAGGAAAAAAACAAAGAGAAAGAGATGTCAGAACCAGGCATGGTGGCTCACACCTATAATCCCAGAGCTTTGGGAGGCCAAGGTGGAAGGACTGCTTGAAGCCAGGAGTTCAAGGTCATCCTGAGCAACACAGCATGACCTTGTCTCTACAAAAAATAAAAATAAATTAGCTTGGTGTGGTGGTGCATGCCTATAGTTCCAGCTATTCGGCAGGCTGAAGGGGAGGATTGCTTGAGCCCCCGAGTATATGTCATAGCCTATTCACTGAATTCTTCCAACAAGGATTTACTGAGACGCCACTCAGTGTGTATTGTGCCAGGCACATCTGGCCCTCTCTCTGCTCCCTGAAATTGCAGGGACCCCTATTGCTAAACCCAATAGAACCTGCTCAGGCCTTCCCTTCCTGGACTCTCTCAGCAGCATCAAACACTGCTGACCCCTCAGTCCTTCATGACACTCTCACTTACCTTGGCTTCTGGACACTACAGGTGCTTGGTTTCTCCTCTCCTCTCTGGTCACCACTCCTCGATTTTTTTTTTTTTTTTTTTTTTTTTGAGATGGAGTTTCGCTCTTTGCCCAGGGTGGAGTGCAGTGGCGCAATCTCAGCTCACTGCAAGCTCTGCCTCCTGGGTTCATTCCATTCTCCTGCCTTAGCCTCCCGAGTAGCTGGGACTACAGGCGCCCGCCACCACGCCCAACTAATTTTTTGTATTTTTAGTAGAGATGGGGTTTCACCGTGTTAACCAGGATGGTCTCGATCTCCTGACCTCGTGATCCACCCCTCTTGGCCTCCCAAAGTGCTGGGATTACAGGCATGAGCCACCACGCCCGGCCCCTCAATTTCTTTTGGTAAGCTATTTTTTGGCTATGTGTTTCCTAAACATGAGTGGTTGTCAGCTTCTGTCTGTTCCTCCACTTCCATCAGAAGCCCTCTCCTCTTACTCTAAAACCCTCTCTTAGAGTGTTGGGCTTCCATTTACCACCTCAATGCTAAGGACTTCCAAATCTCCAACTCCAGCCCACAGCCTAGTATACACAAGTCCCACACATTAAAGCCTCTTGGGCATTTCCTGCAGGTTGAATACATCATCTCCCACTCCTCACACCTGAGGATTCATTTAACCAGCACTTATAAGGACCTACACAATGTCAGTCTCCAGGGAGGAGAACAGCCACTTCTGCAGCTTGCAATTAGTTAGGGAGATGAAACTAAATAAGGACACAAACATATGATTACAAACTGTGATTGAAGTGATAAGTAAAATGTGAAAAAAGAAACAAGAGCATATAATAAAGGCACTTCACTTAAAGAGTAATATTTTTTGAAGGAGTGATACTCAAGTCAAAGGATAAGGAGAGCAGTCAGCCCAACAAACACTAGTGGTAGATATTCTAGGGAATGATTCTTTCCATTCTAGTCTATGAAACTCTACTATTTCAGGGAAGTATTCTAGGGAACTAGACATCATAAGAAGTAAGGAACTAAAGAGGCATGGTAAGGAGCTCAGCACGACTACAACAGCTGACAGGTGTGAAATGAGGCTGGCCACGCAGAGAAGACCCATATCACACAGGGCTAAGTTAAGAATTTGGGTTTGTTTGTTTTTTATCTTAAGTGCAATGAGTATCCATTAAAGGGTTTGACTGTGAAATGACTGATACACATTTTTACAAGACCACTCTAGCTAAATTGCAGGACAGTGGGAATATAAGAGGAGGCACTAGTCATGAGGCAACTATTGAAGCCCAGGTGGGATGACAGTGGCTCAAATCATTTATCTAATTCCCCTAACCCCGCCCCAAACAAACACTTTTATTTTCTAACAGAATTCTGTTCACAGCCATAGATCCTGACAAGTCTCTGCTCTGGGCACTTTGCCTAAATAGAAGTCAGTTCTCATTACAACAAAGGTATCATTCCCATGAAAAGTTTCACATACCAAAAAAAGATTTCTGAACACAGCCAGTGGTCTATTTACTCCAAAAAGGAGTCAAACCAAATTCCAACGTTACAATAGAATCTGAAATCCTTGAGCATACCTCAGAGATTTTTCTTGACCAGCAAACACAAAAACATAGAGAAAGGTATAGTGGCTGCACTGAAGATGCAGCAATAAAAGACAAGGCTAAAAATACTGAAAGCTCACTGTTTAGCTCTCATAACATTACCAATTATTTCAGTGTCATACTAGAAATGTTGACCTCATATGGGTCATTTGTGAAAAGGCAAAGGGGCTGGTTTTCAAACACTTGGTCCATTTATCAAGGAAGGCAAAAGGGGCTGGTTTCAAATACAAAGTCACTTATGACCACCCCTCTATCACCTGTATGGTCAACTGCTCCACCAACAAATCCACCACACCATGCTCTCTCTCTTGTCTCCAGAACTCGGCTCATGCTCTTCCCTCTACCTGGAATATTCTTCTCCCTCTTCTCTTGGCTAATTTCTACTCATCCTTCAAGTCTCAGCTCAAACATGATTTCTTCCTGGATCACCTTTTTGGATATCCCTGAGAATAAAATGGGCTCAACGCGTGTACTCTCATATCTTCTGTAATCATCTCCACCTGACACTTCTCTGCAAGCCCCTAGGTCAAAGTTCTAGAAGACAGGGAGCATGTCTGGCTAGTCATTGTATTCCAAGTTCAAAGCACAATACCTGGCACACAGAAAGCTCCCAATCAAGTTACATAAATGAATGAATACTTCCTTTTTTCCAAGGTAACTGAGGTCACCAAGGTCACTCCTGCCCTCTTCATTTTCTACTCATCTGCCCCCAGAACAACAAAATGATACAAGTCAGCAATTAAGGATCATTCTTTGAAAAGACTGTCAACTTCCAGACAGAGAGTTGCATTTTGTTGATGGAAAGGTGTTAGCAAACAACTGGCCAACAGCACAAGCAGAAATGCTACTACGAGGGACAAATAAAATGGGTCTCAAGTGGCACAAAGAATTCTTACCAAAAGGATTCCTCACCCAAATGTTTCTTTGCCATAAGGGCCAGTTGTTAGTCTATGAAATATGAATATCTCTGTATCTTGGACAGAACTGATATTTAGGATAAATTGATAATACATTCTAATTCTCGTGTGATATAGATAAGGACAATAAAAGTTAGCAGGTGTTGGGCACTGCTCTAAGAGCTTTATATATTTTATTTAACCCTCCAGCAACCCAATGAGATAGATAATACTATCATCTCCATTCAACAGATGAGGAAATTGGCTTAGAGTGGTTAAGTAACACACCTGGGATATACACCTAGTAACTGGCAGAGCTGGGATTAAAGACAAAACGATCATCTTTTCTACTTCTCAGATTACATAGAAAATGACAACAAGAGAAGACTTACGGTGCACTGGGCTAAGCTCTTGACACATATTTCTCACCTAACCCTCCCCATAGGTGAGGAGGAAAATCTTAAAGTGCTCTTTGACCACCAACTTGCACTCTGGGTCTCACAGAAGCCAGCAAGAAGGCATGTTTTCGTGGGGCACTTGAAGAGCCTTTGACAAAGCCAGAGCCAGTGCTGGCGGAGAACCTCAAGACGCTGATTTCCAATTGCAGGCTCTACCCTGAGATGACATTCCCTCCCACACAGCGGCCGGCCCCAGGGATGGGCCAGCGATGCACATCTGCACACCCCAAGGGAGAGTTCAAAACCAAAGCACGCCAAGCATGACATAAATATGAAGTGTGGAAAACACATTCCTTATGAACAACTCCATATCAAATTCCCTGCATCCCTCTTCGGCAACGTTATCAGAAGCATCATTCAGTCCAGCCGATTGGAGAGCGGCTACGAAAAATGCTGGAAAATGTGACCAATCAGGAGAGTTATTTTTGTGAGAAAGAAGAAAAATGTCACCAAAAAGGGTCAGCAGATAACCCTATTGGGCTGAAAATAACTGCCTGGCTAGCAGACCAGTAAGGGGACAGGCGGAGGGCGAGAGACGTAATGCAAAGTGCCAAGGGAGCTCCAGCCGAGTGAGGCTGCTGGGGGATGAGGAAATTGGCCTAATTTGGGAACATGAGCCCAGCAGCATTTCTCAGATTCCTAAGAGGGAATCTGGCTAACTTTCAGTTCTGCGTCCTCGGAGGAACACCAAGGGGATGGGGGGAGAGAAAGGGAACAGCTGTGATTCCAACACTTCTCTAGACCACTGAACGAATAAGGGTAATCAAGTGAGAACTTACTCCCATTCCAAAAGAGACCCCAAGGGAATGACCCTGAGTCTCTCCGCCCTCTCCAAAACCCTCTTCTGTACTTGGAGGTCCTTCTTCTTCCCATCTAGCCGGTAGGAGAGGTGAGGCACTTGAGTCAGAAAGACTCAACTAGAGTCACAGATCAGCTGAATGCTTCTGACAAGTTACCCAGACTCTCAAAGTCTCCCTGTCCTCACATGTACAATATGATGATAAGAGTACCTACTTCAAGAGCTACCATAAGGCGCAACTAGGTCACTGCATGTAATGAACAGATAGCTAACAACTGTTCCAGTGTAAGCTATGACGATGATTATTAAAAGGACAATCTGCAAAATAAAAGCTAAGCCAAAAAGAGATCTAGATCCCAGCAAGAAATGCTCATCCAAAAGATGAGCTAGCCCTGGAGAGGTTTTGCCAAAGATTACTTTTGCCCAAACTCGGTAGAATGTAACTTTTTGGCAGAAAGCATCTGGGTCTGTCCTTGAAAGAGTTCTGTGAGGGCACAATCACTTGAATCAATAGAAGGTCAAGGCTCAGGCAGAGAAATCTGGTTTAACTCTCAGACCTGTCCTCCCCAGAGAAAGTTATACATCACAGACATGTAGACACTCAGCATAGAACTATCTTCCAGCAAAATCCTCAATACCTACAATTCCAACCGGAACTGCTAGCTGAACCATGCTTCTAGTGATCCAAGCCTGATTTGCAACAGGTGCACCCCACCTCCGCCCAAAAAATGTACAGTCATAAGCTTTCTTAGTACTTACCATTTCTTCTTGGGTTTCTGTGTGCCAGATACCGTGCTAAGTACTTTACATGTATTACCTAATTTGATCTTCACAACAACCCTAAAAAAGTAGACACAACTCCAATCTACTCCAAACTAGTAAAATTACACGAAGAGTTCATCTTTCTGGTAAATTTTAAAATTAGACAGTTAAGTGATTTGAAATGTATCAAATGACCAAGCAAATAAAAAGACTTTTCCTCTTCTCTCAGAGCAGGAAGAAGAGTTGAATTACCTGGACCGAACCACAGGCATCCTACTGGCACCGAGTCCTAAGTGGTTATGGAGACAACCAGAAGGAAAAGATCAAGAAGAGAGTTCACACAGGCCACTCAATCAGATATCCTGGAACTTAGGGCATACAATTTTTTTCACTCAACTCCAAATTAAAAACTGGAGAAGAATGTAGATTTTTTTAAGCTAAAATAATTCTTTCTTTTCATACCCAGGGCTACAAAAAAAGAGACCTTTCTATAATTTCTATTTGTTTTAAATTGACATGTCATTTCTGAACTGCCTACTCAAGAGCCATTCTCCTCACCCTCACCAAGAAACCCCGATGCTATGTATGGTAATGTGCCCACGAAAAACTCCTCTGAAACTGAGAGTGTGGCTGTAAGATCCAGTTCTGACCAATGAAATGCAACTAGAGGTCTCCTTAGTGAGGTTTCTGGCTACTCTTTTCCTGATAAGAAGGGGTACACCCTTCTTACTGGCATGCACCTTGAACTCTTCAATGATTCCCTCTCTTCCCACCTAGAATGCATATCTGATTCCAGGAGAATGACCAGCCATCTTGCAACCATGAGAACAAAAGTCACAAGCTCCAGATAGCACAGCAGGAAGCTGGAAGGAGCTAGAGTAATGCAGGACATGCTCCAGTGACTGCACCCACTCTGCTCTGCCCTCCACTGGACTCTCTGCTACGGGAAAGAAAAATTGCTCCTGTTTGATTCAAGTACTGGAGTTGTTTCTGTTGTAGGCAGCCAAATTCAATACTGGTTGATAGAGGAAGCCACTTGAAAAATCAATCCATCCTAAAAGACAGGAGTTTTAACTTCAAATGGAAATGGGAGCCAGGTAGATCTAATGTGAGTAAATCTGACTAGATGTATCAACGTACTAAGCAGTGAACTGGAGAGGGATGGATGCATGTTAGCTATCAGCAGCTGCAGCTCCAGCCAATTGCCACCATGTGGGAATGTCAACCCGGCATTCTCACTGTGCCAAGGCTTTTGATTTTAAAGAGAAGCCCCATATCTGAATTTCCATATTACGTTTCCTAATTGATAAATGCGAACCAAATTTTAAAATTCTTAACCCTGTATGGATCAAATAAAACATGACTACAGACCAAATTCAGCCTGAAGGCCACCAGCTTTCAACCTCAGTAGAGAAGGTTAAGGTGGAATAAAAAGAATGCCCAAGTTCTAGAGAAATAATAAAGGCTGGCAACATACTAAGCATTTGTGTGTCAGACTGAGTTAAGGGTTTTATCACTTTTTCTTTCCAGCCATCCTATGAAGTATGGAATATTATTATCCCTGTTTCACCAACAGGAAAATGAGGCTTACCAAGATTAACTCAGTATAATAGAAGCTAATGTATAACAGGGCCAGGATTTTGGCCCAGGCTGGTATGACTCCTAGGCCTGTGCTTTTACGTAAGAAATGCCTTCTGCAACTAGAAAGCAAAAAAACTTTTCTCCAGGCTCGGTGTGGTGGCTCACACCTGTAATCCCAGCACGTTGGGAGGTCAAGGTGGGAGGATCGATTGAGGCCAGGAGTTTGAGACCAGCCTGGGCAACATAACAAGACTTTGTCTCTACAAAAAAAGTCAGCCAGGCATGGTGGTGCATGCCTGTGGTCCCAGCTACTTAGGAGACTGTGACTGGAGGATCGCTTGAGCCCGGGAGTTCCAGGGTGCAGTGAGCCATGATCATGCCACTGCATTCCAGCCTGGGAGACAGAGCAAGACCCTGCCTCAAAAAAAAAAAAAGAAAAAAGAAAAAAGAAAAAAAACCCTCTGCTCTGGATAACTACTAGCCAAACTATGGATAATTGAGTAGTAGCCTGTGAACAGACTTCCAATCAGTTCTAAGAGACTCTGGCTGACGTGCTCTTTCTTCGCTACCCTTTAATAAAAGCAGCAAAGTGCTGTCCCAATATACTTTTATTCACTAATTTATTGAATGAATGCTTGCACAGTGCTTTTCAGTTTATTAAAAAGCTTCTCAATGCGTATCTCACTTGCCCCCATATCAACCTGGTGGTATTACTATCACTATCTGACAGATAATGAAATGGAGAATTAGAGAGATTAGAGGACTTACTCACAAACCAGGCAATTAGCACCCAGTCCTCTGGTGCGAAGCCCTGTGTTCTTTCTGCTTCCTTCACCAGAGCTCCCAACTCCACTACCTCACTTTAAAATAACCATGTGTTTGAACTAATTTCCACTTAAGTCTAAAATAACTCCAGCATGTCTGACAGCTCCCAGGTACCATATTTACGTTTGCATGGATATCTTCATCCTAGAATATAGTCAGCAAGAGGACAAAAATAAATATATCAAGTAATAGAATTGGAATGTAAATGGGCATACACACAAGTCTTGGGATCTAACTTTAGAAAGAAACAGCCAAGAAGTCCCACACAGCACAGTGAGCATCTGGCTCTGTGGGAGGCTGCCCACACTGTTTAAACCTCAATTAGCCCAAGGAGAAAGAGATCCTGGAATCCTAACTGGCATCTTGCTTTCAGAGGCAACAGTTGGGTGAAGAGCAGAATGACTTTTCATCATGTTCTCCCAGAAAAATGCTAATGCACAGAGTTTAAAAAAAAGGTAAACCTCAAAATAAGTAGGTATTACTGAACGGCTGAAACCCTGAAAGGGTTCATCACACTCTGTGACTACAGAGTTATATTCTCACACCAGTGATTCTCACCTGGGAGCCAAGGGGAAGTGGATGGTAAGCAAGCAGGGTCCACTGACCCCAGTCCAGAAGCTGATTTGGTATGGGGGTCATATAAGGCTTCAAGGCCTAATCAGGTCATCACAGGTTCATTCACCTAACTACCATAGGTGGCTATAACCTCCTTCACAATTAAGTAGACTTTAAAATATATGTGTGTATATATATACACATACACATACACACATACTCTTAATATTTATATATAATATACACTCTTGTTGTCAATTGTATATTTATATATATATATAATATATACTCTTGTTGTCAATTGTATATTTATATATATATATAATATATACTCTTGTTGTCAATTGTATATTTATATATATATATAATATATACTCTTGTTGTCAATTGTATATTTATATATATATATAATATATACTCTTGTTGTCAATTGTATATTTATATATATATATAATATATACTCTTGTTGTCAATTGTATATTTATATATATATATAATATATACTCTTGTTGTCAATTGTATATTTATATATATATATAATATATACTCTTGTTGTCAATTGTATATTTATATATATATATAATATATACTCTTGTTGTCAATTGTATATTTATATATATATATAATATATACTCTTGTTGTCAATTGTATATTTATATATATATATAATATATACTCTTGTTGTCAATTGTATATTTATATATATATATATAATATATACTCTTGTTGTCAATTGTATATTTATATATACAACACTATTGTTGCCCAGGCTGGAGTGCAATGGCAAGATCTCAACTCACTGCAACCTCCGCCTCCCAGGTTCAAGCAATTTTCCTGCCTCAGCACCCCATGTACCTGGGGCTACAGGCACATGCCACCCATACCCAGCTAATTTTTAAATTTTTTGCAAAGACAAGGTCTCACTATGTTGCCCAGGCTGGTCTTAAACTCCTAGGTTCAAACAATCCTCCTGCCTTGGCTTCCTAAAGTGCTGGGGTTACAAGCATCAGCCACTGTGCCTGGCCTTAAGTAGACTTTTAATTAGTCTTCCTGGTTGCCAGTGATCATGGGAATGTAAATTCCATTATGGCAAGAGATCCTGTCTCTTTTGTTCACTGAAATATGCCATCCCTGCAAAATGGTGCCTGGCACTTACTGTGTGCTTCAATAAATAGTTGTTGAGTAAATGAATGAATGATCTGGTGTTGGAATGAATCCTCCTGGACCCATGTGGAACAGTGTAAAATGCCAGAGGCCAAGAACTGGCTTCCATCAGCTCAGTCATTTGCTTCCTCATTTTCTCTTTAAAGGCACAGACCACTGCAGTTCAAGCTCCCTGAGATCCAGGGTTGGGTCTGGTATATCTTCTTTCACCAAATTCCTACTTTATATCACCTCTCCTAACTGTGCCTCCAATGCTCCACTATCCGCACCTCCCAAGCCCCCCGCCCCAGGCCCCATAACACTTCTACTCAGTTTCTAATGTGTAAGTACATCACACACTATGTACTTGACTCCACCTCATCCTGTGCAATAACAATTGCATGCCTGTTCTGCCAGGCACTGTGACAGATAATAGGGTATGAGGATAAGACACAAACTCTGCCTTCCAGATGCTCATATCTTATGAGAGAACCAGACATGTAAACAATTAGAATACAATGTAATAAGTATCATAACGGAGGTGCCATGCCCACAGTTACACACTGACAATCCTTGTACCAAATCCAGCCCATGTGGTGATTTAATATCCAGTCCCTATGGTGATTAGGTTTTCTTAATCAGTTGCTAACCTCTAAAAATTTGTTGCTTTCACATAAAATTTTAGACTGCCAGCATCTCTTGAAGAATCACATCTGGCACTATTGGGCCTATATTCTCTACAGCATCAACCAGCTTTGTCTAAGTAGGGGCTGTCCCTTTAGAGGGAGCTTGTGGCCTCCAGTTCCCAGTCCCGCTGCCCTAACCTGCTCTCCTAGTGTCTTCCAGGCAATGAGGCCAAGGGGTGAGCTGCTAGTTTTTCTAGGCCAGCACAGATGTTATCTTAAAGTAATGATTCTCCATACCCACCCTTCTAAAGAGAGAAAATGAAAGATAAATGGACAAGGCCACACAGAGAGCTTAAGAAAGTGGTGGAGAATGCATTTCCTATGAAAATGAAGAATATTTCTACCTATGTGATATGTAAGTGAAGTGTGTCCATGTCAGGTACCCGGCTCATTTGCTCACGCACCTGCCTGACCCATTAGGCTTCTTAGCATGGGTTCCTTCATCTGTTGCAAACCTACTACGGGCCAGCAAGCTAGAAGCTAGGTTTCCTGCTGTCTGGGAACTCACTGTCCAGTGACGGAGACAGACATGTAAAAAGACAATTCACATATAATGGGGTATGTTCTACAATAGGTACTATGGCAAGTGAGAGGAAGGACTGCTAAGTCAGCCTGGAGAGGTTAGAGAAGAGCTAACTTCTGGCAGAGGATGACCCTGAGGCTGACTTTTGCAAAGTTTTTTCAAATGGACAGGGGAAGGTAAAAAGGGGCTCTGAGTACGCTGCCAAAAGTAGTGCCCTGGCAGTATAAAGTATTGCTCATCAGAATTACCCACCCTCCACAAAGAAACTGGATCATTTCCCATAATTCCAGGCTACTCAGAAAAGTTTCCAGGAAAGTAAGGCCAGTAAATGATCTGCTTCCTGTCGGAAGACTGTAGAAAGCTCAGGTCACCACCGAGAGCAAATGTCTAATTGTGTAATCCAACCTTACGTCACCAGTCTGCCTCACTGGCATTTACTCAGCAGAAATGAAAATCTGGAATCCTACTGGATTTTGAAACTTCCCAGTCCCTTGCTTCAGCTAACATAAAAAGTTCTACATTAAGAATATAAGGAAATGCACAGAAACTAGTCTGGCATCAAGGAAAAAAGTTCTTCTTTCATTTCTTGCTACAAGACAAATGCCAAGGAAGGGAATTCCCAAATCAAGACAGGAGAAAGGGTTGGCATTCAAGAGAAGAAATATGGAATACCAAATCTTTGGTCATTAAGGAATCACTAACTCTTAAACAGCTTTTCTTCAGATTTTTTTTTTTTAGCACCCACCTCTCCAGTCAGAGTCAAAGAGGAATTCTTGCCATTGAGGTGATTCTCGGCCTGCGCTGACTCCCGTTGAGCTCGGCGACCCAACTTGGCCTTCTGTAAGGAGAGACAGAAGGCACTGTTGACCCAAATGTCATTCGGCCACTACAGAGATGACAATCCAGCCGGGCGCGGTGGCTCACGCCTGTAATCCCAGCACTTTGGGAGGCCGAAGCGGGTGGATCACAAGGTCAGGAGATCGAGACCAGCCTGGTTAACACGGTGAAACCCCATCTCTACTAAAAACACAAAAGATTAGCCTGACATTGTGGCAGGCGCCTGTAGTCCCAGCTACTCGGGAAGCTGAGGCAGGAGAATCGCTTGAACCTGGGAGGCGGAAGTTGCAGTGAGTCAAAATTGTGCCACTGAACTCCAGCCTGGGTGACAGAGCAAGACTCGATCTCAAAAAAACAAATAAACAAAAAAAAAGACAATCCTGGGAAGGTAAGCAAGGACTGGATTTATGATGATGTGGTGGAGAATGGGATTTGAGTTACCTGGGCATGTTTCTAGAAAACCCTCTAAACCCCTTAAAACAAGCACCTTAGGTCAGTTCTATTTGATAGGAAAATAGGAAACTAAGGGTTAATTTCTCACTCTGTTGCCCAGGCTGGAGTGCTCACTGCAGCCTCTACCTCCCAGGCTCAAGTGATCCTCCTACCTTGCCCTCCTGAGTAGCTGGGACCACAGGTATACACCACCACATCTGGATACTTTATTTTACTTTTTTTTTTTGTAGAGATGGGGTCTCCCTGTGTTGCCCAGGCTGGATAAGGTTTTCTTTAACAGCTATAGAGATGGCAAAAGAAAATTCTATTTTCTACCCAAAGAAATGCAGTTACAAATTCCTCTAGGATGGGCAGAGACCTTATGCCACAGGTCAGATAAGAAGATGGTAAAGGCTCCCATGTTCCTACGCAGGACTTCAGAAAGGCTTAATTTCAAATCTGCAGCTTGGCATGAAAATCATTATCAAACAGGCTTTTGGAAAGAATTCCTAAATTCCATGGCAACTGGAAAACAGTTAGCATTTGCTCTGATATATACAGTAACTGGGTTTGCCTTTACAGACATTAAAGGAAATCTAGTACAAGAATTTTGAGACATTATCTTTGGAAACCAGAGCACTTCAATATTCCTGGCCATCAGATGAACCATTTGCAGGTGTTTCCCAAGGCCCCCAGTGGAGACTCTGTGCCTCCAAGGCTTCCCAGCACATAAACAAAACTATTTAGTCAGATACTTGGGTACTGAAATATTTATACTTTTGCTTTACTTTGTTTAAAAAACACAGCATTAATATAAGCATTTTTAGATCTCATTTAGTGTGGCTTCGATGCTCACAATAATGGACAGGAACTGAGACCGATGTCATTTTACAAAGGAGGAAACTGAGGCCTAGGGAGGTGATAAAGTGACTGACATAAACCTAGGAGCAAAGCCTTCTGATTTCAGATCCTGGGTTTCCTGGGTGCTTTCCACTATATCCTGCTGAAACTTGTTTTAAGATGTTCTAAGGACTGCACCACTAAATTGACAGGGGTTACAGGAGAGCTCGTAAAAACTCTTGGGCAGTGTTGACACTTCAAATTGTAGTGTCATTTAGGTTTCAAGGATGATGGAAACAATCGTTCTGAAAATAAGCAGCTTATTTTCTTCTCAAGGCAGACAATTCCATCCCTTCACCATGGTTGCCCTTTTCCATTTTTCATAGCATTGAGTATCTGAATACAGCATCCTGCATATAGTGGTTGTGCTAAAACAAAATTCAATGATCTTGTCTCTAAATGCTGATCACACGTGGTTTCTCTAATAATTTTAAGTATTTCAAGGTTTCAAACTTTTGAAGACCCTGTATAGATGCACAGGGTAGAAAAACTTCTTTACTGCCTGATTTTTGTGTATGTTAAATGTAGTCTATTTATTGGCCATTTTCTCCCACGGCAACATAATCATATGAGGGCAGGAACTTTCCTTATTCATTGCTGTATCTCCAACACCTAGGACACTGCCTGATACACAGTAGGGGCTCAATAAATATTTGTTGAATGAATGAATAACTACATTCACATCCCCAGGTACTAAAAAACATTCACGTATCAGCAAGGCCTGGTGACCTTCAAAACACTTAGAGATTTCACAGCAGAAACTAAAGACTTGCCCTGGGGCCCAATCTTTTAGTAAGAGCGATCCTAATCAATTTTAAAGATAAAAAGGCCTGATGGGGGTTACAAAGAAGGAAGATAAACACTGAACTTGGGTCTTGAATCAAGCTGCATTATTTACTGACTATAACGCTGGGCAAACCACAGCCTCAGAGGCAGCAGTAGCTAACCTCTTCTGACCTCTTCTGTGATAACATATGCCAAGCACTGAGTTACACGCTTCCCATGTATTGTTCCATTTCCTTTTCACTGTAACACCTCCATTCTATGCATAAGAAAACTAAGGCTCGGAAAGGTTAAATCGTTTTTTAGGTGTTTTTTGAACCCAGGCAACAGCTCTATACTCCATGTGGCCTCAGTGCCTGAGCACCTAATCACTCCCTCACGTTACAAATCGGTTAAAAATCTTGGTTTCCTTAACTACTGAGGTAACTGAGGTAACTCCCACCTCCCCGCGCGGATTACGGGGAAGAAAGGCCGTCCCTGCCTGCCTCCCTTCCATGCATAAAACAGTGCGGCTTTTGCAGGAACTTCTGGGATGAGGTGTCCCAAAGGAAAAACTCGAGGATGGGAGACAGTGCGACCCCGGCCGGGGCCCCCCATCACCCTGTGATCGATCTGTTCTGGGGAAGTTCGCACTCGGGGCTCTAAAAAACGGAGAAAGGCTCGGAAATTTCCCACGGCCCTAGAGGCCGGCGGGGACAGGGTGTTTTCTACTTTTTGAGGATTTTAAAGAAAGCAAACCCCAGGCCAGCAGCGGCGGAGCCCACAGTGACCCGGGGGCGGGGAGGTGAGGCTGCCTCCTCCTGGGCCTCACCAGGCGCGGCTCGAGGCCTGCCGCCCTGAGTCGCCACAGAGCAGTTGGGGCCGGCGGGGACGCTCCTCCCCACCCGCCAAATCCTGGCCCACAAGGCCCCCGCATTGGTCCTCACGGAGGTAGCCAAGCTGTAGCGCAGCTCCTCGTCCAAGTCCAGCAAATCCTCCATCTCCGCGGCCGCCTGACGTCACTTCCTGGAAACCGACTGGTCCAGCCGCGTCCCTGCTAACAGCCCCGCCCCTCCATCCCAATTTTTAAAGGGTCCGCAGCATCGTCGTTCCTGGATTCTGTATGCCATCCTCCAAACTACCGAATCTTTCTTAAACCTGCCTTGCTTCACATCCGGAAGCAACCTCCGGTTATTAAAACTCACCAAGGCTGCTCCTGCGAGACGGTAAAATAATTTGGTCGTTAGGAACTGTCTGCATTTGTAGCTCTGTTTAGATACATCAATATATTAAGTGCAAAGCACTACTACTGCTAATAATAATTATACTGATGCCTCCCACTTGTATAGCTCTTTGCAATGTACAGAAGGCCGTCACAGTTATTGGCTTAACGTGAGGGGCATAACAACCTTGTGTGGGAAGCAAGGTAAGTGGTATTGTTTCCATTTGACAGATGAGAAAACAGGCTCACAGGGAGTCAGGTGTAATCAATGGTTTACCATGAATTAAGGAAAGTGCAATATACATAATCTCTGCCTTCAAGAGGTTTACAGAGAGGCCGAATCAACACATCAAATAGCTGAGTAGTAATAACTTTCCAAAGTACAAACATTCAATATCTCATTAAATCCCAACAATCCCACAAAGTGAGTAGCAGTAGTATTTCTAACACAACAATAAAGGACACTGAGGTACAAAGAAGGGGCTTGAGGAAAATCACCTAAGTGCCAAGCAGCAGAGCCAGATGCCCTCCTGACACCAGACATTACTGGAGTATTTATCTCCAGCACATACTACTGGGTGCCAGCCATTCTCCTAGACTGGCAGAGGGAGAGGTGCCACAAATTCCCAGCCTAATGGGGCAGTTAAGTTGCATCTTCACTGACTCTTCACATGAGATCTCCAAGTCAATATCACTGGCCAGGTCCCTGGCACTGGTTGGCTGAGATCCACAGGAGATGGGCTGATGGCCCTGAAAGCAAACAACATTCCCAGTATTATGTTGAGGGGAATGTCTGGATGGCTACAGTTTAAAAGTAAGAATTTGGAAGTGGGAGTAGCACCCCTAAAACCAGATTGCAAGTATTTCTTAAATACCCAGTACATTACTCAGTTCAATCACATGTTACTGGATAGGACTGCGCGTTAGCATGCCTGTGACAGCAGGAGCGCTGGCCTGGATGTCAGAAGAGCTGTGTTCTCATCTTAGCTCTGCTGATAACTACCTGTGTAGCCAGAGCAGAGCCCTTTTCGGATATCAGTTTCCTGCCTTGAAATTACTTTAGAGATTATCTCTAAGATCCTTTGTTAACCTGCTTCTCAGTGAGAATACTTTGTTAGATTTTAATCTGAAGAAACATTCATTGCCAAAAATCCAAGACAGATGAAATATAGGCTCCAATGAATCCCTTGTTCCCTTCTTCTTTGGCACCAGATGAGGAAGAAGGGATTAATCTTTGGATTTTTCTATTTCTTGTAAGCTCACAGCATACCACCATCACCTTATAGTCAGTTTCCAGACCTTCACTCCCACTTCTTCCCCAACTTGCTGAAAACAGAAGGCAAATGGTCCTCACTCTGGGCAGAGAGGTACCCTGCAGGAGTGGCTTCCAGACCTTGCTGAGCACCTGAATCACGTGTGAGGTTTGTCAAGAAACAGAGATGCCAGGGCCCCATCTCTGGAGACTCTGATTTGGTAGAGGGGGGAGTCCAAAAAAGTAAAACTGTAATAATTTTCCTTTCTATCTTGCAACTGTCTGCTCAAAGGCCTTTCCTTATCACCCTATTTTAAACTGCAACATCCCCCAACCTAGGCACTCCCCATCCTCCTTCTCTGCTTGATTTTCTGCCATACCACGTTTGTTTGTTTGTTTGTTTGTTTGTTTGTTTGTTTGTGACACGGTCTTGCTCTGTCGCCCAGGCTGGAGTGCAGTGGTGCAGTCTTGGCCCCCTGCAAACTCTGCCTCCCTGGCTCAAGTGATTCTTCTGCCTCAGCCTCCCAAGTAGATGCCTGCGCCAACATGCGGGGCTAATTTTTCTATTTTTTGTAGAGACTGGGTTTCGCAGTGTTGCTGGGGCTAGTCTCGAATTCCTGAGCTCAAGCAATCCTCCCGCATGGGCCTCCCCAAATGCTGGGATTATAGGCGTGAGCCACTGCACCTGGCCCAGCACTTTTTACCATACTACATCATTTACATATTTATTTAGTTTATTGCCTCCTCCACTGCCCCACCCCTGCCTCTAAAATAAAATTTCCATGAGGGCAAGAGTTTTGTTTTGTTCACTGATATTATTCACAGAGACTAGAACAGTGCCTAGTGTACAGTAAACATTAAACTTTTTGTCAAATTTCAGAGGCAGTATAGCATAGTAATTAAGTCCACAGACTCTGGCAATGTCCTGGGTCCAAATCTCAACAGCTGACACCTAGTAACTATGTGACCTTGGGCAAGTTACTTTTGAAGTTTCTACCCCTAGGTTTCCTCATTGGTTATGCAAATGAAAATAATGCCTACCCAAACTAGACAGCCTGTGTAAAACATCGCCTCCAGCGCTCACAAGCAGTGTGAGCTTAAAAAGAACAAAAAATCTCTATGGCTCAGTATCCTCATCCGTAAAGTGACCCACCGCTGTGCTGGGATACAGTGAACAGACCCTTCAGTTGGTGGCCTGGAAGTCAGACCTCTCAGAAAGGGTCCAGTAAGGCTGGAGTGAGATGGGGTGGGAGCGGCACTCACTCTCAGGAAAGTTCAGTTCAGACGCAAGCCCTGTGTTGCGGGGTACGGGGAGCCACGTGCCCTACCCTCTCGGCTGCTCGTGGGAAAAGGCCTAGAGGTTCGGGCCGAGAAAAGGAGCGAAAGCAGAGAGCCGACTTCCCCTCACCCATCTGGGAAATGGGCTCGGGCCAACTGCTGACTTCGCGCTCGCTGGCGCAGCTCCCTGCGGAGCCCTCCGCGGGGAGGGAGGCGGAACATCTGGATGACATTTCTGCGAGAGCGGCTCCAGAGCAGCGGCTGGGGAGGGAGAGGTGCGCACGAGCGCACGTGGGACCGAGAGGGAGGCGATTCGTCGGGGACCGGGTCTTGTTTTCTCG
>NW_016807225.1:2454575-2492715 GCF_001698545.2 Rhinopithecus bieti | reverse complement strand
CTTCTCCCGCCCCCGAGCCCCCCAACGCCCCCAGCCCCAGGCCCCGAGCCTCCCCGGCTCCCGACGAGCCGAGCTCCTTCACTGGCGGCCTCGCCTCGCCAGAGGGCACCCTCGATCTTCCGGAAAACGCCACCATTTTTCACTGCCCCTGGAGCATCTCCAGGCTTCTGCCCGCCTCCCGACTCCGATCTTGTCAATGAAGAATCCGGCCAGGATCGCCGCGGAGCGGACGCTGACCCTCCGACCCGGCTCGCAGGCCGGGAGTCCCCTCCACGAGGCTGGCACGGCCGCCCCTACCGGGTCCCGCGCCCTCTGCGGACCCTGCCCCGGGTCGGGCCTGGCCCGGGGGCGACCCCGGGACCGGGGGACCAGGAGGGAGAGTAGACGCGGGCGGCGGACGGCGCGGACTAACAGCTGGCGAGAGGGCGCCGGGGCTGGGGAAATGGAGGGAGGGGCTCATCGGAGTAACTTTCCAGAAAACAGCCAACGTGTAGCAGGAGTGATTCCAAGAGGGGAAAAAAGTTCAGCTACCACGTCGAACGAGAGGACTCGCAACGTATTTTTCAAATGGGCTCGGCTTTTCCTGTGCCTGTTTAAAACATTAACATCGTGCAGCAAAAGAGGCTGCGTGCGCTGGTCCCTCCCTCCCCCACCCCAGGCCAGAGACGTCATGGGAGGGAGGTATAAAATTTCAGCAGAGAGAAATAGAGAAAGCAGTGTGTGTGCATGTGTGTGTGTGAGAGAGGGAGAGGAGCGAGAGGGAGAGGGAGAGAGAGAAAGGGAGGGAAGCAGAGAGTCAAGTCCAAGGGAATGAGCGAGAGAGGCAGAGACAGGGGAAGAGGCGTGCGAGAGAAGGAATAACAGCTTTCCGGAGCAGGCGTGCCGTGAACTGGCTTCTATTTTATTTTATTTTTCTCCTTTTTATTTTTTAAAGAGAAGCAGGGGACAGAAGCAATGGCCGAGGCAGAAGACAAGCCGAGGTGCTGGTGACCCTGGGCGTCTGAGTGGATGATTGAGGCTGCTGCGCTCAGAGGCCTGCCTCCCTGCCTTCCAATGCACATAACCCCACACCCCAGCCAATGAAGACGAGAGGCAGCGTGAACAAAGTCATTTAGAAAGCCCCCGAGGAAGTGTAAACAAAAGAGAAAGCATGAATGGAGTGCCTGAGAGACAAGTGTGTCCTGTACTGCCCCCACCTTTAGCTGGGCCAGCAACTGCCCGGCCCTGCCTCTCCCCACCTACTCACTGGTGATCTGACTTTTTTTTTTTTTTTTTAACCTTTTTTCCCCCCTTTTCTTTTCCATTCTCTTTTCTTATTTTCCTTCAAGGCAAGGCAAGGATTTTGATTTTGGGACCCAGCCATGGTCCTTCTGCTCCTTCTTTAAAATACCCACTTTCTCCCCATCGCCAAGCAGCGTTTGGCAATATCAGATATCCGCTCTATTTATTTTTACCTAAGGAAAAACTCCAGCTCCCTTCCCACTCCCAGCTGCCTTGCCACCCCTCCCAGCCCTCTGCTTGCCCTCCACCTGGCCTGCTGGGAGTCAGAGCCCAGCAAAACCTGTTTAGACACATGGACAAGAATCCCAGCGCTACAAGGCACACAGTCCGCTTCTTCGTCCTCAGGGTTGCCAGCGCTTCCTGGAAGTCCTGAAGCTCTCGCAGTGCAGTGAGTTCATGCACCTTCTTGCCAAGCCTCAGTCTTTGGGATCTGGGGAGGCCGCCTGGTTTTCCTCCCTCCTTCTGCACGTCTGCTGGGGTCTCTTCCTCTCCAGGCCTCGCCATCCCCCTGGCCTCTCTTCCCAGCTCACACATGAAGATGCACTTGCAAAGGGCTCTGGTGGTCCTGGCACTGCTGAACTTTGCCTCGGTCAGCCTCTCTCTGTCCACTTGCACCACCTTGGACTTCGGCCACATCAAGAAGAAGAGGGTGGAAGCCATTAGGGGACAGATCTTGAGCAAGCTCAGGCTCACCAGCCCCCCTGAGCCAACGGTGATGACCCACGTCCCCTATCAGGTCCTGGCCCTTTACAACAGCACCCGGGAGCTGCTGGAGGAGATGCATGGGGAGAGGGAGGAAGGCTGCACCCAGGAAAACACCGAGTCGGAATACTATGCCAAAGAAATCCATAAATTCGACATGATCCAGGGGCTGGCGGAGCACAGTAAGTCCAAATTCTCGCTGGGGTGTCTGCTCTGGAGGGTCTGAACTGGAGCTGGGAGCTCTGCAGAGGGGGGCCTAGTGCTGGCCACACAGCAGGGTACCCCAGGATTCACCAGCACCAAGGCTCAGGAGGTGTGATGCTCCTCCGTTGGGGCTGGGGAGGTGGGTGGGGAAGGACATAGAGCCATTCTGTTAAGAGCCGGTGCTTCTGGGAGGCCAGGAGCTCTGGAGCTGAGCGGCTTGCTGAACTCACATCACATCCTTGACTGATTTTAATTTGGAATTACATTGTGCTGTCCAGGGAAACATATGTATTCTTGCACATGCGATCATATCAATAACTGTAAGCATCTGGGTGCCATAAAGGGGAAGGCCGGCTCTGTCAGGAGCCCTCACAGTTCTCAGTGTGGAGACCTCGGTCTTCTCCCTGCTTTTCACAACTCATTGTGACACGTCTCCGTTTCAGTTTTTCCAGTTGTTGGGAAGAAGAGTACCTGCCCCAAATTAATGTCTGTCAAGCTTTTTGAAGCCCAGGCAAGAGACAGCTTCTTGCTGCCTGGGCCCTTTGGTCTACCCCACCCACGTGACCCACAAGACCCACGTGAGCTGTGTGTGTGTGGAGGGGAGAGGGTATGCACGAATGCTCCCAGGGCCGTATACTTTAGGGCGACATGCAGTCTTGTGCATAGACAGACCTCATGTGCTCAAAATGGGCGCCCTCCAGGCCAGTGGGCACGGGGAGAGCGGGTTTTGGCTCTGGATGCGTAGGGAGGCTGGCGCCCTTTGTGTCTGCGTGTCACGGGAGAGCGGGTGGAGGGGTGGCAGTGGGTGCACGGTGTGGGGGGGATATGTCTGGGAGCCTGCTGTCCCAGGAGGCTCCGTCTGCACAGAGGAGCCGGGCAGCTTCTGGGTGAGATGTCTGTGTGTGTTTGTACACGTGTGGAAGTCATCTGTGTTTACTGAAGGGGATTTTAAAAACCTCAATACAAGAGAGAGAAATTTGGCAGATGTTGAGAAACTGACAGCCCAGGAAAGAGGAATGTGAGCCACTCGTGGGCCATAGACTCCGGGAGCAGCTCTGTTTGCTTTTCCTACCAGCAGGTGTCCTCGCCGCCCTGACTACCTCAGCCCAGGCCCACCTGGGAGAGGGGTGGAGGGTGTGGGTTGGAACTGGCAGACAGGGGAGGGTGGTCAGCAGAGCACACAGCAAGGGGTGAAAGGAACCTGGCTGGAGAGAAGTAACAGGAGTGGGTACCAATGGGTGGACCAGCTCTGGCTGGAGATGCAAAGGCCCTGTTCACGGCTCCACGCCAGGCAGAGGAGCCTGTGGTTACTGGCGAGGGGTTCCTGCTCCGGCTTCCTGTGGCTGCCTGGAGCGCCTTTCTTTAGGATGTGGCTGCCCTGTGGGGGCGGTGGCTGGAGGCCGAGGCAGAGCTAGTGCTCCTTGCCCAGGGTCTCTGGGTGGGGCTGACTCAGAGGCACACAGTTCCCAGAGGCACCTGGCAGCTGGATAGCCAAGGCTTCAACTCCCTGGGAACCCACCAACACAGGAGATAGTGACCACAAGCATCAGAGGAAGGTCGAAATCTGAGGCCGACAGGAGAGGCATGAGGAGAGTCCAGGGCAAGAGGGCAGGACTCAGACCTTCATGGGCTGGGTCAGCAGGAGGAGTCCAAGGGAGGAGGGATCCTGAGTCACGAGGACCACCCCCCCAGCCCGGAATCCTGAGCTAAGAATGAATGAGCCACGTGGAGGCAAGGCCACGCGGGTGCAAGTGGACATTGATTTTGTGCAGACTCAAGGCACAAATAGCAGATGGCCTTGGGAAAATCCCAGGCAGGGCCCCACAGATGCTGGGCAGCTTCCAGGCTGCAGTACCAAGACCTGCAGCAGATGGGAGTGGCTGTGGGGCTATGGAGCAATAGTCTGGCCTGGGGCAACCCAGCACAGCAAGCAGGATGCTGTTCAGGATGCTGGGGAGGAGCCAACACGCAATGCTATGAGGCTCACAGGTGCAAACCGGAAGCAGGCAGACTCTGCAGCTGTTGGAGGTGACTTGGAGGCTGAGCAGACAGACCTGGGCCCGCCCTGCAGCTGGTCAGGTGCTGAGCCCACCCCAGAGAGGCAGACACACAAGGCACACTAATTATAAAGAAGGCAGTGGGCAGGTGCTAAGCAGGAGCAGAGAGCCATCATCAGGGGCTTGCGAGGCGGCGGGGCGGGGGGTGGGGGAAAGGAAGCCTGTCCTTAACTCATGAGGGCAGACAGAGGTGACACCTGGTCTGTGGTGGGGCACAGCAGGGTCTCGATGCCAGATCCTCTGCAGGGAGGTCATGAGATCACGTTCTCTTCCATATTTCCTCACTTCTGGCCACCTCCCTGACCCAGTGAACATGGATTCGAAGGAAAGTGACAGTAGGAGCCAGGGCAAGGAGACGGAGGTTCCTGGAGAGGAAAATGAAAGAGGAAATACTTTTTAGTGGTGCAGGAGAAAGGGCACCAAGGTGAGAGCAGAGAGAAAGGCCTTTTCCTAAATAAATTTATCTCCCTGTTTTATGGATAAAGAAACTGAGACCTGGATCGCTTAAGTAATTTGTCCAAAAAGAGCGGGCACCCTAACCTAGACATGCTGTCTGTATGACACATATAGTTAAGCACTCATGGATACGTAAAATACACATTGTAAGTGCTACCTTTAACCTTTAGGGTTCAGTAGAACTTTGATTTGTAACATAAATGAATCACATGTTGGACCAAGCAGGAGAGGTCAGGAGTTACTATCTTAGTAACCCAGGTGGCAGATTGCATAAAGATAACCAGATTTGTTCTTTCTTAGCTCTGCAATTTTTTTTTTTTTTTTTTGCCCGAGAGATTCATACTGCCACAAATGTTCTCCCTAATTTAATGAAAGAGTTTTCTTTATTTAATGAAGAGTCTCAAGCAGGTTAAGCAACTGCAGCTACATAAAAGTGACCTCTCTGAGCCTCAGTTTCCCGAGCTGTAAAGTCAGAGATGATTTCCAAACTCCTTTTCAGCTGAAAGAATTTTATAATTCCATCTGGGATGAATCAGCAGAGCCTCTACTGGGGACTATGGGCAAGACTCTGTAATCCCTTCTCTAATTCTCCAGGATTTTACTGTGGGGAGGGAGTAGAGAGTTTCTCCGACCCCAAGTGATGGCAAAGGGCACAGCTTTTTTACTTCTGTTGCCATCCCTCTTACAAAGATATCACCAATGTAGGTGTCGTTTTATCTTCTGGCTTGTAATTATCTGCGTCTGTTCAGAGACTTGTTGTTTTCAGCCAAGGGCAGCGCTAAGACAACCAGCAAATCCGGAGTTTCTCAGCAAAGAGAAAACTCGATATTTTAGTCTTTCTTCTCTGGCTGCTAAGTGTAGATTTTGTTTATTCTGAGAATTATTCTGAAAATAATTTGCTCCAAGGACCAACGCCCTCTGCACAGTAGGGGTCAGCACTTCTCCAAGTGTGGTCCAGAGGAAGCTGGAGGTAAATGTAGATTCCCTGGTCCTACCCACCCTTACAGAATCAGAATCTTGAGGGGTGGAGTCTTGGGGAATCTGTATTTTCGACAAGCTCCTTATGGATTCTTAAGCACACTGAAGCTTAAGACTCAGGGAACTAGGGCAAAACTTTTTCTTAGAGGGATGGCAAACACAAGTGTCTACAGAAACCCGGCAGGAAACGCAAATGATCTGGAAGAAAAGCCACGACGTAGTGATCAGCTGCACCAGGACACTTGGTCTTGGGGTCAGGAAGAAAGTAAGGTGTGTGAGACAGGGAGAGGGAGAGGACCTGGAGCCCACGTGCCCAGCCAAAGCAGCAGCCAGCCTCAGCTCTTGCTGGGTCTTGCATTGAGGACTGTGGGTCCAGCTTGATTAGTTCTTCCCATGTCCCAGAAGAGAAGAAAATCTGGATCTTTCTGTGAAGGATTCCAATTTTAACGTGGGCTTAAAATGTTTATGGGCTTCTAACTAAAATTTTAAAGGTGTTCCATCAGCAAAGCAACACGTCTAATTTATTTAAAGGTTAATCAATAGAAAGCTCACACACACCATTAAAGCAGTGGTTTCTCAAACTTCCAGAACATCTGGAAGCTATGGTGCCCTTTGCAGCACATTATAATCTGTGGTTCTCAACCCTGGCTGCACATTGGAATCATCTGGAGATCTTAAAAAAATATGTCGTGGACCCCACTCACTCCAGTGTAGTCAGAACTGCCGGGGAATGGGTCCAGGCATCGTTTGTTTTAAAGCTTTCCAGGTGATTCTAACGTGCAGCCAGGGTAGAGAAGTACAGCCACACTGATAAATACAGTCCCTTCACTGGAACCAGCAAAAAATGATATATACAAGCAAAGGCACACCTAGCAGCCCCAGGTGTCTGAACACATTTTAAAAGGCAGTTAACTAAACATGGTCAGCTATTTCCTGGTTTTCCATGCATACTCTACGTGAATATTCTTTGCTTATGTTTTGCCCGGTAAAACAAGATAGAGAAAATGGCATTCACCAATATACATTTTCCTGTGCAATGGAAAAGTTGCTCAAGATTTAATTTGTAATAGTGGGACCCCTAGTCCAGTTCTCAATAATGCTAGTGTTCTGCAGAGGCATGGCTTAAAATCCACAAACTGGTTTGCAGTGGGTCATTGTCTGAGGCATAGGTTGACGTTCTAGGCCCATTTAGTGGAATCTTGCCATATTTTGTTGATGAAACCATCTTCACTAGATGATCGCCCAGATCCCTCCTAGCTTCCAGAGTCTCTGCTTCAATAAATGAGGTGTGTTCAGAAGACCTGGGTTCAAACCCCACCTCCGCCACCTTCTAGTTATATGACCTTGGGAAAGCCATTTAACTTTTGAGGTTCATTTTCTCATTTGTCAAGTGATAAATTTTACATGTTTTCCTTCTCAAGGGTTGTTAGAAGGTCACATGAAGTAATAAAACTCGAGAAAACATAAGATGGTGCTATTACATTTTGCTTATTTATTTACACTATGATTCATTCCACAGATTACTTAAAGCATCATTATTCAGTGAATTTGATTGTCAAGAAGATTGTATTTACATTTTCTTTGATCTCCCAGGCAATTCTTTTTTAAAATTAATTTTAATTTTAATTTTTTTGACAAAGTCTCACTCTTGTCACCCAGACTGGAGTGCACTGGTGCAATCTCGGCTCACTGTAGCTTCTGCCTTCTGGGTTCAAGCAATTCTCGTGCCTCAGCCTCCCGAGTAGCTGGGGTTACAGGTGCCCACCACCATGCCCCGCTAATTTTGTATTTGGAGTAGAGTCAGAGTTTCGCCATGTTGACCAGGTTGCTCTCGAACTCCTGACCTCCAGTGATCCACCTGCCTCGGCCTCCCAAAGTGCTGGGATTACAGGCATGAGCCACTGTTCCCAGCCTTTAAAATTTTAATTTTAAATAATAGGGATAGGTCCTCCCTATGTTGTCTAAGCTGATCTTGAACTCCTGGACTCAAGTGATCCTCCCACCTCAGCCTCCCGAGTAGCTGAAATAACGGACGTGTGCCAACACGCCCAGCTAATTTTGTATTTTTTATAAAGATGGGGTTTCACCATGTTGGCCAGGCTGGTCTCGAACACCTGAGCCCAAGCAATCCGCCCACCTCAGCCTCCCAAGGTGCTGGCTGGGACTACAGGCATGAGCCACTGTGCCTGGCTGCCAATTCTTTTTTTTTGAGACGGAGTCTCACTCTGTCGCCCAGGCTGGAGTGCAGTGATGCAATCTCAGCTCACTGCAACCTCGACCTCCCAGGTTCAAGCGATTCTCCTGCCTCAGCCTCCTGAGTAGCTAGGATTACAAGCATGTACCATCATGCCTGGCTAATTTTATATTTTAGTAGAGACAGGGTTTCACCATGTTGCCCCGGTGCCAATTCTTTTTTAATCACTAGCAATTATGTCCAGGCTTTGCTTGCTAGCATCAAATTGCTTGTGTCAGCTAACTTCTGAGTGACTGTGGCCAAGACCCTCTGGACAGCCATTTCTCCCTCTGAAGAGGGTTGCACTACATGACTCCTAATGCACCTTCTAACTCATTGGAAAGCTATACATCCCAGTAATAGAAAATGACCTTTCCCACCTCTTTTTTGAAACCTTAAAATTCTCCTCAGGAGGCGTTCATCTTGGGGAGCAGATTCTGTTTGATAGGCTGGAAGAAACCAAAGAGGACAGCCACTAGGGTGTCCTGAGAACTCTCCTAGCTCATAACTTTCTCCATCTCCTGGCTTCCCACTGCCTTGACCCACTGTGACCGTCCTCACCAGCAAGTGCCATTTTCCATCTCCCTTCTTTTTCTTTTGAGACGGAGTCTACCTCTGTCACCCAGGTTGGAGTGCAGTGGCACAATCTCAGCTCATTGCAACCTCCGCCTCCTGGGTTCAAGCGATTCTCCTGCCTCAGCCTCCTGAGTAGCTGGGATTACAGGTGCACACCACCACACCTGGCTAATTTTCATATTTTTAGTAGCGACAGGGTTTCACCATGTTGGTCAGGCTGGTCTCGAACTCCTGACGTTGTGATCCACCCACCTCGGCCTCCCAGAGTGCTGGGACTACAGGTGTGAGCCACTGTGCCCTGCCCCGTCTCCCTTCCTTTTACAGCAAGGTTCATGTTGCACTGACTTTATTCCTCTTGTAGTCACTGGTGGTGTGTTATTTATTTACTTTATTATCATTATTTTTTTGAAACATAATCTCCTTCTGTTGCCCAGGCTGGAGTGCAGTAGCACAATCACGGCTCACTGCAGCCTGGACCTCCCGAGCTCAAGCGATCCTGCCAGGAGGTACTATTGTAACTGAAGCCGTATCGATAACAGCTCCTTCAAGACCCAGCTCTGTTGTCCTTGATAGGGTTGCCAATGCAAGTAGCTTATCCACATTCAGAGTATTACAAACTTGTAAACTTACACGTTACTTAGCTATCACTGACTTCTCTCCTTGGTTCTATCTGAAATGGTTTAGGGAATCATTGGTAGTATCTGTTCTTTCAAAGCCAATTAATCAGGGCTTCATTAGATAGCATTCACACATTTGTTTTCCTAACATCTGTTCCATTAATTTTCTAAGAACTAGTGTCCGGCCCACCAGATGGCAATTTCCAGAAACATTCACTCATCCTTCCCTAAAGATCAGTAGCACATTTGCTTGTTTCCAGGCCTCTGATCCTTCCTGCCTTGTCCGTGACTTCCTCAACCACCCCTCGGGGTGATTATAAGCTCATTCCAGCCATGTCCATTATGTGTGGAATCTGGGTCTATGAGCTTGAATTTCAGCCTCGGGCTATTGTTACCATTTGTGCAGAAAGTTTTTCTCTGGGTGTGAATACTGCTCAGACCTTGAGGTTGTCAAGTGTACAGGAGCAGAGAAAAGACAGGCTCTTTCTCTTTCTCTGGCTCAGAGGGGTGGGAAAGAGCATTGGCTGCCCATGTCTTGTGGACAGGGATGAAGAGGCCAGCAGGTGACAGCGTCTGGCATAGCGCGTACTGTCAAGGAAAGAGAAAGGAGCCAATGGAGGAAGCATCTGTGTTTCCGCCAGGTTCATGATGTGGGCTCTTTGCTATATAAGCCCGGCTTTATTGGGTCTAAAACACGAGGTTGAGATGTCACTGCACTGCTTGAACACTTTCAGTGACTCCCTACTGTTAATGGGTTAAAATTTAACCTTTTAGTCTGACAGGTGGACCCCAGTCTACCATCTTGCTGTTTCTCACCTGGCTGCCACCTGCTGCTTCGAGTCCCTCTTACTCATTTGCATTTCCTCCCTTCCCTGCCTTTGCTTCCAGCAGTCACTCCATGTTCCTCCCCATCCTCAAATCCTCTCAATTTTCACCTCTTCCATGAAGTGCTCCCTGCCGTTTCCCTCCTTTGATTTCCTGCAGCAACCAACCCCTGGACTTCTCTGAAAATCATTGGTTTCCTGTCACTCCCCTCACCTGTGCTCCTGCATTTTGACATCTTCCGGGGCACTCTGTCCTATTATTTCTCTCTAGTCCTGTTATTTGGGCCCATGTATTAATACCCCCCACTTGGATATTAACCCATAAGCCTGAGGCTGCAATTTTTTGAATTTTGAAGTCAGACCTTGGGGATGACCTTGAGCAGTAGGATATAAATAACTCCCACATGCTTAGCATTCCAATAATGGAACACTAGGCATAAATGGATTTTAATCCCCTTGAAGGCAGGGGTTGTGTCTGTTCACGTTTTGCTTCCCAGTGTTAGCACTATGCTTGGCATATAGTAGCTGCTCAATACATTTTTTATAAATGAATGGATGCCCAGATGAACAAACACAGGAATAAATCAACTAGTTGTAAGATATGTAAACTACTAGGTTGCTGACATCTTTCTAGAATCAGTATTTTCTTAGGCCGGGCACGGTGGCTTACGCCTGTAATCCCAGCTCTCAGGGAGGTAGAGGCAGGAGGATAGCTTGAGCCCAGGAGTTCGAGACCTGCCTGGGCAATATAGTGAGACCCTGTTCTCCACAAAAAGGAAGAAAAAACAAAACAAACAAAAATGTAGAATCAGTATTTTCTCAAAAGTAGGAAAAACAGGTTGGAGAACTTACCAGAACTGAGATTTTAAGGCAGTGGGAGGAGGGGGCAATTAGATTTGACTGGCCAGTCTCTAGTGCCATGTCGTGGAGCTCTGAGGCCACATTGCTCCTTGCTCAGGACTGTGTGTGATTCTAGGGCCACCAAGAATCTTCCTGTATCTCCACCTTGAGGTCTGAGACCTCAAGCCTCTAGGGAGGTGGCAGGCAGGACGGTGGCCACTTGGTGCCTGTCCGTTGGCAGCACACTGTTCCTGCATGTCTCACTCATGCTGTGCCCTCTGCTCTGCTTTATCTCCTAGACGAACTGGCTGTCTGCCCCAAAGGAATTACCTCCAAGGTTTTCCGCTTCAATGTGTCCTCAGTGGAGAAAAATAGAACCAACCTGTTCCGAGCAGAATTCCGGGTCTTGCGGGTGCCCAACCCCAGCTCTAAGCGGAATGAGCAGAGGATCGAGCTCTTCCAGGTAACTCCTCTCTAGGAGCAGAAACCACACCTACGAGAAAGCCAGTTCCTTTGCCATATCAGGGCACCACTGGGTGCAGAGTTTGGCAGACCTGGGTTTGAATCCTGACTTCTCTGAGCCTTCGTTTCTGTATCCATGTCTGTCATTAAAACACTTAAGAGTTAGCTAAGGCGCTCGGGGACCATGGCATTCAGGAACCACTGGTTTCTTATTGCTCCCTCACCTGTGCTCTGCACTGTGACATCTTCTGGGGCACTCTGTCATGGCCTCTAGTACTCACTCCTTTCTCTGCTCTGTAGATCCTTCGGCCGGATGAGCACATTGCCAAACAGCGCTATATCGGTGGCAAGAATCTGCCCACACGGGGCACTGCCGAGTGGCTGTCCTTTGATGTCACTGACACAGTGCGTGAGTGGCTGTTGAGAAGAGGTAGGTGGACCCTTCGGAAGAACATTTCAGAATGAACCTCAGGTCCCTTAGTCCTCCATGAAACAGAGGGAAGAGGACAGAATTAAGGGAGTCAAAGATCTGGGTTCAAACCCTAGCTTTGCCACTGAGTATCCTCCATTCATTCACTCAACTAATGTTTATTAAGTGCTCCCTGTAAACCAGGCCCTGGGGATGCAGCCACAGGGATAGGAACCATGAGAAATGGAAAGAGGGCAATGTGATAATGATTGGGTGGGGTCCAACAGGGAAGGTCTCTGTGATGAAGAAATTCCTGCATTGACATCTGAATGATAAGGAATCAGCCCATGAAGATCAGAATAAGGGATGTGCTAAGCAAAGGCAACAGCGAGGCCCAGGCCCTCAAGTGGAAATAAGCTGGATTTGTTCGAGCAGCAGCAGCAGCAAACAGATTGGTGTGGCTGGAGCATGCTGAGCTGGGGTAGGGAGGAGGAGGGGAGGTGGTCAGAGAGGTTGCTGGGGCCATATAATTTATTATTATTATTATTATTGTATTATTATTATTTCTTGAGACTGAGTCTCACTCTGTTGCCTAAGCTGGAGTGCAGTGGTGCAATCTCGGCTCATTGCACCTCTGCCATCTGGGTTCAAGCGATTCTCATGTCTCAGCCTCCTGAATAGCTAGGACTACAGGCGCACGCTGCTACACCTGGCTAATTTTTTTTGTATCTTTAGTAAAGATGGGGTTTCCCCATGTTGGCCAGGCTGGTCTCAAACCCCTGACCTCAAGTGATCCACCCACTTTGGCTTCCCAAAGTGCTGGGATTATAGACGTGAGCCACCATGCCCAGTCAATTTAATTTAGAACATCATCAGGTCATGGTGAGGTTTCAGGACTTATTCTGGGGGTGATGAGAAGTGTGGGAGTGCTATAATCAGAGATGGGGATACTCAAGGTACCCAGGCATTCCTTTCTGTCCCTCTACTGGGCGTGAAGTCAAGAGCCTAGGAGAACCATGTGGATCTGCTGACAGCAGCTCTGCTGGGAATTCTGATTCAAACAGCTACCAGGAGGAGGGACTGGGTGTGGTGATTTGATTGACATCTTTAAAAGATCCCTCTAGTTTCCAGGAGGTCAAGGGAACAGGCAGAAAAACCAGTTAGGAGCCATGGTGGCAGCCCAGATGAGAGCAATATAGGCTGAGACTAGGGTGGTAGCCGTGGATATGAAGATCGTATGGATTTGTTCTGTATTTTGAAGGTAGCCAGTAAGAAGCACAGGCTGATTAGGTGTGGGGTGTGAGGACACAAGAGCATTCTGGATGACTTCTAAATTTTTCGACATCCAGGTGGTATCACTTATAGAAACGGAGGGCCTAGGAGAAGAACAGGTTCTGTTCTGGCCAGTTAAGTTTGAAAGGCCGGGTGGTCATGCAAGCAGAGCTATCCCAGAGACGTATCACACTTCACATGTCCCAAATATCTTATCCATGCACTGTCTTTCTTTACCTGGAAAATAAGGCAATGGTTCCTCCTCTGCATGCCTCACAGAGTTGTTTTAAGGATCAAGTGCATTTGAGAGAACTTCACGGTTTTTACCATGTTTTACAGGAATAAGCTTTTCTTATTTTAGATAAGGAAACAGGCCGAGAGAAGTTAAGTGACTTGACCGAGGTCGTCCAGTCTGGATGAGAACTTTGGTGTCTCATGACACCATCCTCTGTGTTTCTTTCCCTTTCCCTGACTGGCACTGCCTGGTCTGATGCTCAGTGGGTTGGGGTCACAGATGGCAGTCCCATCTGTTCCTTCTCTCCCTCTTGGGCAGCGTTTTCTCCTGTCATCAGCTGCTATAAAGCCACAGACCATCCATATATTGATGCCCAGAGTCCCTGAGGCAGGTGGATCCTTCTAGGTCCTTGGTATTTTTGGCAACTAAGAGTTAAAACTCAAAGGCAGAGATTACAAACTATTTGGCCTGCATATTGTTTTCGATTTGACTAGTCATCAACAGTTTTGGGTGTTTTAAGTCAGGAGATTTCACATAAAACCTGGACTTCTTGCTGTTTTTGAAAAATTGGAAGATTTCCTGGTAACCATCCATCAGAGACGAGTACCGGCCACCCCTTAGATGGGGTACGCATCCTCAGTACCCACAGCCCTCACTATTCCCTATTGTTCCCCAAGAATGAGGCTGGCAGTTCCTGTTTAGCATCACGTGCTGGCTCGATTTTCTCACGTGACCTGCCTGGGCTCCGTAGGCATCGAGTTTGCATTGCTTGGTACCCATGGAGCCCAGGCAGGTCACATAAATGAGAAAATTCCGCATCCAAGGGGAATTATCCGGTGGCCGAGTTGGCAGATGGTGGGCTGGAGATCCTGCCCCAGTCCCAAGGGTACCCAGGAATTCCATCCTGTCCCTCCTACTGAGCATGAAGGCAAGAGCCTAGGACAACCCACGTGGATCTGCCGACAGCAGCTCTGCTGGGAATTCTGACTCAGACGGCTACAGAAAGGAGGGGCTGGGGAAATTAATCTCTTAACTTCCCTGTCTGATTTTGATCAGCTCCACCTGGATTTCTTTGAAGCCCTGGGCACTTGAAGGAGTTCTTATTTTCACAGCTGCAGACCTCAATGAGAAGTTTGCATTGAGAATGATTTCCATCCTCCTGAGACATCAAAAAGATAATTTCGTAATAAAACCTATGGGTCCCCCACCCACCATCCCCACGGCTGCCAATTCTGAGGTTAGTTCTTCATTGGAACCTTCAGTTTCCACTTAGGCAGATACTGCCTACCTTTCCCACAAGGGAATCATCACACAGGTTTGTGCTTATAGAGAGCCCATGAGTCTCTTCAGAGTTCATGGCTTTAAACCAGGACTCCAAATTGGAGCAGTTGGTGGTGTGGATTGATGAGGAAACTGAGTCACACATGTGGTCTTGGATTCATTGAGCAAACATCTGAGAGCCATTGTGTACCAGGTACCCAGCCTGCATTCTGGGTCCCAGAGTGGGTTGGAGCCTACTAGGGCCACTGGGGACCCAGGTCTCATACCCTCGTGCTATTGCTCATATAGTCTGCAGCACCTAGCTAGACAAGGCCGGGTCTCCCCTAGCAGGCTGGGAAGGGAGCTTCTCAGCATCATGGCTCAGGAGAGTTGGGACACTGGGAAACAACCATCTTGCATGTTGTTGGTGAATGTGTGGGCATCTTCCTTGGTGGTCTTTGTTGCCCCCTCTTTGCCCCTCCTTATCTCTAACAAGAGTTTGGGATCTCAGGCATCAAGCTGTCAGTGCCTGAATCCTGGCACTGCTATCCACTGGTTGGATATCTTGGGCAAGCTGTTTAATCTCCCTAAGCCTCAGTGTTCTCATCTGTACAATGGGGGATAACAGTTCTTGCTCTATGGGATTATTATAGAGATTAAATGAGTTGGTGCTTGTAAAGTCTTAGAGCAGTGTTTGATATGTAGTAAAGTTCCATGCATTTTGGTGATTGTTGTTATCATCTCTAAGTCCTCTATCTAGATACAGCATGTTGGCCAAGCCAGGCCACCCTCTCGTGCTTACCCCCTGGACCCTCGCTCTCCCCAACATAGCTGTCTGCACCTTGACTTTCTAATTCACAGATTCATAGAACTCACTCCAGGTCTCTTCCAGCCCGCCTTGAACCAGCTTGACCAGGAGGTACATGGTGTTGTTAGGTAGCCCATTTCAGCTACTCCGGCTCCTCCTTCCAGCCGCCTTAACCCAGGGAGAGGGCACTCCTCATACTTCCCTCTCCAGTCACTTCTCCTCCAGCTGGGTCTCAGCTGCCTTGTTTTATTGGTCTGCCTTCCCTCACTGAGCGAACCTGCTGGAACAGAGATCTTCAAGCTCAGCAGGCGCAGTGTGCCCCAGCGGTTGCCCTGACTTGGGGTAGAGCGGATCTGGTTAGGCTCTGGAGTTTATGGAAGAAAGGCACTGGGTTTTAACCAGTAGGACTGGGATGTCCAAGCCAGCCTAATGTTGATGGGAATCTCCAGGCTCGTAGGCTTGTATCCTTCCGTCCATGAGAAGGCTGCTGGGCCAGGTCAGACTCTTTGGGGTTTGCCCTGATGGCACAATTTCGGGAAGACTCCAGGTTGTCCCCAAGGCCAGATGCTCACACACATGGTATGTGGCCTCAGGGAGCAGCAAATCAATCAACTCACTGAGAGGCTGACCCTGAATCCAGAGAGGTCTGTCCCCCATGACTTCTTCTACACCTGGTCACAGCTGGCTGCTACCCCAGGATCGACAGAGCTTCCCAAATTAAGTCTTACCCACCAGAATTGACATGATACCAGATCCTACCTGGTTTTCCATGTAAAATTACTTGTCTCAGTGCAGAGTTTCCATTTTCTTTCTTTTTCCTTCACTTCACTCAACCTCATTTACTGAGTTCCTGCTTCCTTGATCTTGGTTGCCAAAACTCATGATCCCACAACTACTAGGCGAATGGGCTGGAGTTGCCCTTCTTGCATCAGAATGTCAGGCACCAAACCCTGGCACCTCCAGGCTTCATCATGCTCACCGTCTCCACGCTCATGTCATCTGGACCCTCGGCCATAGTTCTCATCTCCTCTGTGCTGTTTTCTAAGTTCACAACTGTCTTCCCAAGCTGTTCGTCTTGGTGAGCAATCCACATTCCAACTTCCCATCATGGTGAACAAGGATTCCCAAAGAAGAAATGTCCAAGTAATTTTTACCTCATTGTGTCCTTGTTTCTTAGGGAAAATATGGCCCAGTGTAACCATGATGTTCATCTTATCTCTTCTAGAATCTGCCACTTTGTCTAGACCCACAATCATGGCCCTGGTAGAAATGCTTGCATCTTCCACTGAGATGGATTCTGCTTCCTGTCTGCAAGTGACCTTGCCTCTAGCATTGGTTCCTGACTTGAATTTTTTTGCCAGCATTACATCCTGTGGCCCTTTGACTTTATGGCCTTTTGAATCACGGTCTCTGTGCTCAGAGACTCTTTAGTTACTCCCTGTCCCTAGTCTCTCCCAGTCCCTCTGTCTCTTGCCCTCATCCTTCCTCAGTAGGTTGGCTCAACGATCCCCTCTCCCAGAAACCATGTAGATGGCATGAGTTTTTACTTTCCTTCCTGTATCTGTGTCCTTTTGCCCCCAAGTAGGTAGGTGACAATTTTCTCTTAATACCATCCTTTGAAAGGGAATGATTATTCTACTTCTGTTTCATGATGGCCACTAGTGTATGCCCCCATTTGGTGATTCATAATATAACAGGAATACCTGGAATGTGGCAACGTGCGCATGAAGGTCCAGTCTGAGCTCGGGAGGCGCTTTCTGTCTCCTATGACCCTCAATAGAACTCAGTTCCTATGAGTCCCTGTAGGAGCAGAGGCCCTGGCTCACCCTTGCATGGGTGGTGGGTACACTTCCCCATCACACAGAGGTGTTTTTCTCATGAACTCTGTCTTATTTTGCAGAGTCCAACTTAGGTCTAGAAATCAGCATTCACTGTCCATGTCACACCTTTCAGCCCAATGGAGATATCCTGGAAAACATTCACGAGGTGATGGAAATCAAATTCAAAGGTAACAAAATGAATGTGTATGGTAGGATGGGTGAGTGGGGCGGGGGCGGGGAGAGTTAATGGGACAGGATAGTGCAGGAGACCCTAACCAGACCTCAAGAAAAGAAACCAAGCTCCTTCAGAGAGATAGCCGACTATTTTGTACTTGAGTAATTCTGCTTTGCCCCAAAAGCAATGAGTGTAGCTTTCAGCTTATAGCTTAGAGAATGCATTAGCCTCTGGAAGACAACATGGTCTGGTAAGTGGTGAATCTGTGTAGGCAAGCCCTCTAGCCTCTGGGCCTAGTGAAATGGGATAAGAGTTCCTCTTTCACAGGGTTGTCAGGCAATTAAATGAGATAACGAATAAGGAACACTGTGCCAGAAATACTCAACAGATAGGAGTTGTCTTCCCCCTCCCTAAAAGAAATTAACTTTGGCTGTCCTGAACACGAGTGCCCAGACGACTGAGCTTTGCAGATGTGCAGGGCCTGCCTGACCTCGCCCAGGGTCCTCTGGGTTTGGATGATTGCTTCCAGTCTCAGGGTGTTTGTCCCAAGGTGTTTGGGTAGAGATGGTGAAGTTGTTGAGAGTCATTTCTGGTTTTCCATTATGTTTGCAGGGAACTCAGCCTTGATGATCTCTGGAGTTTAGGAAAGTTCTCTTTTCCTTTCATATTCCCATTTTGGGTAACTGCGGAATGCCTGAGGTCAGAGGCTTGTCTAGGAAAAGGTGCAGGCCTCTTTTGGCTCAGCGCTAGACAGTGATCTTACCCCACATGGGCTCTATTTTAGAGGCTTTTTTTTTTTTAAAGCCAAAGGTTTGACACTGTAATCACAGAACCTTAGAGCCCAGAGGACCTTCAGAGTCCTTACCTACAGGCCAGCTTAGGATGAAACCTTCCCATTTCAGTGAATACTTGTCTTGTTTATAAAGATTTTCAGAAAAAGGGATTTGTGATCCAGGTCTCTCATTTATCTTACAGATCTGGTGCCCCTTCCTGAGATCTGAGCCCCTCCTGTAGCTATGTACATTAATTCCTCATGTTCCTGTCCTCAGTGAGGATGGACAACAGCTGGCAGCTATCCTTCATGAAATTGATCTCCATTTAGTTGAGACTCTAAGTCAGTCTCCAGTCTTTTCCTTTTTTTTCCAGAAGAAATGGGTTGATGAATTTAGGTTTTCTTTCCAGAGCTTGTTTGCTAAGCTATTTATCATATGCTTCATTATCTCATCTGAATTTTATAGTGAAAACACTTCAAACACTCTAAGTGCAATGTGAATATTAACAATTATACAGTCTTGTTTCTTTGGCTCCCATTCAGGCCATCTTAAGTTGTGACACCTTAAATTTTCAGTAGGACTTCTGCGTTATCTTGATCCATTCACATTTTAAGAGGAAACTCACATCCCAATTTTCTAAATCTAAAATCTAAAGTGACAACCCCGGGCTGGGCGCGGTGGCTCACACCTATAATCCCAGCACTCTGGGAGGCCAAGGCAGGCGGATCACTTGAGGTCAGGAGTTGGAGACCAGCCTGGCCAACATGGTGAAACCCTGTCTCTACTAAAAATACAAAAATAGCCAGGCATGGTGGCATGCACCTGTAATCCCAGCTACTTGGGAGGCTGAGGCAGGAGAATCTCTTGAACTCCAGAGGCGGAGGTTGCAGTGAGCCAAGATGGGGCCATTGCACTCCAGCCTGGCTGACAGATCAAGACTCTGTCTCAAAATAACTAACTAACAAACAAACAAACAAACAGACAACCCGGAGGTATGTGGTAGGCACCCACTTAGTAACAGTGTTGCTTCATGGGTCCATGAAGATGCCTAGGAATCTCAGCAAGGGCTTTCTGCCCCTTGGGAGATTTCTATACAGGAGTATGGGGATCTGAACATGGGACATCTTTCAGTGGGCATCCTTACAATGATGAGTTCTTTTGTTACTGGCTCCTCCATCTGCTCTTCCCCTTCCTGCAGCTGGACATCAGAATTAAGCTGCACTTGTCCCCCACACCTCCCTCTCAGACTGCACTACCCCTCCTCCTGGGCAGTGATGAGACGTGGGGAGGAGGTAGCTTCAAAGGGCTCTGCTTTCCTTAGACAGGAGATTGTGCTTTCCTTCCCTTCTGCAGGCGTGGACAATGAGGATGACCACGGCCGTGGAGATCTGGGGCGCCTCAAGAAGCAGAAGGATCACCACAACCCTCATCTAATCCTCATGATGATTCCCCCACACCGGCTCGACAACCCGGGCCAGGGGGGTCAGAGAAAGAAGCGGGCCTTGGACACCAATTACTGCTTCCGGTGAGCCTGGGACCATGTGGGGACCAACATCTACTGCCTGCCTACTGCAGGTCAGGCCCCAGAGCCAAGCCACACGCAACAGGGAGTCCCTGATGCTGTTCACAAACATCTCCAGGAGGAAGACTGAAAATCTCTGACAGATCTCTTTGTTTTCCTGGGGGTCCCACTGTTTTTCTGTAGGCTAGCTCTGGAAGGGGGCTGACTGAAGGAAATGAAGAAAACTCTGTGAAGAGGAGTGTTGCTAAAATAGTGTGGATTGGAGATGCTTGGTCAAAGCCTCTCCATGATTTCCATGTTTTAGGCATTTGTAGGGTGTGTGTGTGAGATTAATGTAGGAGTTTCCGTTAAAGAAGTGCTCAGTTCCCTCTGAAGGGTCCAAGGATGCTACTGGATGGCGGCAAATAGAACGGTCTCCATTTGAATGGGAAATTAGAGCTAGAGAAATTAACAAACGAATTCAGAAATTACTGGGTAGCCACAATACAGAGAGAGAAAAGATCCAGCTTCTCTTATCTAGGAGCAGTTTCCCTGCTCATTTATAAGGGGAGGATAAAGCATGCATGCCAACTACTAAAAGGGAGAAGATGATCACGCCCATAAGAGGCTCCGAAGGATTAAGTGCTTTAATTAGGAGCAACAAGTTTACCTATGGACACAGGAAAGGCTTCAGAAGGGTGTGGAATTTGAGCAGAGGCTTCAAGGATGAGGTTTGGGGAGAAAAGATCCAGGAGGGGAAGCACTGCAGGTAAAAGGAGCATGAGTGAGTCCATTTGGCCTCAGAGGATGCCTGAATGAAGCTGGGGAGAATGAATTGGGAAATATTTAGATCTGGAAACCATGTCTTATGAGGATGGTTGGGCTTGGGAAACTAGGGATGTTGAGCTGGGGGAACAGCTCAACAGCAAGGTATAGGAGAGGCAAGGTAGTTGCTGCCAACTGTCCTGCAGCCGTGAAGGCTGGCATGTAGATTTATTTGTTCCATGCGTCTCTATCAGTTAGGAACAAATGCTCTTGACCAGTGACTTAAATCATAGTGGATTTCTTGTTCATAAGAGACTGATAGCAGCAGGCTTAGGGTGGGCTGGCTGCTTAATGATGCCACTGAAGACTCAGTTTTTCTCTCTTTCCAGTCTGCCATGTTTAGTATGTTGGCTTTTCATCCTTTTCCTTATGGTCACAAGTGATTACTGGGGCTTCAGGCATCTTGTCCATGTTTAAGACAAGAAGGAACGAGGGAAGAGGAAGAGCCAGAAGCTTTCTTCTTTCATCTGTCACTTTTATAAATAATCAAATATCTTTGCCAGAACTTGCGCTTACCCCCTGCATACTTCTCCTTGTCTGATGGGTCATTATTGGGCCACATGACCACTGCTACTCACAAGGGAGGCCAGGAAAAGGAACACCTGGTGTTTTAGACTCTGTAATGGGATGTGGTAAGGGAGAAGGGGGTTAGGAATGGTTATTGAAGAGATAACCAATAGTGTCTGCCATGGTTCACCCTTGGAACCCACAAGAAGCCAGATTTTGACTAATAGCTGTCTTTGGAAGTAGCAAGTCTAGGTCTCAGCAGATATTAAAGCAGAGGCTAGATGACCACTTGGCAAGGGGTATTACTGCCAAATGGATCTCTGTAGGCAACAGAATTGAAGGGGCCTGATAATCACATTTGGGTGATCTGTTGAACCATGGTTCTAATAGAAGGATATGCTTTATTTGGCAATGACCTTTAGATTGAGTCTCATCTGTCACTTACTATTGTAGACAAGCTGCATAAACTTAGAATTTATTTCTGGCCGGGCGCACATTAGGAGGGTAACAATAAAACCAACCTCAACAAAGCTGAGTTGGCTAGTAACATTTAGTGCTTGGTTTTATGTGGAGCACTTTATAGCTCTGCTTTGATTTGTGATATAAAAGGGAGCAGGGCCACCTTTGCCTCTTTACTCTTCCTCATACAGCATTTATCTCTGTTTCTGACATCCTTGGGATCCTGGTCTTTAACATATGAATGTGCCTTTCTGGTTTCTTCTGCCCCATGCCCTTGAACCTGGGATTCCACTGACCGGAGCCACCTATGATGGCATGAAAGGACTCCAAGGCAGAATATGAGAGCATTCGTGAAGCTTCTTTTATTGGTGGTTTCTTTTTAAGTTGATTTTCTATAAATGTTTTTTGTTGTAGCAACTTGGAGGAGAACTGCTGTGTGCGCCCCCTCTACATTGACTTCCGACAGGATCTGGGCTGGAAGTGGGTCCATGAACCTAAGGGCTACTATGCCAACTTCTGCTCAGGCCCTTGCCCATACCTCCGCAGTGCAGACACAACCCACAGCACGGTATGGAGCAGGCTCATGCTATCTGAGGCACTGGGGCTGACCGATCAGGTCACTTGTTAAAAAGAATGAGTGAAGGATTGAATGTTGAGTGAGCGAATGATGGTCTGGGGTGAGTAAAATCCCTCTGGTGAAGGTTCTGATCTTGGCACCCTGACTCAGTTCTACTCAGTCACATTCCGCCCTTTTAAATTCCTACCATAGTTTCAACCAGCCTTTTAATTTGCTTTATCTAAAGCTCTCTGTACCATAGTAATTAATTAACTGCCACGTGTTACCCTATGTCAGAGATATGTGCATGTGGCTGGCAAGGAACACTGAAGCAGAAAGGCTTCTACCAGAACTCTGATCATTCCAGCCTCTCGAATGTAGAAAACTTACTCTGAAAGACAACAACAAGCATGGACAAGAAGCTAATTTGAAATTCTAGGAACAGAAAGTGAGATAGCCAAGAGTCCACAACCCCTGAAACTAGTCTATCTTTCCCTCGAGGGGAATCAAAAATAGGGCAGTAATTTGTGAAGCGTGTTTCCTTCTAGTTCATTATTTCTGCATCCTGTCTGGGGCCCTACACTCTGGCACTTACTCAATGGCTCAAGGCAATGTTTTGTGAGAACATTTCTCACCAAAGTGATCAGTTCCAGCTAGGATGAGCAATATAAGAGTTGTTTTTTTTAAAAGCCAAGATAGGCTGGGCGCAGTGGCTCACGCCTGTAATCCCAGCACTTTGGGAGGCCAAGGTGGGTGGATCCCAAGGTCAGGAGTTCGAGACCAGCCTGGCTAACATGGTGAAACCCTGTCTCTACCAAAAATGTAAAAAATTAGCTGGGTGTGGTGGCATGCACTTGTAATCCCAGCTACTCAGGAGGCTGAGGCAGGAGAATCGCTTGAACCCAGGAGGCGGAAGTTGCAGTGAAGATTGTACCACTGCACTCCAGCCTGGGTGACAGAGTGAGACTGACTCAAAAAAAAAAAAAAAAAAGCCAAGATAATTAATTATCAGTGTAGTAACTGTCATATGCTTCAACTGATCACCCCAAACAAGTGCAGTTGTTCTGCTTCTGTCATTGCGGATGAACAACAGCTACCCAACTACTCACTCACCCAAACCAGGTTCCAACAGTTCCTCTTTGTTTTTTTTTTTTTGAGACAGAGTCTCTGTGACTCGGGCTGGAGTGCGGTAGCACTATTTCTGCTTACTGCAACCTCCACTTCCTGGGTTCAGGTGATCCTCCCACCTCAGCCTCCTAAGTAGCTGGGATTACAGGCGCCTGCCACCACAGCCAGCTAATTTTTTTGTATTTTTAGTAGAGATAGGGTTTCACCATGCTGGCCAGGCTGGTCTCAAACTCCTAACCTCAAGTGATCTGCCTGCTCGGCCTCCCAAGTCCTGGGACTACAGGTGTGAGCCACTGCGCCCGGCCCCCAACAGTTCATTTTAAAGAGCACCCGTGGCCATTCTAGCGCTTGCTCAGCCTCTGGGACTGCCCTTGAACTGGGAGAGTTCCTGGGTTCCAGGCCTGAGGCTTGGCCTTCCAACCTCTCACTGACGTGTCCCTTCCCAGGTGCTGGGACTGTACAACACTCTGAACCCTGAAGCATCTGCCTCGCCTTGCTGCGTGCCCCAGGACCTGGAGCCCCTGACCATCCTGTACTATGTTGGGAGGACCCCCAAGGTGGAGCAGCTCTCCAACATGGTGGTGAAGTCTTGTAAATGTAGCTGAGACCCCACCTGCGACAGAGAGAGGGGAGAGAGAACTGCCACTGCCTGACTGCCCGCTCCTCGGGAAACACACAAGCAACAAACCTCACCAAGAGGCCTGGAGCCCACAACCTTCGGCTCTGGGCAGATGGCTGAGATGGAGGTTTCCTTTTGGAACATTTCTTTCTTGCTGGCTCTGAGAATCACGGTGGTAAAGAAAGTGTGGGTTTGGTTAGAGGAAGGCTGAACTCTTCAGAACACAGACTTTCTGTGATGCAGACAGAGGGGATGGGGATAGAGGAAAGGGATGGCAAGTCGAGACGTTGTGTGGCAATGGGATTTGGGCTACCCTGAAGGGAGGAGGAAGGGCAGAGAATGGCCGGGTCAGGGCCAGACTGGAAGACACTTCAGATCTGAGGTTGGATTTGCTCATTGCTGTACCAAATCTGTTCTAGGGAATCTGGATTATGTTATACAAGACAAGCATTTTTTTTTTTTTTTAAAGACAGGTTACGAAGACAAAGTCCCAGAATTGTATCTTATACTGTCTGGGATTAAGGGTAAATCTATTACTTTTGCAAACTGTCCTCTACATCAATTAACATCATGGGTCACTACAGGGAGAAAATGCAGGTCATGCAGTTCCTGGGCCATCAACTATATCGGGCCTTCTGGATATGCTGAATACAGAAGCAAAGGGTGGGAATCAACCCTCTCCTGTCAGCCCTCTGGGTCCCTCCTCTCACCTCTCCCTCGATCATATTTCCCCTTGGACACTTGGTTAGACGCCTTCCAGGTCAGGGTGCACATTTCTGGATTGTGGTTCCATGCAGCCTCGGGGCATTATGGGTTCTTCCCCCTTCCCCTCCAAGACCCTGTGTTCATTTGGTGTTCCTGGAAGCAGGTGCTACAACATGTGAGGCATTCGGGGAAGCTGCACATGTGCCACACAGTGACTTGGCCCCAGACGCATAGACTGAGGTATAAAGACAAATATGAATATTACTCTCAAAATCTTTGTATAAATAAATATTTTTGGGGAATCTTGGATGATTTCATCTTCTGGAAGATTGTTTCTAGAACAGTAAAAGCCTTATTCTAAGGTGTATGTCTGATTCGATAAAGATTCTTCAATTACCCTTTTCTTAATTCCATGTCTATGGCTACTAATCAGAGATAACCAGAATCTGGGGCAGAGAATCTCTCAATCACCAAACGCACTGCCTAGCGCAACCACCCTTACGCGGGGGCACACTTCCGCCAGCGGAGAAGACTGCACTATTGATTGTGCGTCTTTCCTTCTTGCAGAGTATATTATTCTCAGAGACAGAGGCAGCGGCTCAGATGGGCAGAAAGCACACGAATTTGACCTCCAGATACCTGTGAGCAGAATCCCCTGGTGTGAACCCTTGCATATGGAAACATGGTTTATCCACAAATTACCAACATCACCATTTTTGAAAATCTCCCCCCACCCATATCAGTTGAGAATGAGAGAAAATGTGTATGGCAAATGGCGTAAAAATATGAGGCTAATTCTGTTATCAGGCTAAGCCTAAAAGAGCGAACCAGGAACCCCTTTTCAGACTATGGCCCTCTTGTCAGGGATCCGGGAACCATAGCTCTCTTCTGAGTGAGGCCGTGGATCCCACTGTGGTATGGACGTCCACAGTGAGCGGGCACAGAGCAAGAGGCCATCTAGCAGCTCGCGAGAAACACATTCCTCTAGTGAGATCACTTTGCCACTGGTAAAAGAAAACTCCGTCTGAAGCTGAAGTGTGCAGGCTGAAGGATGTGTCTGATGTGTTCGTGCCTGTGTGTGTGTGTGTAGGTATGTGTGTCCCTTGTTCCTTGTGGAGTTCTCCAAGACTGAAGTGAGTTTGTTCAGCACCTTTTTTCCCCTGCTTTGCCCACGCCCAGCCAATTCTAAGGGTTTCTCTCTGTCTTCATCCCATGTGGCACCCACTGACTTCCACCATCGTTCAGAGGGCTATGTCCCTGTCCTGAAATCCTGGCTGATGGGATTATATTCCATCTTGCTCCAGAGAGCCCGGGGGCACAGAGAGGGGATGCAGTAAGCTCAGCATGTCAGCCACGGGCTGCTGCTGTCCCAGCATCAGTCTATTCCTCTGAGGACCATTCTCAAATTCACTGGGCATGATAACCCCCAAGGGTTTACTAAAAACGTACAGTTTCAGGCTGCAGTTCTAGAGGTACCTTTAGGACTGCAGTAGGGTCCAGGTTGCCTGAAAACTGTTACCACATTTTGAGAAGTGGTGCGTTATACCTGACATCACTTGTCCTTACTTGAGGCTTCAATAGAAAAGGGAAGTAATTTTTCTGGCCCCAGATGAAACCCTCTCTTATCCAGCTTTATAGCACTTGCTAAAACGTTGGCCTGCGGTTCATCCTAATGAACCAGGGCAGCTAGATACATTTCCTGGAGTATTCCAAAGATAACAGAACGTGGTGCGATTCCAAATGGTCTTTTTCTTCAGAGCTCTACTTGTAGGTTAGGCAGCAGACACAAATAGGGACGGGGTCGGGAGTCAGCCCCCGCATGCTACACATTGCTGACAGGTGCTACAGAAACTTGAATCACTGTTTGTCTTCAAAAATCGATGCTTGTTTAGGGGGAGGGTCAAGAGTGGCGTTGGAAATATCACCTCCGTTGGAGGAGGGCTCATAGGATCTGTCTGGTTTATTGCCGAGTGAAATCCAGTCCCAGTAAAAATGACTTGAAAGCACTTGGACACATGGAGAGATCTGGCGTCTTAGCACCTGATCAGCATATGGTATAAGTGCAGTAACAAATCAGCTGAAGACTTCATTCTGATTGGTTACCTAGGGCAATTTCAAACACTATAGCCTAAAATTTCTTTTACTGGACTCATACTCTTTTCCCTTGTCACAAGATTCATGTGGTGAGTCCTCCCAAACCCCTTATTTTCCAATTCTACACCTCAACAGGGGACTATGGAGGAATTCTAATTTGTCCCCAAAGCTAATTTGTCCCCTTAAAAAAAGAAAATAAAAATAGAATTACTTTATTAATCTTTGAAATCAGTAATTCCAAAGGGTGCCTTTACCCTGGCTCATATTGTCAACAGTACACCAATTTGTCTCCTCTCTCTACAAACTTGTAAATCTAATTTGCTTAACAATCAAGCAAATAGTTAAGGTGGTCCTGAAACTACTCTGCAGTCCTGGGGACATCTGGAATGCATTCTCACTTCTTTCCTGAAACCCACAGACTTCATCCTTCACAAGCAAACAAAATGTATGCATGCGCCCAGACCTTTGTTTTCATTCACTAAGAAGGCAATAAAGTCCCTTTTCTGTCCTTTTAGGTGTCCATTTTTCTTTTCTCTTTTTAGATGGAGTCTGGCTCTGTCACCCAGCCTGGAGTGCAGTGGCGCAATCTCGGCTCACTGCAAGCTCCGCCTCCCAGGTTCAAGCAATTCTCCTGCCTCAGCCTCCCGAGTAGCTGGTATTACAGGCACCTGCCACTGTGCCCAGTTAATTTTTGTATTTTTATTAGAGACGAGGTTTCACCATCTTGGCCAGGCTAGTCTTGAACTCTGACCTCGTGATTCACCTGCCTCAACCTCCCAAAGTGCTGGGATTACAGGCGTGGGCCACTGCGCCTGGCCAGGTGTCAATTTTCTTTTTGGATTTCAACGCTGAGTCTATAGGACCCTGTTGAAGAAGCCCCAGACTCTGGGTTCTCCCTCGATAACTCCCCAGGGCAGCTAAATTAATCCTTCAGTGAACTCTGCCGTCCAACTCTCAACCTTTTCTCTAGCAGAAGCCAGAGACAGACGACATAGGAAAGGGGAGGAAGAGAGATGGCGGAGGCTTGAGGGGAGAGCACTGGGGCTGTGCTGCATCACTCCAGTGAACTGCGAGGTATGCAACATGCAACTGGATGCAGGGCTCAAGCCACTGGAGGCCTACGCTGTGAGTGAGCCTGCCTGTCCAGGGCTGATAATGGAGACCTCTGCACATGCCCGCTCCCCAGGTGCGGGAGCTGCCTCTGGGAATAGCCTGGACCCACCATCTGCTGAAATGAAATGTAAAAATAAAACATCTCTTTACAGCTCACATTTCTAAAATGAAGTTTAAAAAATTGCCCAGCAACAAAGTAAAATAACAAACTGGTTCTACTTCAGTCCTGTTTGTGAACATTGATTGTTGGGAAATTAGTAAAGGGAAAAAAAAAGAAAATAAAAATAGAATGACTTTATTAATCTTTGAAATCAGTAATTCCAAAGGGTGCCTTTACCCTGGCTCCTACTGTCAACAGTACACCAATTTGTCTCCTCTCTCTAGGAAACTTGTGTTCAATGCTCCTCCTTCCCCCTAGACCCTCCGAAAAGGGAGGAGCAACTTTGGTGGATGATGATGTTGGAATTTTAAGCTTGTACAAAGAAAATAAAGCTTCATACTGCAATCTGGAAAAGAAGAGGAAGCAAAATACAAACAGCCAAAGAGCCTCTTTTATATCACCTCTGTGCAGCAGCAGTAAAGGGACAGAGAAGACCTAAGCAGGTTGGGGGCATGGGGCAAAGGGAGGGTAAAAGATACACGTGTGCTCTGATGGGGTATATAATGCATCAGCTCAATGTCCCCACTGCCAAGTTCCATCAAAACCCAGAAGATCTGCTTTCCTGTTGTCCCAGTGAAAGTCTGCATTGGCTGATTGGCAACCATCTACTGCCACTTCTGCTTGAAGGCTTTGGGGACTTTGAGGCAGCAAAAGAAAATACTATGGACCCCTTGAAGTGCTGGTGGATGCTTCACCCTCAGTCATGCACCCAGGAGTGGTGAACAGGTTGTTTCTCTGTGTGTTTGTGGTTCATCTTTTAGTGTGAGCAGGATCTGAAAAAGAGAAGGGCAACCATGAAATGAATGAAATGACAGCACGGGGTTTTACTTACAGGCAGCAATGTCTGCTTTATCTAACATCACAGAAGAATCAAGAAGTGGTGGCCCAAATAAATGAAGTTCGCCTCCAAGTGCAAACCTCTTAATTTTTTTTGAGACGGAGTCTCCCTCTGTTACCCAGACTGGAGTGCTGTGGCGCGATCTTGGCTCACTGCAATCTCCGCCTCCCAGGTTCACGCCATTCTCCTGCCTCAGTCTCCGGAGTAGCTGGGACTACAGACGCCTGCCACCATGCCCGGCTAGTTTTTTTGTGTTTTTAGTAGAGATGGGGTTTCACCACGTTAGCCAGGATGGTCTCGACCTCCTGACCTCGTGATCCGCCTGCCTCGGCCTCCCAAAGTGCTGGGATTACAGGTGTGAGCCACCACGCCCGGTCGCAAAGCTCTTAATTTTAACCACTTTTGTTGGAAACCTTCCTAAAATACTCCCGGTTCTACTGCTGTTTCTTTTCTGTGTTGTTCTCTTTCCTTTTTTCTCTTGGACAAAAACATTTTATCTTTTGCTTTTCAAATGAAAAAATGCTAAATATGTCCATCTTTTCTAGAAACACAGTGTATTATCAGCATTTTAAAGTGCATGAAAACTTCTTCTATGTATGCTTTTGAGTTTTTCTAAATTTTCCCTCAATGTCAGATTGTCAGATAATACTTTGCCTTCTCCTCAACCCCTCAATCCCAATATACACCTATATGCCCACCATCAGGTTTAAGAAAAGGAACTTCACCATCACCCTGCATCCCTGCTAGACCCTCCCAGTTCTTTCCCATTCTCACCATTCCTGAATTTTGTGTTTATCCTTCCCTTGTTTGCTTTAAAAAAAACAGATTTATGATCTTTATACCCCTATATAATACACTGTTGAGTTTTATGTGGCTTTGAATTTTGTCACGCTCCTGTGATTACATATGCGATCTCAGTATACTACTGGTGGAATTTCTTTGGGTATACACTTAGGAGGGGAACTGCTGGGCCATAAACACTTGCATCTTCATCTCTCTAATGCCATCATATTTTCCAAAGTGATTATACAATTTACACTCCCTCTGGCAGTGCATGAGCGTCCCCACTTCTCCACATCTCTACATGTGGAGAAGCAGTATTGCCTCAGTTTACAATTTCTGTGAATTGTGAGTATTCAATGCTATTCCACTGTGGCTTAATTAGCATTTTCCTGATTAGAACTGAGGTTGAGCACCTTTCAAGTATCTATTGTGCATACGTGTTTCTTCTTATATGAAATGCGTGGATAAGACTTTTGCTTATCTTCCTATTGAATTGTTATTGATTTTTTATAAAGTTTTGAGATATAATTCACATATTGTACAATTCATTCCTTTAACATGTACAACTCAATAGTTTTTAGTATATTATATTGAGTTGTGCATCCATCATCACAGTCAATCTTCGAACATTTTCATGACCCCAAAAATAAACCCCATACCTCTTCGCCACCACCCCCTACATCTCTCATCCCTCAGCTATAGGCAACCGTTAGTCTAGACTACCGTCTGTCTCTATAGATTTGCCTATTCTGGACATTTCATATAAATGGAATCATGCAATGGTCATTTGTGACGGGCTTCTTTCACTTAGCATAATGTTTTTAAGGGTCATCTATGCTGTAGCATGCAGCACTACTCCTTTGTTATGGCCGAATAATATTCCATTGTGTGTAGCCCACATTTCATTTGTCTACTCATCAGCTGTGGACATTAGGGTTGCTTCTACCTCTTGGCTATTATTAATAATGCTTCTATAAACAATGATGTACAAATATTTGAACTATGTTTTAATTTCTCTTGGGTATAGATACGGAAGTGAAATTAATTGCTGGGTCATATGGCAACTCTTTGTGTAAACCGTTTAAGGAACTGTCAAACTGTTTCCAAAAGCATTCGCATCATTTTACATCCCTCCCAACAGTGCATGCAGGTTCCAATGTCTCTTTTCCATTACAGCCATTCTGGTGGGCATGAAGTGATACACTGCTGTGTTTTTTCTTTTTCTTTTTTTGGTACAGATGGGGTCTTGTTGTGTTGCCCTAGCTGGTCTCAAACTGTTCGGCTCAAGTGATCCTCCAAGCTGGTGGCTGCTGACCACTGTGGTTTTATTTCCCCAGTGTCTAATGGTATTTAGGATCGTATTATATGCTTCTTAGCATGGTATATCTTCTTTGGCAAAACATCTGCTCAGTTCCTTTGCTCATCTTTAAACTTGAGTCATCTTTTTTATTATTGAATTGTAAGCACTCTGTATGTATTTTAGATACAAGTCCCTTGTCATATACGTGATTTGTAAATATTTTCTCAATTTCATGGATTGTTGTTTTCCTTCCTTAATAGTGTCCTTTGAAGCACGAAATTTTAAATTTTTGAGCATGTCCAGTTTGTCTATTTTCTTCTTTTGTTGCTTATGATTTTGATGTCATATCTAAGAAACTGCTTATTTAATTTTAGAAGTTCTTTGCTTAAATATCTGGATACTAACTTTCTGCTTTTTATGTATTACAAACATCTTCACCCAGTTTGTGACTTGTGTCTTCACTCTACGGCTTTTTGAGACAGGGTTTTGCTTTGTTGCTGAAGCTGGAGTGCAGTGGCAGAATCATGGCTCACTACAGCCTCAACCTCAGGGGCTCAAGCAATCCTCCCACCTCAGCCTCCTGAGTAGCTGGGACCACAGGCATGTGCCACCATGCCTGGGCTAGTTTTTAAATTTTTTGCAGAGACAGAGTTTTGCCATGTTGCCCAGCCTGGTCTCGAACTCCTGGGCTCAAGAAATCCTCCCACCTTGGCCTCCCAAAGTGTTGACTTTACAAGTGTTAGCCACTGTGCCCTGCCTGGTATTTTTTAAAGGAGACTGTTTTGTAATTTATTAATTTATAAGTGCTACTCAGGAAAAAAATTAGATTGTATTTAGACATGTACTTAACAAGTGATCTTTTCAGAAAAGGTTATTTATTTATTTATATTTATTTATTTATTTTCAAGACTGTCTTGCTCTGTCACCCAAGCTGGAGTACAGTGGCATGATCATGGCTTACTTGCAGCCCCAACCTCCTGGGCTCAAACGATCCTCCGGCCTCAGCCTCCTGAGTACCTGGGACCACAAGCATGTGCCACCATGCCTAGCTAATTTTTCTTCTATCTTTTTGTAGCGATGGAATCTCCCTATTTTGCCCAGCCTGGTCTAAAACTCTTGGGCTCAAATAGTGAGCCTGCTGTCTCAGCCTGCTAAAGTGCAAGCCACCACACCTGGCCGAGATATGGTTTTTTAAAATATTAGAAGACTTCTAGAAAATCCAGGACAGTCACCATAAAACAGGATGGATTATTTAAAAAAAAACACACAAAAAAAACTTTTTTTTTTTTTTTTTTTTTTTTTTGAGACAGGGTCTTAACTCTGTTGTCCAGGCTGGAGTGTAGTGGCATAATCATAGCTTACTGCAGCCCCGACCTCCTGGGCTCAAGTGATCCTCCTACCTCAGTCTCCTGAGTAGCTGGGACCTCAGGCGTGTGCCACCAGGCTTGGTTAATTTTTTAAATTTTTGTAGAGACAAGGTCTCCCTATGTTGTCCAGGCAGGTTTGGAACTCCTGGACTCAAACGATCCTCCCTCCTTGGTCACCCAAAGTGCTGGGATTACAGGTGTGAGCCAATGCACTCGGCCCTGACAAAGGTTTTTAAAATAAAAAATTTCAAACACACATAAAAAATAAAACAATATAATACACTTCCATGTTCTCATCATTTAGCTTTGATAATGACCAACACCCTACCATTTGTTTCATCTCTTCACATTTTTTTCCTGGAGTATTTTCAAAGCAAACTCAATATAACATTATCTTCAGAATCTATCTCTGATGAATAAGAAACGAAGGGGGAAAAAAAAACTCCCACAATATCTTCATGGCATCTTAGAAGTTCTTAATTTTAACCAAGTCAAATGTATCCGTTTTTACCTTTATGGTTTGCACTTTTGGTTTTGATTTGACAAGCCCTTTCCTTTTACTGTGACTGTAATGATCTGGTCCTCTAATGTATTCGAAAAGATTTATACTTTTGCTTTTCATATTTAAGTCTTTAATGCAACCTGAAATTGTGTACAGTTCGAAGCACAGATCTAATTCCATTTTTTCCTACACGATAACTGATTGTCCTAATGTTATTATTGAAGTCTATCCTTTCCTCCTCTAATTGCAATGCATCTTGGTCGTAAGTTATTTCCTATATATAGACCAGTTTTAGGTTTCTTTATTTGGTGTCAATATCACACTCTCTCAAGCATGTTAGCTTGATGCTAATTCTTGTAATCTGGTTAAGACAAGTCACACACAGCCCCCTACTGGCATCCCCATTCTTTATAGGAGTATAAAGATTCTTCTCTCTTTCATATACATTTCAAAAAATAAACAACTAATACCCTCTCAAATATACAAATCAATTTTAGGGAGAACTGACATCTTTACAAAACTGTAACTTTTTTTTTTTTTTTTTTTTTTTTTGGAGACAGTCTTGCTCTGTTGTCCAGGCTGGAGTACAGTGGTGTGATCTCAGCTCACTGCAACTTCCACCTCCTGGGTTCAAGCAATTCTCGTGCCTCAGTCCCCTGAGTAAGCTGAGACTATAGACATGCACCACTAGGCCCAGCTAATTTTTTGCATTTTTAGTAGAGATGGGTTTTGCCATGTTGCCCAGGCTGGTCTTGAACCCCTAGGGAGCTTGGGTAATCCCCCTTGGCCTCCCAAAGTATGTGGATTATAGGCATGAGCCACCGCACCAGGCCACAAACTGTAACTTTTAATCCATGAACATGTAGGCCTCTCCATTAATTTCTTAAAGTGTCTCTCGATAAGGGGTGTGTGTGTGTGTGTGTGTGTGTGTGTATATATATTTTAATCACAGGTCTTATGTATCTTTTGTTAAATTTATTCCTAGGTATGTGCTTTAATGCTCTGTAAAGTGTATCTTTTCTGTAATCACATGCTCTACCTGTTGGTGCAGAAATATAGAAATGTAATTGATTTTGGAAAATTCTCTGATAAAGCCAATAATCTATTTGAACATTCTTTTTGGGTTTACAATCAAATATGTTGTCTGAGAATAATGACAGATCTGCCTCCTCCTTTCTGATCCTATGTCATTGCCTTGTCTTGGTTTACTTTACTGGCGAGGATGTCCCTCCCACTACATCACTGACTAGAAGTGACGGTGGGCTCCCTTGTCTTGCTCCTCATCTTAAGGGAATGAATACTTTCAAGGAATCCCAATTAAAATTATAATGTTTACTGTTGGATTTTGTAGAGATATTTTATTATTAGGTAATGAAAACTCCCTTCTATCCTAGGAACTTTTTTAAAAGTCATGAAGATACAAATGCTAATTCTGTATCCATTGAAAGAAGCATATTCTCCCCCTTTAATCTGTTACTGGAATAAATTACCTTAGTCAATTTTTACTTTTCAAATTGTAATTGTTTTATTTATTTATTTTTTATGAAGTCCTAATTACTATACATGCATTTTTTTTTTGGCAGTACGGAGAAACCTTTCACAGATAAGTGACAAAGAAAAGGCAAGTAACAATTTTGTACAAGAAATTTAACACATTTTGTACAAGGTCTTCACTTTGCTGACATCATCTGTACAAACTCTTCATAGTTTACTTGACCGTCACCATCAGTATCTGCTTCCCTGATAGTTTCATCAACTTCTTCATCTGTTAACTTCTCTCCAAGGTTTGTCATCACATGGCGAAGTTCTGCAGCACTAACAGAGCCATTGCCATCCTTCTCTTTTTTTTTTTTTTTGAGACGGAGTCTCGCTCTGTCGCCCAGGCTGGAGTGCAGTGGCCGGATCTCAGCTCACTGCAAGCTCCGCCTCCCGGGTTTACGCCATTCTCCTGCCTCAGCCTCCCAAGTAGCTGGGACTACAGGCGCCCGCCACCTCGCCCGGCTAGTTTTTTGTATTTTTTAGTAGAGATGGGGTTTCACCGTGTTAGCCAGGATGGTCTTGATCTCCTGACCTCGTGATCCGCCCGTCTTGGCCTCCCAAAGTGCTGGGATTACAGGCTTGAGCCACCGCGCCCGGCCGCCATCCTTCTCAAACACACTGAATGCTTCTCTAATTTCTTCTTCACTGTCTGTGGCTTTTTATTTTCTTGCCATCATTGTCAGAAACTCACAGAAGTCAACTGTGCCATTACCACTGGGTATCTACTTCACTAATCATGTCCTGTAACTCTGCTTCTGTGGGATTCTGCCCAAGAGACGTCATTACAGCTCCCAGTTCCTTTGTTGTTATAGTTCCATCACCATCTTTGTCAAATAGTGAAAAAGCTTCTTTGAATTCTGCAATCTGCTCTTCAGTCAGTTGGCCAACCATGCTGCTAGCGTAACCGGTTTCTGAGACGTGACTATACAACCACTCAGTTCGCTTGCTCCACTCGGACTAATGTCAGTTTCTAAATATTAAACAACTGTTGGCCAGGCACAATGGCTCGTGCCTGTAATCCCAGCAATTTGGGAGGCCAAGGCAGGTATATCACGAGGTCAGAAGATCGGGACAATCCTGGCTAACATGATGAAACCCTGTCTCTACTAAAAATACAAAAATTAGCTGGGTGTGCTGGCACACACCTGTAATCCCAGCTACTTGGGAGGCTGAGGCAGGATTATTGCTTGAACCTGGGAGGTGGAGGTTGCAGTGAGCTGAGATCACACCACTGCACTCCAGCCTGGGTGACAGAGTGAGACTCTGTCTCAAAAACAAAATGAAACAAAACAAAACACCAAAAAGAACAATTGTTGAATCTCTGGGATAAACCTGACTTGGTTATGATGCATTCACTTTTTAAACATTATTAGATTCAAGTTGCTATTATTCTATTGGGAATTTTTTGTCTTTTTTTTTTTGAGACAGAGTCTCATTCTGTCACCCAGGCTGGAGTTCGGAAGTGTGATCTCGGCTCACTGCAAACTCCACCTCCCAGGTTCAAGCGTTTCTCTTGTCTCAGTCTCCCAAGTAGCTGGGATTACAGTCACCCACCACCATGCCGGGCTAATTTTTGTATTTTTAGTAGAGACAAGATTCACCATGTTGGCCAAGCTGGTCTTGAACTCCTGACCTCAAATGGTCCACCTGGCTCGGCCTCCCAAAGTGCTGGGATTACAGGCATGAGCCACCGTCCCTGGCCTGAATTTTTGCATTTTTATCCACAATTAAGAATGTCTTGCAATTTTAAAACATTTTCTGTAGACTGTCCTTGCCAGGTTTTGATATTAAGATAATAGAGTTAGAAAGTGTTCCCTCTTTTCTTATACTCTGGAATAGTTTATAGACTGAAATATTTGTTCCTTGAATGTTTGGTAGGACTCACCAGTAAAACATAAAAGCCTGGTAATTAATTTGTGGGAAGATTTTTGTTCTTGATTCAGTTTCCATAATAATTAAAGGAATATTTGGATTTTGTATTTCTCCTTGAGTAAATATTTGTAAGTTAAATATTAAAATTGTATTCATCTCACCAAAGTTCTAAAAATATATCAGCATATCATCATAAAGTTATTCACAATATCTTCCTGCAATCTGTTTAATCTCTGAAGCATGTATAATAATGTCTCTAACTCATTCCTCTCAACTGTATGTTTATTTTCCTCCAGATCTTTGTTATTATTTCTTGTTTTTACTTTCTTTTGACTTATTTTGTTTTTCTTTTTTTTTAACTTCTTAAACCAGATACTTGGCACATTAACTTTCAGCCCCTCCTCTTCCCTCACTGCAATCATAAATTTTCCTCTAGGTATTACTTTACCTACATTTCTCAATTTTTTATATTAAACAACATTTTAAAATTATTACTATTATTCTTATTTTTTTTTTGAGATGGAATTTCACTCTTGTCACCCAGGCTGAAGTGCAATGGTGCAATCTCAGCTCACTGCAACCTCCACCTCTCAGGTTCAAGCCATTCTTCTGCCTTAGCCTCCCGAGTAGCTAGGATTACAGGTGCCCACTACCACACCTGGCTAATTTTTGTATTTTTAGTAGAGATGGGGTTTCAGCATGTTGGCCAGGCTGGTCTCGAACTCCTGACCTCAGGCGATCCACCCGCCTTGGCCTTCCAAAGTGCAGGGATTACAGGTGTGAACCACTGTGCCCCACCAATTACGATTTTTAAATTAGTTAACTCTTTTCTTAATTTCCAAAATACAAGGATTTTCCAGTATCTTTTTGTTATTGCATAGTGGTCAAGGAACATAGTGTTTGAAATGTGATTTAAGGCCTACTACATAGTTTCTGCAACTCCCCCATAGAAGCTTGCAAAGAATGTGCATTATGCAGTTATTTAGTGTGATGTTCTATACATGCCTATGAGATCAAGCCTGTTAATGATGTAGACAAAATTTCCATTTTTTTTTTTCTCTGTTGCCCAGGCTGGAGTGCAGTGGCATGAACACAGCTCACTGCAGCCTAAATCTCCTGGGCGCAAATGATCCCCATGCCTCAGCCTCCCATGTGACTGGGACCACAGGCACACACCACCATGCCCAGCTAATTTTTCAATTTTTTTGGAGAGACAGGATCTCACTTTGTTGCCCAGGCTGGCCTCAAACTCCTGGGCTCGAGTGATCCTCCTGCCTCAGCCTCCCAAAGTGCTAGGTTTATGGGTGTGAACCACTATGCACAGCCTCTTAAATTTTTTTATTGTCAGAAACATTACTTATTATCAGACTGCTCAATCTAGCAATTACTGAGTTACATTAAAACCTTCCAATATAAAGCTAGTATTTACCTATTTTTCTTATGGTTCTGTTAAGTTTTTGCCCAATGTACTTTTCATACATATGTATTTATTAAATAAAAACATTAAATATACTAAAGTAAGTTAACAAGAAAAGGTTGAGCACTTTCTTGGTGAACCTTTAGCCCTAATGTAGTGACCCTCTTTATTTTTTGTTATGCTTTTTGCCTAAAAATCTATTTTGTCTGATAAATATAGCTACATCAGCTTTCTTTCTTTTTTTTTTTTATTATACTTTAAGTTCTAGGGTACATGTGCACAACATGTAGGTTTGTTACATATGTACACATGTGCCATGTTGGTGTGCTGCACCCATTAACTCGTCATTTACATTAGGTATATCTCCTAATGCTATCCCTCCTTCCTCCTCCCACAATAGGACCTGGTGTGTGATGATCCTCTTCCTGTGTCCAAGTGATCTCATTGTTCAATTCCCACCTATGAGTGAGAACATGCGGTATTTGGTTTTCTGTTGTTGTGATAGTTTGCTGAGAATGATGGTTTCCAGCTGCATCCATGTCCCTACAAAGGACACAAACTCATCCTTTTTTTACGGCTGCATAGTATTCCATGGTGTATATGTGCCACATTTTCTTAATCCAGTCTGTCACTGATGGACATTTGGGTTGGTTCCAAGTCTTTGCTATTGTGAATAGTGCCGCAATAAACATACGTGTACATGTGTCTTTGTAGCAGCATGACTTATAATCCTTTGGGTATATCCCCAGTAATGGGATGGCTGGGTCAAATGGTATTTCTAGTTCTAGATCCTTGAGGAATCGCCACACTGTTTTCCACAATGGTTGAACTAGTTTACAGTCCCACCAACAGTGTAAAAGTGTTCCTATTTCT
>NW_016807225.1:2428909-2451506 GCF_001698545.2 Rhinopithecus bieti | reverse complement strand
CTTATCAGCTTAAGGAGATTTTAGGCTGAGACAATGGGGTTTTTATACTATACAATCATGTCATCTGCAAACAGGGACAATTTGACTTCTTCTTTTCCTAAGTGAATACCCTTTATTTCTTTCTCTTGCCTGATTGCCCTAGCCAGAACTTCCAAAACTATGTTGAATAGGAGTGGTGAGAGAGGGCATCCCTGTCTTGTGCCAGTTTTCAAAGGGAATGCTTCCAGTTTTTGCCCATTCAGTATGATATTGGCTGTGGGTTTGTCATAAATAGCTCTTATTATTTTGAGATATGTTATATCATATCAATACTGAATTATTGAGAGTTTTTAGCATGAAGGGCTGTTGAATTTTGTCAAAGGCCTTTTCTGCATCTATTGAGATAATCATGTGGTTTTGTCTTTGGTTCTGTTTATATGCTGGATTACATTTATTGATTTGTGTATGGCCATTACATAATGGTAAAGGGATCAATTCATCAGGAAGAGCTAACTATCTTAAATATATATGCACCCAATACAGGTACATCAGCTTTCTTTTGGTTGGTATTTCTCCAATATATCTTTTCTAACCTTTTCTTTCATCCTTTCTATATGCCTATGTTTAAGATTTTCTTGTTGTAATAGCCTAAAAGTAGATTTTAGAAAATTCCAGGCTGACAATATAACTATTTCTGGTTGGCCATTTTCCCTTCCCTCCACTGCTCCCACCTTGTCCCTGCCTGATGTAGCAGCCACAGCCATCCTGTGAAATCCTCTGCTCAGAACCCCTTGATGGCTACCACTACACTCAGAAGACAAGTGCAAGTCCTCTTCTTGGCCCCCAGGGCCTGCATGATCTGGCCCCTTGTCATCTCTCAGCCTCATCTGTTCTCACTCTCCTCTGCTCTCTCGTGCAACACGACAGCTCCACTTGAATTTCCCAATCACAGCAGCCACATCCCTCCCTCCAGGCATGTGCTCCCACTGTTCCCTCCACCTGGAATTCCCTTCCATCCATATCTGCTGGCTTATTTCCTCTTCTTGAGGTCTTACTGCAAAGGCCACGTTCTCTGACTACTTTATTTAGAACAGCGAACCTCCCCATTCTCTACCTTCTTTCATTGCTTTTTCTTTTTTTTCTCTCTCTAGAACATTTCCCACTATCTCATGTACTGTTTGTGTTACTTATCTGGTCTGTTGTTTGTCTCTCCTATTGGGGATTTTTGGCTGTTTTGCTCACTGCTCTATGGCTTGTGCCTAGTGCCTAGAATAGTGCTGAACACACAGAAGATGCTTGGTCCATATTTGTTGCATTCATGAATCAGTCTTTGACTTTCACTGGAAATCACTTTCACTGAATCGACTCACATTTTGGAAAGGACCAATGCTTTTATTTGTTTGTACTGTTTTAAGCTGGGCTTTCTATTTGTTTTACCTCTTCCATTTTTCATTTTCTTCTTTGTGGATTCATCTCATTCCACTTTCTCTCTGCTACTTTGGAAGGTTTTTATTTTTTAAAATACTTTATTCATTTAACAATTGTATATGTTAACTATGTAAAGCTAAAATTCATCAATAACCTTAACTTTTCACTGTACAGTATGAACTCAGATGACTTTAATTTTGAACCATCTGCTATCCTTGATTTACATGATATGGTGGTTTGGATATTTTCGTTTTCTTTTTAACTTCACAAGAACATTATCATCCTTTTGTTGCTCATTATGTTGTCCCCAATTCCTCCTGCATTTCAGACCTTTCTTCTGGTATTATAATACCTTCCTCTGTCTGAAATACATTCTTTAGACTCCTTGGCAAAGGTCTACTAGTGACAAACTCTTTTGGGTGTTATGTGTTGGAAAATGTGTTCCATCCTCATTCATGAAAGATATTTTTGCTTAGAATACATCTATGGTTTAGTAAGTATTTCCTTTCCTCAGTGGCAACATTACACGGTATTTTTGTTTCCATCTTTGCTGCTGAGAAGTTAGCTGTCAATCAGACTGGAATTGCTCTGGTAATCCTTCCACTCCCTCCAGGCGCTTTAATATCTCTTCAAATATTGTCCCTTCCCATTTTTTCTTTCCAGAGCTCCAATTAGATATTTACTAGGCCTTCTCAATTGGCTTTCCACCTCTTTCTTTCTGTGCTGCATTCCCGATCATTTTTCAATTTTTTATTTATTTTTTGAGCAGAAGTGAATGTTTATTAAAAAACTTGAGAAGGCCAGGTGCAGTGGCTCATGTCTGTAATCCCCGCACTTTGGCTGAGGCGGGTAGATCATGAGGTCAAGAGATCGAGATCATCCTGGCCAACATGGTGGAACCCTGTCTCTACTAAAAATATAAAAATTAGCTGGGCATGGTGGCATGCGCCTGTAGTCCCAGCTACTCGTGAAGCTGAGACAGGAGAATCACTTGAGCCTAGGGGGCGGAGGTTGCAGTGAGCGAAGATCGCGCCACTGTACTCTAGCCTGGTGACAGAGCAAGACTCTGTCTCCAAAACACAAAAAATTATATATATTATAAAATATATACATTATAAAATTATATATGTAATAAATATTATATATATAAAAGCTTTAGAGTAGGAACAAAAGAAGGAAAGTACACTTGGAAGAGGGTCAAGCGGGGGACTTGAGAGATCAAGTGTGAGGTTTGACCTTTTGACTTGGGGTTTTATATGCTGGCATACTTCTGGCATCTTGCATCTCTTCTCCCCTGGTTTTTCCCTTGGAGTGGGCTGTCCACATATGCAGATGCAGTTGTCTGCTAGCACTTGGGAGGTGAGCATGCGCAGTGTGTTTACTGGAGTTGTACACATGCTCACTTGAGGCGTTCTTCCCTTACCAGCCGAATGTCCCTAGGAGGTCATATGTCAGTTAAAGGCTACCATTTTGCGTCTTAGTGCACATGCTCAAGCCCACTCCCCCAACTCCTGAGATCTTACCAGGAAGCTACTAATCACCAGTTTCAGGTTTTTCCTCTCTATAAGGAGACTGCCTTTCCCTGGTGCTGACTGCAACTGATTATTATTTGAGAGAGACAGTTAACAACTGCCTGATCATCACCTGATGTCCACCTGACATTCCTGGTTGCGGTGGGAGGGGTGGGGCTGGAGCCCTTTCTTGCCCTGCTCATGTCCGACTACCTACTGTAAACTTTCCCCGCTCAAGAGTCCAAGATCCCAAATCTTCAGGGAAATTGGATGAAGGTCAGTCTTCCGTAACTGCTTTCCACTGACAGAGAGGTGGTAGTTGGCTGTTCTGTGGGTTTTGGCCTGTTGCTAGCTGTCAGGGCAGGGTGGCTCCGTGGATTGGTGAAAGTGGGAACCAGCCAGGCCCAAGGGAGACAGGGGGAAGACTGTGCCTTTGTTTGTTCCACTGATGGGCAGTCTAGGGGTCCTTTGTAAAAGGGTGACTCCTGAATATTCAGAGGATGGTATCCCTCACTGAGGATCATCTGAAGCTTGACGGCAAGTAGGAAATGTATTCGAGTCACACACCAAAGTATGTTACTGGCAGAAGGTATCCAAGTCACAGGGCACCAAAATATGTTAGTAACAGTGATTCCGTATCCGTATGGGTCTGCCGCAGCCTCAATTCTTGCCTCCTCAGAAGAAAGAATTTGACTGAGGGGCATAAGGCAGAAGGAGAGACCAAGGCAAGTTGTAGAGCAGGAGTGAAAGCGTATTAAAAAGCTTTCGAGCAGGAAGGAAAGCACACGTGGAAGACGGTCAAGCAGGCGACTTGAAAGACAAGTGTCCAGATCACTTCTTTAAATACATCTTTGAGTTCATTAAACCTCTCTTCAGTGAACTGGGTCAAATCTGCAGGTAAGCCCCTCCACTGATTTTTAAACTTTAATTATTATTTTTCAATTCCAAAAGAGCTACTTAGTTCTATTTCAAATCTGCTTGGTCATAACTTTAATCTCTTGGTTTACTCTCTCTTTTAATTTCTCTAAACATGAGAGAAAATTTATTTTGCAGGATTTGGCAATTTCAATATCTTAGTCTAACACTGTTATCTATTACTTTGCTGGCTTTGCTCATGGTGCCACGTTTCTTTGTTTTGTGATTTTAAACTCTGATCTCATAAAACTTTACCTGTGGGAATTATTTGAGGTTTGGGTTGGAGGAGGATTCCTCCAGATAAAATCTGCATTTGATTCTGCTAGGTGCCTTAGGACCACCTTAAACTCTCAGTCTGAAATTTTTCAGGCCACCTCCAGAATGTGAATTCATGCCCAAGCTTACAAGGAGTTCAGCTTGTGGTTATAAATTACCAGGGGAGATTCCCCTTCTCCACTCCACTTAGCACCACGTTTCCAGATAGGCAATTTTCTTTCAATGCCTGAGGGGCTGAAGGGTGGATGAGAGGGAGGGTTTATTTTTAGTTGACTTACACATGGAGACTATAGCTGGCACTCTGGGGTCCCATCTTTACGTGAAGGGTCTCCTACTAGGCTCATCACCTTAAGATTTACCTATTGTCCCTTACCTGCTGCCATAATTCTGGTACAGAGCTACTTCAATCCTCACTCCTGCCTGGTGATCCAGTGATGGGGTCATAAGAGCAGGAGAGGTATACAGAACGATGTTACTGCATTTGCCCCTCACTGCCTCTATGACCACGACTACAGCCCAGCTTTTCCCCAACATCCCCCACACCCCCTTTTTTCGAGGGACTTTGAAATACCAACCACTGAAGCTAATCCATCTTTATTTTTGCTTTAATGGCTTGGCCTGGAAATTCTTTTTTTTGGCCAAATGTCTACAGATAATACTGTCTTTATACACTCACTTGGCATTTATGAAATAAATGAAGTTATATCTTATTATGTTAGTCCTAAAGTCAACAAGCAACACAAACATAAAATATATTCAGAACTACCCTAAAAAGTCTTAAAGCACCTGTAAAATACATGTCAGTTTGGCAACTATCAGGGAGTCCAACAAACACACTTATTCTTCCATCCTTCTGTTCTTTCGTTAGCACCCAACTAACATGAGTGGCTTATGTTTAGGGCCACAGAGAATGCAAACATTTTTAGACATTGTGATCAACATTTGCCAAGGTAAACTGCACTATGAGAATCACCTAGGAATGAAGAACCATTGAAGCCAAGAGCAGATTCACATCTCATGCTGATTTGGAAGCATAAGTTACCTGAGAGGAATGGTGGATAGACTCTCCTAAAGTATCTAAATCATTGTTTCTTTTATTGTTAGGAGGGACATGGGGAGGGACTTTGTCTTGCATATATTGCTTATTTTCACTGCTACACTCTTAAGTGCTGATACAACATCTTACAAATTTTCACATGACCCAGGGCACCCAGCATTTTATGGGTGGCAAAAGACTTCCAACTAACAATACAAAGTAGGCTTCTACAAACAACAAAAGGCCTGATGTGGTAAGTGGTGATCTGTACTTCCAGGCCAGTGCTTCTACCACCCATCAGCTGTCTGAAGGTAAGGGATACGCATTTTTTTTTTTTTTGAGACGGAATCTCGCCATGTCTCCCAGGTTGGTGTGCAGAGGCATGATCTCGGCTCACTGCAAGCTCTGCCTCCCTGGTTCACGCCATTCTCCTGCCTCAGCCTCCCGAGTAGCTGGGACTACAGGTCCCTGCCACCATGCCTGGCTAATTTTTTTGTATTTTTAGTAGAGATGGGTTTCAACGTGTTAGTCAGGATGGTCTCGATCTCCTGACCTCGTGATCCGCCCGCCTCAGCCTCCCAAAGTGCTGGGATTACAGGCGTGAGCCACCGCATTTTTATAAGATCCTATGACTCATAGCTTTTCCAGTTCAGTAAAAAAAAAAAAAAAGTTCATCACGAATTCCCTGCCAATAAAGAAGGCCCTAAGCTAGGCAGGTGTGGTGATGCATGCCTATAATCCCAGCTTAGGAGGCTGAGGAGGGAGAATCACTTGAGTCCAGGAGTGCAGGATTCAAGACCAGTCTGGGCAACATAGCAAGACCCTGTCTCTAAAAAAAAAAAAAAAAAAAAAAGAATACAGTAAAAAGAAAAAATTACCATTTGGAAAATGGGGCAAATAAAGAAGGCCCAGACCTCAAATGTTATGAATATATAACCAAAGTTATTTTTCTCCCTCCAAGGTCTGAAGTGAATAATAAAATTAAAACCTTAATTTAAAATATTACCTAAATGCAAAGACGTTTACCTCTTAGATTTGTCCCTAAGACCTTGCCAACTATCTGGGCAGCCCTGGTAGTATCTTCTGGCAACATTTTGGTTTGATAAGAAGGGAAGTGAATGAATCAATTTATTTATATCCTGAGTGACATTAGTAGAAACGGACAGCTGGGGGGTGTGCACCAACCTGCTGCCCCTCACCTTCCTGGGCATAGCTCCAGTATGTAGGAATGAATAACACAGGCACAAGAGCATCAGATCCATTTCATGAAACCTTGCCTGGGTGTCACAAAGGCGCCGGGCACAGCTGCAAGGGGTTTGTTCAGAGCAAAGACAGCCCAAGGAACTCTGCAATGCAGCCACATGGGACTTGGGAGCTGCTGACTACAGCAGCACCACCAAGCCCTCATGCCCTCCCACAAATCCTTTTTAATTTCTCATGAGCAATGCAGGCATCTGGTTCAGTTCAGATGCTAAAACCAACAAGAGCTCAAATTTCCACCTGTGGGAGAAGATTTCCTTTCTATTCGCAAATGAGTGTTGAATAATTTTAATAAAAAAGTATTTTAAGAAATTCTACTATAAAGAATTAGAGTCATTAATACAACAAGCCTAATTCTTCTAAGAAAAATGCACATAACTCATTTCTGAAGATAGATTTAACTCTTACAATCTGTAAAAAACCATGTTCCCCTTATTCTGGATCATTTTATTACAATAAACCCATCAGATGGGCATGATAACATTTTATCACGGAATAGAGACATACAAATCTTGGAATGACTTTCAAATGTCATTCAGTGAAAAGTGTTTCTTTTCACAACTACATTTAGATAGTAAGTATCCTAAGGGAAGACTGATTAACATGTTTGACAGAGGTTTTTTGGCATAAAATACTTAATAACCAACCTTTTATGAAAATTTAAAATTTTAAGGCTGATTAAAATAAAAGTTCTTGGGATCTAATTCTATGATGTATCTACCATGCTAGTTTCGAAGCATAACCTACTTGAGTATATCTGGTGAATTTTATAAAAACATATAAAACCTAGATTTATTTAAAAAATGACCGAATTATTAAAAGGAGAGTGACTTATTTTATGAAGAGTTTCTTTACTTTCTTAAAAAGACTTAATTTTTTTATAGGGAGCTCTGGTAATGAAGAGTGGTAGAGTAAAACAATGCTACGAGCTATAAACTGATTTATGCTATTCACAAGCCTCAAACCTCTGGGATTTAAGGATAATGATTTTTGCTTTCTGCTCACTGGAGAAAATCTTTGGTGGGGCAATAGAATGGATTTTTATATAGCTTTGAGTTCAAAAGACAGATTGATGTGGGGGGTGGATTTCATCTCTTCTAGAATAGCTTCTAGTTGGATAAAAATTCAGCCTCGTTCCTCCTCTAGCAGATGCAGCATTAATGAGTCAAAGAGGGTGCTGGATACCAGTTCTCTACCTGAAGATTAGGAGAACAGCACTTTCAGTTAGTGCTCAGGAAGGTAAGAAGTAAATGACGCAGCTGGGCATGGTGGCTCATACCTATAATCCCAGCACTCTGGGAGACTGAGGCAGGAGGATCGCTTGAGCCCAGGAGTTCGAGACCAGCCTGGGCAACATAAAGACAACTTATCTCTACTAAAAATAAAATAATAATTAGCTGGATGTGGTGGTGCACACCTGTGGTTCCAGCCACTCAGTGGCTGAGGCAGGAGGATTGCTTGAGCCCAGGAGTATGAGGCTGCAGTGAGCTATCATCATGCCACTGTACTCCAGCCTGAATAACAGAGCACAGCTGTCTAAATAAATAAATGAAATGAAATGAAGGGACTCTAGACCAGTGACCAACAGTGATTTTCAAACTTTTTTTCTGATTGCAATGCATAGTAAAAAATATATCTTACACTGCCACTGAATGCACAACCATCTTTATGACTTAAATAAAATTCCCATAATACTTACACTTACTTTTACTGTAGATAGACCCTGGTATTTTTCTATTTCATTCTGCTGCACTGGGGTGGGGATGCGGGGGAATGATGACTGTGACCAGTGATGTGCTAGAAAATGTTTAACAGGCTCTCTATGGTAAAACAAATGAAAGCCCCAACTTTGTGTTGTTGGCCAATTTCTACCACTATTGAGTTCAAATAACCAACACGAAGTTACTGAAGGCAGAGCTGGGAAGGGAGACATTCCACTAGCTCTTGTGAGCCTGGTTGGGACCCCCTAAACTGATTGAATGATCCACCACTAGGTCATGACTCATAGTTTAACAATCACTGCTCTAGAGTATAGGCGATCAAGCTCTTTACTAGGTCACAGGAAGCTGAGAGTGGCCAGTCTATATTGTCTCCAGGAGGTACTGAATGAGATCTCATGTGCTAGGGATGACAAGCCTCTGGGGCATTGTCATCATACCTACTGGGGAAGACACTCATGCCGACTCTGCTGTAAGCACCTCTGAACTACTGTGCCTTCGGCCTCCCCAGAACTGATCATCTTGGGAAACTGAGATTTACCAGCAGTAACCTTAGGAAAATTGCAACCTCTCTGTGCTTCAGTTTCTTCCTCTGTAATATGAGAATAAAAGCGTGTGGACTTCACTGGATTGCTATAAGGGCCAAATAAGGAAATCCATGTGAAAGCATTCTGAAAATTATAAAGGGCACTACAGGTTATTATTCATGTAGAATGATTCAATTGAACAAAATTTTATTCACAGGCAATTTAAATAAAGTCATCTGTCTTGGCATCTGAGCTCACTGATCATGTCCATCCTGGGACTCCAAGTTTCTGAAATACCCAGGTGTCTCTCAAGGCTGCCTCCATGGGCTGCCCCACTGGCTTCTTTTCCTCAATCCTTTGAACCTTGCTGCTTGTCCTTTAACTCGTTTCCTTGGAGAATGTATCCTCGCAGCTTTAGCAAGTATCTCTATACAGATGATTGCTCAGTTCTACCTCTGGCTCCGACTTCTCCCTCTCTCTTTTTTTTTTCTGTCACCCAGGTTGGAGTGCAATGGCACGATCTCAGCTCACTGCAACCTCCACCTCCCGGGTTCAAGCGTCAAGCAATTCTTCTGCCTCAGCCTCCTGAGTAGCTGGGATTATAGGTATGTGCCATCATGCCGGCTAATTTTTGTATTTTTAGTAGAGATGGGGTTTCACCATGTTGGGCAGGCTGGTCTCAAACTCCTCACCTCATGATCTTACCACCTCAGCCTCCCAAAGTGCTGGGATTACAGGCTTGAGCCACTGTGCCCGGCCTTCTCCCTCTCTTTTGAGAAAAACCTAGCTGAGTTTAACATTCAGTCATCATCGAAACTTGACTTTGAAAATTCTAACAGTATTGTCTGCCCCACTCATCCATGATGCTAATTTTATAAATGGCACTATTTTATCTCGGTTACCAAGGTTTAATTTAAAACCACATCACACCCATTAGGATGGCTACTATCAAAACATAAAATAAACATTTAAAATAACCAAAAAATAATAAATGTCAGTGAAAATGTGGAGAAATAGAAGCCCTTGTGCGTGGTTGGTGGGAGTGTAAAATGGTACAGCTGCTATGGAAAGCAGAATGGTGGTTCCTCAAAAAATTAAAAACAGAATTACCATACAATCCAGCAATTCCACTTCTGTGTATATACCCAAATGAAATGAAAGCAGAGACACAAACATATATTTGCACACCCATGTTCACAGCGGCATTATTCACAATATTTAAAGGTAGAAGCAACTCAAGTGTCCACTGATGGATGAATGGATAATTTGGTGTATACATACATTAAATTATGACTCAACCTTAAAGGGAATTCTGATGTATGTTACAACACAGATGAACCTGGAGAACACTATGCGAAGTCAAATAAGTCAGTCACAAAAGGACCAATACTGTATGATTCCACTTACATGAGGTACCTAGAGTAGTCATATTCATAGAGACAGAAAGTAGAATCATGGTTGCCAGGGGCTGGGGGCAAAAGGGAATGAGGAGTTATTGTTTAATGGGTAGAGAGCTGCAGTTCTGCAAGAAGAAAAAAATTCCAGAGGTGAACAGTGGCGCTGATTACATAAGAATGTAAATGGACCGGACGCGGTGGCTTATGCCTGTAATCCCAGCACTTTGGGAGGCCACGTGGGCAGATCACGGGGTCAGGAGTTCAAGACCATCCTGGCCAACATGGTGAAACCCCGTCTCTACTACAAATACAAAAAAAAAAATTAGCTGGACGTGGTGGCACGTGCCTGTGATCCCAGCTAGTCGGGAGGCTGAGGCAGGAGAATTGCTTGAACCAGGGAGTTGGAGGTTGCAGTCAGCTGAGATCGTGCCACTGCACTCCGATCGGGTGACAGAGTGAGACCCTGTCTCAAAAAAGAAAAAAAAAAAAAAGAAAAGAGAATGTAAATGTACTTAATGCCATACACTTAAAAATGGTTAAAACTGCATATTTTATATTACATATATTTCACCACAATTTTGAAGATGTTAAATACTTATGGATATTGATCTATCACTTATTCTGCTCCAGTGTTATATTAAGTGCTTATTGCATGCACTGTTTTATAATTTAACTCTGCATTTGTATAAGAAGCTAAGGGTGGAAAGTGGGGAAATTTACTATTTTCGTCTGCCTAATCACACTTCCCATCTGCTTAGGGTTTTAGCCCCTTTCTCTTCCTTTGGGAAACTGCTCCCCACTTCTTCTATTCCAACCAAGCTGTTACTGCCAGCCTACAAATGTTAATTCCATATCCTCTTGATCACAAAAGTTGATGCAAAATGATCCCAGGCCTGGCCAAAGCCTGAATCCCCTTGGCCACAGCAATTACTTCAAGAGGTGGTCTTATTACCCAGGCCAAGCCAATCCCAGTCCTTCTTTGAGATACATATATATATATATATATTTTTTTTTTTTTTTTCTTTTTTTTTGAGACAGTCTCGTTCTGTCGCCCAGGCAGGAGTGCAGTGGCATGATATCGGCTCACTGCCAGCTCCGCCTCCCAGGTTCACGCCATTCTCCTGCCTCAGCCTCCCGAGTAGCTGGGACTACAGGTGTCCGCCACCACGCCCAGCTAATTTTTTTGTATTTTTAGTGGAGATGGGGTTTCACTGTGTTAGCCAGGATGGTTTCGATCTCCTGACCTCGTGATCTGCCCACCTTGGCCTCCCAAATTGGTGGGATTACAGGCGTGAGCCACTGCGCCTGGGCAGGAGTTATATATATATATAAAAGTAGAAAGAGAGATGCTTCCTTCACTCTGTGGTCACTGCTGGGAAGAATAAGATGGAAGATGCTCAAACCACACCCTTCCATCTGATCTTGCCACGTGGAAAAGGCCATATAATGCAAGAAATAGAGAGGTCAATGAAGCTGTGATGAGAAATACAAAGTGAGGAAGAGAGATGGATGGGAAGACTGCGAAGCAGAGAGGGAGGAAGAGCAAGAAAGATCTGACTACACTTTAAGACAAGCCAGAGAAAGAGGAGAAAAACTCAAAAGTAGAACTGATCCAATGCACCCCTCAGGAGAAGGGCCATTCTAATCTTTGCTAGAGCAAAGTAATAGACATTTGGTAGAAAATTAATCTTAGAACTCTCTATTTTCTAAAGAAAACCCAAAGAAGGAATATGTGTCTCCACTTTAAAGACATGGAAGAAATATTTCTCATATGATTGTTGTGATGATTAAGTGAAAAAAAAAATCTATGAAAAAATTACAGCACCTGGGATACAGCACGTGCTCAATATATAACTGCTACTCCTACCATGATTTTTCAAACTATAATGACAAAAAGGAGAGAGAATCAGAAAACTCAAATTACTATTTAAGAGAATAGAGCATGAATTTAAAGGCTATATGCAGTAACTTAAGTGTCACTTCTTCAAGGGTTTTCTCTTTTAAATACTGCTCCTATTTGTGTGGTTTATTTTATTTATTTATTTTGATGTTAGAAATTTTATTTTAAATATTTGTGGTTTGTATAATAGTTTTAGCAGAACTGAATAGGATTAAATGAGATAAGATATATATGTACCACTAACATTCATTTTGTATGCTTCCTTATTCATAAATTTAAACTCAAATATACATTCATGCACACATTCATATCTATATCTAGATATTTAAAAGAGTATTCACACTAATACCTGAAATTTCATTCCAACACCAAAACATTTATTTCAGCTTCTGGTTTTCCGCAACTTGGACTTTCTTCTCTGATAGAGAGGAACTTAGCTGTCATTATTCACAATACATTCACTTATGTGCTCAGCTCTGAAATATACAAGTCATTGAGGAATGTCTGACCCATAACATTGCGGAAAACAGACTAATAAAATCATTATTTTTAAAACTTTTTTTTTTGTCTTCAGTCTGAGGATATAAAGGTAAAGCACAGTGTCCAAAAATTATCTCCTCCAAACTTCTTTATATAATTAATTTGAAATACAATTAGATTAATATGTTTCTATTCCTATTCCATTTCTCCCAAATCCTTGCTGATTTTATTATTTACTTTTTAAAATAGAGCATGATTCTAAAAGCCAAAGTTATGTTTTAAATGATGCACTTAGAAGAAGGGTTACGTCTCATTAAAAGTCATCTAGGCATGATTTAAAAACAAACAAACAAACAAACAATACAAAAGATTATGGAGTTAAAAGTATTTCTTCAACTCTACTCTTGGGCCTCCATCTCAGAGGCAGGCAGCTGCCTGTTACTGGTTTGCATAGGTGTGTGGCTCACCCTTCTCAGGACTGTCTATGCACATACAAACATAGATTCCTCCTCCCCTTTTTATATGAAGGGGAGCATAATCTACAGTGGGTTGGGTTTACTTAACAATATCTCTCAAAAATTGTTCCACATCAACATAAACATCTACTTTCAAGAGAATGCTTTAGGTAATCCATAGAAATATTCAAATCCCAATACATCTTTTTAGTGTGGGTCTTGTGGGATCCTCCCACCATCCGTCTCACTCTCTAGTGTCACAGCTTGTTGTACGGAAAACTGAAATGGACCCTAGAATCAGCCTGTCATCTTGTTGTCGTGCAACCTGGAGATAACAGGAAACAGCTTCTTCCTCTCTTAAAGGCTCACCCGAGACAGTTCCAATGAAGCAGGGGCTAAATTATTGCAGCTGAATATGTGGAGATGTTATTACCACTGACAGCTCCTTAGAGCTCTCTGAAAGGCAAAGGGAGAATTTCCCCTCATATTAGCATCATTCAAGAAACCAACGAGGGCTGTTGGTGAAAAGAAGTTTGACCTTCGTTGGGAATAATGACAGCTTTGCCACATAGACTCTGATTGTTAGACAAACACAAGACAATCAAGCTGACAATGTTACTAATTTTAGAGGCTAAAGGTACTGGGAACTCAGTGTACTTACTGAGGAATCAGATGTCAGCTCACTATCACCACAAAGCAGATGTCCTCTGGATCCTTTGAACTAAAGCTTGGGTTCAACAGTCCCCAATCTTTCTCTTGTAAAGTTCTTCCTATTAGTTCTTAAAGGCTCCAGAACATGACTGCTACTTCATATTTATCTCCCAAACTAATGCATGCAGCCCCTTAACTGTTTTCGTACTCTTTACCGGATGTTCTTAAAATCTCTTTGGGTATTACGGTGCACTGCATGCCTACCTAGAACCCAGTCTCGTTTACTCCCTTCTTGTCCATTAACAATGAAAGGATGATTAGAGCAGTTTCTCAGCTTTTTATGACCTATGCTCCATCAGCCAAGATTGCCTTCGGTTTTACCTTCTGCTGTTTATGAAAGCTATAATTTTTTTTTCACTTTCTGTACATAAGATTACATTATAGTTTGTGCTCTTTAACTAATGATAAACTTTATCCTTCCTTCCTTCTCCTCACCTCCTCTTGGTATGCAACCCTGGATAAGAAGCACCACATTCAACTTAGACTTAAGCATTTATCGATAATACCATTTCTCTTCAATCTAGTCCATCAAAATATTCTTCTTCATCCCCCAGAAAACCTTGTCTTAAATGTCAAAAGTTTTTATCTTACAGATATAACAATCTGAGGTTCACAGAATGAGAGTACAGCCTACAGAGTAAGTTAGTTGGAGTGCTCATGTATTTGGTGAGGTTGAATCTACAGTATCATGGAAAAGTTGCCAATCTGTCCACCTCTTAATGCTTTACCTTAACTTATTTAAAAGCAACCCCAAACTAGTGTGGCAGGCAGCCTTTTAATGACCTCTGTGGTTCCTTTGGCCTCCTGGAAGGCACACCCTTATGTAACTGCCTCCCCTTGGGTGTGCACTGGAATCACTTCTAACAAAGAGAATACTGCAGAAAGTCTGGGATGTTACTTCCAAGATTAAGTTATAAAAAGATCGTGGCTCCTGCTGTGGGAGCTTTCTCACGCTCTCATGGCTTTCTGGCTCAGGGGAGGCCAGCCATTATGGGATAAGTCAGCTGTATTCGCTCGCTAGGGCTGCCATAACAAAATGTCACATACTAAGTGGCTGAAGTAACAGGAACTCATTTTCTCACAGTCGTGGAGGCTCAAAGCCCAAGATGGAGGTCCTGGCTGGTTTGGTTCCTGCCTTGGCTTGCAGACGGCCGCAGTCTTGCTGTGTCCTTGCCTGGTCTTTTCTCTATGTGTGCAAATACCTGATGTCTCCTTGTGTGTCCATATTTCCTCCTCTTGTAAGAAGTCACACTGGAGCAGGGCCCTGCTGCATGGCCTCATTTTAACTTAATCACATCTTTAAAAGAGCTATCTCTAAATACAGTCACATTCTGAGGTATTGGGGGTTAGGGCTTCAACATATGAATTTTGAGGTAGACATAATTCAGTCCATAACAGCAGCCTTTAGAGAAGCTTAAGTGGAAAGACGCTTGCTAACAATCACAACTTGGAAGCAGATCCCACCAGTTTATTCTTCCAATGAGACCACTGCTCCCAGCTGACAGCCTGACTTCATGAGAGACCTTGAGCCAGATATACCCAGTTAACCTAGGAAGTCTGATCCATGGGAACTGTGAGATAATAACTGTGTGTTTATTTTTTGAGATAGGGTCTCAATCTGTCAGCCAGAATGGAGTGCAGTAGTATGATCTGCTCACTGCAGCCTTGACCTCCAGGGTTCAAGTAATCCTCCTGCCTCAGTCTCTCCAGTAGCTGGGACTACAGGCACACATCACCACGCCCGGCCCGCCTGATTTTTAAATTTTTTTTTTTTTTTGTAGAGATGAGGTCTCACTCTTGTCCAAGCTGGTCTGGAACTCCTGGGCTCAAACAATCTTCCTGTCTTGGCCTCCCAAGTGCTGGGATTATAGGCATGAACCACTGTGCCCAGCCGAATATTTATTGTTTTAAGCCGTTAAGTTTTCAGGTAAAATTTGCCATGTAGCAGTAGACAATAATACAATAACAACCTCACCTGTCAATAAAAAACTGCATTAACTAGAATGCTTGGGCAAAGAAGACTGGGGCTACTTGAACTTTTCTGTAAATTGGGGCTAAAGCCAAATATTCCTTTGCTTCAAACTTTGCTACAAATGAATCAGTGTACTTTTCTGTCAAAGTAACCGAGACTTCGCTGACTGAAGATTGAGACTGTTCTAGGTGTCATTTGATAGTAATAAACAAAAACCAACCCCAACAACGCTCTCACAGGCAGTATCTTATCCAGCTTTTATGGCAACCTCATGAAGAAGATACGGCAACTATCTTGAGTGCTTAGCAAAGCACCTGACCCATAGCAGGCATTAAAAATGTTTCTAAACGAACATATTTCCATTTTACAGTGACAAAACAGTCTAGAGAGGTTAACGAACTGGCTTCAGAGTGCACAGCTACTCAGTGCCAGGAATGAGAGTAGAAGCTAAGTCCGGAGTTTTTCTACCATAGCAGTTCACCTTATGTATTTGTTTACATCTTTCTTCCTTGAAGTCATGGGTTAAAACATTAAAATAATAATAAAATGGCCTGTTAACATTTTATTTTACTCCCCCCCCCCATAGAGGCTCTGTTGGGATAAATAAGAAGTAGAGGCAAACGGCAAAACACTCCATTGTGAAAATAGTGAATTCGTAAGTACGGACCTATACACCCTAGTTTGCTACTGAGTCAGTTCTGAAAGATTTGTATAAAATCTCCTAATCTTTTTAACATCAGTGTATAGTGAGTTAATACCTTTAGCTTATTAAAGATAGGTACTCCATTCTAGGCTCTTTTTTGGCTCCTCCCAACCCCAAAGTTCTGGATGAATGAAATAGAATAGCCTCTGAATATCAGAAAAAAAGTTGACTACAAAGATGCATGGAGTTTCTGTTTCCTCTCAGAAGTCCAAAGGACACAAGAAGTACAGAAGTAGTTATTAAAATATCCATAATTTACAGGATATGAATATTGCATAGCTGATCTTACCACTGTACAGCCACTTATTCACTGAATGCTAAACCTTACAATAGCAGTAGAAATTTATCTTTTATCCCACATTTATGTATTGAATACCTACTATATGCCCAGTACTATGAAAAGCACAAAGTGATACAGAGGTGAATGACATCATTCCCAATCCTTTTGGGACTGAATAATCTAGTGGTAGAGGCTAATAAATAAAACATTTTAGCAGATTCGATTACAATGGAAGGTGAAAGGTGCTATAGGAGTTGATAGTAAGGGATGGGATTTCTAGGAGAGGAAACATCTTGTGCAATGGTATAGAAGTTTGGGACAGCGTGGCAAATCGTTTAGAATGACTGGAATTTAAACCTATGTGTTGAGGGAGTGGCTGGGGAATGGTCTTTAAAGAGCAAACCATGACTGGCTTTGACAACCCACATACGGAGTTTGCACTTTAAACGGAGCTTCTGAAGACTTTTTAGTGGGGAAGCGTCATAGCCATAATTGTTCCTAAAAGATCACTTTAAGAGCAGTGTGGAGGATAAAGGCAGGATACCACTTAGGATGAAGCGATCAGTCTGGAAAACAATGTAGTAATTCAAACAGAAAGCGTTATGTGTCTGAATTAAGGCGGTGGATATTAATGACATTGGACTTGTTAAGTTGTTAACTGAGGGATATTTAAAGGGAAAAGTATAATAATGATAATCAAATATGCGGACTGAGGGAGGAGCTCACATGCCTCTCAGTTTCTGGCTTTACCTCTAATGAAGGTGAACAGGAGGGACCAGAGGAAGGGTGTGTCTGAGAGGATGATGAGGTCATTTCTGGATGTGTTACATCTGAGATGCCTGTGACCCCTTCAGGAGACATGTCTAGATGTGGCTGGGGAACACGAATCCAAAGAGAAGTGTGAGCTGGAGAAGTGCTCTACTTATGTTCATGTTTGGTGTGTATGGTACCCCAGAATTGTGCTGGGCACAACCAATCTTTGAAGCCATATGTGACAGTCTTGGCTGGAGGAACAGGTTTGGAATTGTCCTAGATGTAGGTCAGCTGAAACAATGGGAGCAGACCAAGGACAGGATCTCAGAGAATAATATGAAAATTAACAAGTAAGCAAGGATGGGGAGCTTTATCAGGAGGAAGGAACAGCTAGAGCGGTAGAAAGGGAAAGCCAACATTCCCAGAAATTCAGTGTTGTTAAAGACCCACACTCGAAATAGATGGATGATAGTTCTCTAAGCTGAGTGATTAAATAAACTGCCCTTACTGATTTCTCAAAAGACGTATCATAGCCAGACTTTTAAATGATGTTAGGATTGTTTGACTAAAGTTGGTATTAGAACTTAATCTTAGCTTCAATATTTGTACCAGGTGAAATCACTTCTTTCTCTTAGAACCATAAAAGTACTTTCTTTGCCTAATTCTATTTTTGCATTTTCCCCCCTCACTTATCTCTCACTTGACCCCTGATCCTGATCCACTTGTTCCTTGAATTTCTTGTTCTCTGCAAGAAACTTCAGTAGATATTTAATTAATAATATATACAGGCTGAGTACCCTTTATTCAAAATGCTTGTGACAAGAAGTGTTTTAGATTTTGATTTTTTTCAGATTTTAGAATATTTGCATTATACTTACCAGTTGAACATCCCTAACCTGAAAATCCAAAATCCAAAATGCTCCAATGTGCATTTCCTTTGAGTGTCACATTAGCACTCAAACAGTTTTGGATTTTGGAGCATTTCAGGTTTTGCATTGAATAATTAACAGACCAACAAGCAAGGCCACAGGAGAACACCAAACATCTGAAAGGTGGGAATAGAAAGCAGAAGTCGAAGAAACTTCGTTGCAACTCTAGGTACAAGTCTGTATTGGTCTGCATAATTGATTTGGTGCTTAAGTTCAGTTTTTTACATTAGAAGTCTCCTTGCCATATATACAATTATTTTTCTTTTTCCCAATAATGAGATTTGAAGGTTGAAAAGTTACTTTAAACTGAGTTTGGTAACCATGACATGTGACAGATTATATAGATTACCAGCACTTTGGACTTGAACCTCCTTTTTCAAAGTGTCAAGATACTAATCAGCATTATAGGAAAAATGGTTCCAGGTCAGATAAACTTAAGAAATGCTGAGTTAAAAATAGGTATCTTTGGCCAGGTGCAGTGGCTCATGCCTGTAATCCCAGCACTTTGCGAGGCCGAGGCAGGCAGATCACCTGAGGTCAGGAGTTCAAGACCAGCCTGGCCAACATGGCAAAACCCCTCACTAAAATACAAAATTAGCCAGGTGTGGTAGTGGGCGCCTGTAGTCCAAGCTACTTGGGAGTCTGAGGCAGAGAGAATTGCTTGAACCCCGGAAGCAGAGGTTGCAGTGAGCCAAGATCGTGCCACCGTACTCCAGCCTGGGTGACAGAGCAAGACTCTATCCCCACCAAAAAAAAAAAAAAAAAAAAAAAGGTATCTTTATTGAAAGACTTTTCAGAGTCTTTAATACGCTAATATATTACAACTCTAAGAAGTGGCAGAGGGTAAATAGCGTTTGTCAAACTTACTTGACTGTGAAGACTTGTATTTTGTGAACACATTTTGGGAAACGATGAGGACTCTGAGACCAAAGAGGTTTGGTGACTTGCCCAAATTCACACAAACGGTAGCAAAGCTGACAGGAGAACCAGTTCTAATTTTAAATTGAGAGCTCTTTTCACTATACTACACTGCTGCTATGCTAATTATTTTTATTCTAAACACTTCATGGAAAGCAGTACACAAAATTGATACCACTGATTCACAGAAATTCTGACTTCCAAGACTCAGAGATTCCCTCCTTGTATACAATGACAAGATGATCTCTCTGGAAGTCTGTCAGCTGCTCCGCGGCCATGAAATAAACTGTGGGGGTGGAGAGGGTGGGCAGGAGGAGGAGCTCCCTGGGATGCTTTACGATGCTTAAAAGAAAAACGGATTTATGCCGATGATAATTCCTGGAACAGATGTGAAACTAAATACTTCATATCACAATCCTGCCCCCACCCTTTCTGCAAGGGAAATGAAATAGCAGGATTAACCTGCTCTTCATCAGATCATGCTTTGTTTCTTTCAAAAAATCCCATGACCAGGGCAGATTCCATTTCCTGCTACTCCCCTTCCTGCCACAACTAAGGGGACGGCCCAGGACAGAAGAGGCTTTCCTTGTGGCCTGCGATCACCAGGCAGGTTAATGCTCGAATATTCCTTTTTATCCCCAACACACATGCCACTTTCTCTGTCCTCATGCCATTAGGAAGTAGTCATTTTTTAGCGTAATAAGCATTATAGAATACTGAGAAATGTATCAATCTCAGGGGAGAGAGGGAGGGAGGGAGGAATTCTAATTAGTTTAATTCTAATATTCTCTGAAAAGAGTACACATAGGCTGAAAAGTGGCTCAGTGCGTGTTTGTGTATTTTGTCATACAAGCTGAGGTTTGTGAAAGAGATGGATGAATTTTATAAATAAAATGATAACATTTTGACCAGGAAATGACAGAACAAAGCAGAAATACAGTGAGATATATATATATATGTTTTTGTCATTCATTCATCACAGAACTAGCTGTGCCATAATTTAATAACTCAGGTGACAGGACATAAACTCTTCTATATAAGCCAAAAAGAACTGGGAACTTTCTCACTATCTTTGCTAAGCAATGAAATGCTGCTTTCCCTAATGACCCTGGCGGCTAGGCCAGGATCTCAGAGGGGGTCAGTAGCAGTTACCTCCTTTGTGAGTTGGGCTTGATTGGAAAGGGTTCGCCTACAGACAATCTCTGGTGCTCCGTGGAAATGATCACCAAGAGAGCAAGCCAGGGGCTGGGTCACTTGAGGTATCTCTAAGAATCACCTTTCAAAGTCCAAACCACTTGTTCAATCACATCACAAGTGGGCAACAGGATGGTGTCAGGGAGGGGTGCCTAGGAACAGCAGAATTAAAGGGATTAACAATGGGAGAGAAGCAATTGGTGGCACAGCTAGCCCCATTCTCAGCTGCTCTTTCGTGGATTTGAAGCATGAGGTGAAGCTTAAGGCTATGAAACTATAGTCAAGGTCCTCCTTGCTCCGTGCTGACGAAAGCAACAGAAATACCCGGGAGCCTGACACCTTTCCAAACAGGGAAAAAGAGAGTGAGGCCAGGCCCAGGGACAGCTGCTGTCCCCTAGGCACACCACCTTCGCTGGGAGGATAGAAGAGTAGGGGCAGAGCAGAGCCCAGACATCTTTCCGCCTAAGACCTTAGAGCACACTTCACACACAGGAGGCAGTCAAATTATTTGTTGGACAAATGAACAGGACACACTAAATAACTATTGATTAATAATTTGTCTATCTAAGATGTGAATACAATTTGCTTACATTGAAGGGCTTTTTTATTCTTATTTTCTAAATATTAACTATTAATTCTTTCAGATTTATTGAGCTATATTTCACATACTAATAAAATTCACTCATTTAAAGTATACAGTTCAGTGTTTTTTATTGTAGACACAAAACAGGGGGATGGTTAATAGGTACAAAATAAATAGAAAGAATAAGACCTACTATTTGATAGCACAATAGGGTGGTTATAGTTAACAATAACTTAATTGTACATTTTAAAATAGTGTAATTGGGCTGGGCGCGGTGGCTCAAGCCTGTAATCCCAGCACTTTGGGAGGCCGAGGCGGGCGGATCACGAGGTCAGGAGATCGAGACCATCCTGGGTAATACGGTGAAACCCCGTCTCTACTAAAAAAATACAAAAAACTAGCCGGGAGAGGTGGCGGGCGCCTGTAGTCCCAGCTACTCCGGAGGCTGAGGCAGGAGAATGGCGTGAACCCGGGAGGCGGAGTTTGCAGTGAGCTGAGATCTAGCCACTGCACTCCAGCCTGGGCGGCAGAGCGAGACTCCGTCTCAAAAAAAAAAAAAAATAAAATAAAATAAAATAAAATAAAATAGTGTAATTGGATTGTTGGTAACTCAAAGAATAAATGCTTGAGAAGATGGATACCCCATTCTCCATGATGTGCTGACTTCACACTGCATGCCTATATCAAAGCGTCTCATGTACCCCATAAATACATACACCTACTATGTACCCACAAAAATTAAAACAAAAACAAAACACAAACACAAAATGGGGTAAGCATTACCACAATCTCATTTTAGAACATTTTCATTACTCCAAAAAGAAACCCAATGCCATTAGCAGTCACTCTCCATTTCCCTGCCTCTGCTGGCCCCAGTCCTAGGCAATCTGTATATATACACTGCATTTTGTTTATCACTTCATTTTCTGGCTAACATTTAGGTTGTTTCCACATTTTGGCTATTATGAATAATGCTGCTATGAACACTCGTATACAAACATTTATGTTGACATATGTTTTCATTTCTCCTGAATATATATTTAGGAGTGGAATTGTTAGGTCATATGGTAACTCTATGTTTAACTGTTTGAGGAACTGCCAAACTGTCTTCTAAACCAGCTGCACCATTTTACATTTCCACCAGCAGTGTATGAGGATTCCAATTTCTCCACCTCCTCACCAACACTTGTTATTACCCGTCTTTTGATTACAGGCATCCTAGTGGGTGTGATGTGGCATCTCACTAATTAATGATGCATCTTTTCATTGGTCATATGTATATTTTTGGAGAAATGTCTATTCAAATCCTTTGCCTGTTTAAAGAATTGGGTTGTCAGTACCAGCCACTGCAAAAACATGCCAAACTGTAAAGGCCATTGATGCTATGAAGAAATTGCATCAATTAACAGGCAAAATAACTAACATCATAATGACAGGATCAAATTCACACATAACAATATTAACCTTAAATGTAAATGGGCTAAATGCCCCAATTAAAAGACACAGACTGGCAAATTGGATAACGAGTCAAGACCCACCAGTGTGCTGTATTCAGGAGACCCATCTCACGTGCAGAGACACACATAGGCTCAAAATAAAGGGATGGAGGAAGATCTACCAAGCAAATGGAAAAAAAAAAAAAAAAAAAAAAAAAAAAAAAAAAAAAAAAAAA
>NW_016807225.1:2420144-2426270 GCF_001698545.2 Rhinopithecus bieti | reverse complement strand
TTAGAATGGCAATCATTAAAAAGTCAGGAAACAACAGATGCTGGAGAGGATGTGGAGAAATAGGAACACTTTTATACTGTTGGTAGGAGTGTAAATTAGTTCAGCCATTATGGAAGACAGTGTGGAGATTCCTCAAGGATCTAGAACTAGAATTACCATTTGACCCAGCAATCCCATTACTGGGTATATACCCAAAGGATTATAAATCATGCTACTATAAATTCACATGCACGTGTATGTTTATTGCGGCACTATTCACAATAGCAAAGACTTGAAACCAACCCAAATGTCCCTCAATGATAGACTGGATTTAAAAAAAAAATTGGGTTGTTTTTTATTGCTGGGCTATAAGAGTTCTGTATATATTCTGGATACAACTCCCTTGCCATATAAATGATTTACAAATATTTTTCTGCCACTCTGTGGGCTGTCTCTTACATTTCATTTTGTTGTTGTTGTTTCTGAGACAGCATCTCACTCTCACCCAGGCTGGAGTGCAGTGGCACAATCTCAGCTCACTGCAATCTCCACTTCCTGGGCTCAAGCATTCCTCCCACCTTTGCCTCTCCAGTAGCTGGGACTTACAGGCATGAGCCACAATGCCTGGCTAATTTTTGTATTTTTAGTAGAGATGGGATTTTGCCATGTTGCCCAGGCTGGTCTCATACTCCTGAGCTCAAGTGATCCGCCTGTTCTGGCCTCCCAAAATGCTGGGATTACAGGTGTGCACGACCGCACCTGGCTTGTCCGTCACATTTACTGGTGGTATCCGTTGAAGCACACAATTTAAAAATTTTGATGAAGTCCAACTTGTCTAATTTTGTTGTTGCTTGTGCTTTTTGGTATCACACCTAAGAACCAGTGGCCTAATCCAACGACATGAAGATTTATTCCTATGTATTCTTTTAGGAATTTTATAGTTTTAGCCCTTTCATGTAGGCATTTAATCAATTTTTGGTTAATATTTGTTTAGATGTGAAACAGGGGTCCAACTTCACTATTTTGCATGTGGATAACCAACTGTTCAAGTGCCAGTTGTTGAAGAGACTCTGAATAGTCTTGGTACCACTGAATAGTTGTCGAAGAGACTAGTCCACTGAATAATCAATTGGTCATTTGATATATGAGTTTATTTCTGGACATTTAATTATAGTCCATCCATACTGTTTTGGTTACTGTAGCTTTATACTCACTATTAGATTAAAATCCTTTTTTTTTAAATTATGACTCAATACTACTGAGTGAACTTCTGTTTTGAATTTTTCAAGTTACTAGGCCCCTGTCCTATTCTTTTTGGGAAATCTCAGCATAGACCTGAGCACAAGGAAGCTTTTCTTTTCTTTTTTTCGAGACAGTCTCGCTCTGGAGCCAGGCTGGAGTGCAGTGGCATGATCTCGGCTCACTGCAACCTCTGACTCCCTGGTTGAAGTGATTCTCCTGCCTCAGCCTCCCGAGTAGCTGGGATTACAGGCACGTGCCACCATGTCTAGCTAATTTTTGTATTTTTAGTAGAGACAGGGTTTCACCATGTTGGCCAGGATGGTCTCGAACTCCTGACCTCTTGATCTGCCTGCCTCAGCCTCCCAAAGTGCTGAGATTACAGGTGTGAGCCACTGCGCCTGGTCAGAAGCTTTTCTTTAAATGGAACAGGAATCATTAATAACTTGTCTCAGTGTTTGAAACAGCTGCATGCACTGTGAGCAAATCTTAGGAAGACAACATTTGTGAACAGAATTTACTGTCACAATAAAATTAAAGTTATAACAATATTAATCTCCATAATTTAAGAGTATACATAGTCATTATTCAGCTGAAGGATAATCAAATAGTAAATAATTTATGTGAATGAATGTGGTATATCATAAATTTATATTGTACTTAGAGCAAATTTATAATTTTAGTAAGTGTATTTATAGGGTACTTTTTTTCCCTATGGCTCATTTTTTCCATCTTCCTCATTTCTGGTGACCTTTTAAACACTTCCAGAAACATGACGGCTCTCATGTGTTACTATAACCGAAAGGTAACAGCGACCCCCAACCCCATGTACTAGTTGACAGGACTGGGGCAAATTTGGGTCAAGGAACGACATATCTATTTATAGCAGTCAAGAAGCTGGTGGTAGAGGGGCTGCAGAAGTGTGATGAACTCCCTCCAGCAGGGGTGGAGTCTCTGGAAAGGAAACGTGCTGTGATTGAAACCAGTAGATGTATATCGTTAGCCATTCCCCCTTCTTCCTCAATAAAAGAGCCCAGATCTGACTGGGAAGGCAATGTGCCCAGAGAAAAGACCACCTCTCTAGACACCTCTGTTGCTAAGGAGAAGTAGGCAAGGGAGCCAGTGCTGGCTAATGATATGGTAGTTAGAACTGCTGGGCTTCCAAGAAAGTGTTTTTGAAAGGGGGACAGATTGAGCTGGCATCTGTCTTTTGCCCTTCCCCCTCTTCTCACTGGAACGTGGACACAATGCCAGTAGGAACAGAAACATCTTATGACCAGCAAAATGAAAGCCAATGCATTAGAGTTAGTAGAGCAGAAAGAGAGCAGCCTGGCTCCTCAGTTATGTCTCTGAAGAGCAGCACTAGCCCTGGACCTCCTGTCTCCAGACTTCTTGACTTGTGAGAAAAATAAATCCCTTACTTACGCTGCCACTGATTTCTCTGAGTTTCTGTTACCTGCAGAGAATGTTCTCTTAACTAATCCAGGGGTGATTCCCAAGCCCTCTCGTTTTTCCCCCACCTCCTACCTCCCCACTTCAGCTCCACCCTCTGCTGCAGAGATTCATCCACATCCATGTCTCCTCTGCCAGTCAGAATTGCTGTCCCTTCAAAGGCGGTTCGGGCATGTGGGAAAGATCACCACCACCACCCCCACCCAGGGGAGTAGAGGCAGAAAGCTCACCTTGCTCCTTATCTTTCCCTTTCCAGGCCTGCCTCCATCTAAATAAGGGAAAGTTCAATCGTTGGATAAAGAGACAGCCAGCCTAAACTACATATGCCCCCCTACTGCCAGGCATCCCCCTAATGAGCCATTTGAGATAATAACCAGATACTGCAGGGAGGCGGAGGCCTCAGGGCCTGATCACCAGCCGCTCAACTTCATTAGGAAAGGAAGCTGATAAAATGAAATCACCTTGAGGGGCCCAGAGTTTTCAGATGAAGAGGCAGTTCAGCAGATTCTGGAAAAAAACTGTTTAGGTTTGAATTTCAGCTCCATCACTGACTGTGTGGCTTGGACAAGCTACTTAACTTCTCTCTGCCTTAGTTTCCTCAAAAGCAAAATCGAGAAAAAAACCCACCTAATCTGGGGTATAATACACATACAATCTATAATATTTCTTTAAAAATTGTGGCAAAATACATGTAACATAAACTTTACCATTCTAACAATTGTAAGTGTATAGTTCAGTGGCATTAAGTGCATTCACGCTGCACGACCATCCCATCATCCATCTCCAGAATTCTACATCCTGTAAAACTGCAACTCTGTGCCCATTAAACAAAAATGTCCCATTTCCCTCTCTTCCCATCCCCTGCTGACCACCATTCTTTCTACCTTTCCGATTCTGACTATTTTAGGTACCTTGTATTAGTGGAATCATACAGTACTTGTCATTTTGTGATTGGCTGATTTCACTTAGCATAATGTCCTGAAGGTTCCATGTTGTAGCTTATTGCAGAATTTCCTTTGTTTTGAAGGCTGAATAGTATCTCATTGAATATACAGACCCACATTTTGTTGACTCATTCATCTGCTGACGGACACTGGGGATGCTTCTGTCTTTTGATTACTGTGAATAATGCTGTTAGGAGGATACAAATACCTGTTTTTGTCTCTGCTTTCAATTCTTTTGGGCATACGCACACAGAGTGAAATTGCTGGATCATATGGTAATTCAATTTTTTTTTTGTTTTTTTGAGACAGAGTCTCGCTCTGTCACCCAAGCTGGAGTGCGCTGGTGTGATCATGGATCATGGCAGCCTCGACCTCCCAGTTCAAGTGATCCTCCCAGCTCAGTCTCCCAAGGAGGTAGAACTATAGGCATGCACCACTGTGCCTGGCTACTTTTTTATTTTTTGTAAGAACCAAGGTTTCACTATGTTGCCCAGGCTGGTCTTGAACCCCTGGCCTCAAGTAATCCTCTTGTTGCAGCCTCCCAAAGTGCTGGGATTATAGGCATGAGCCACTGTGCCTGGTCGGTAATTCTATGTTTAATTGTTTGAGGAGCCACCATAGTGTTTTTCATAGTGGCTGCACCGTCTTACATTCCCAAGAGTACACCGGGGTTCCAATTTCTCCACAATTCCCCTACCTTCTTCCCTTCCCCAATTCCCTTCCCTTCTTCCCTCCCTTTTTTCCTCCCTTCCTCCCTCCCTCCCTTACATCCTTTCTTTCTTCCTTCCTTCCTTTCTTCCCTTCTTCCCTCTACCCTCCCTCTCTCTTCCCCTCATCCCTCTCTATCTCTCTGTTTCTTGAGACAGTCTTGCTCCGTCACCCAGGCTGGAGCAGAGCGGCCCAATCACATCTCACTGTAGCCTTGAATTTCTGGGCTTAGGCAATCCTGCCTCTGTCTCCCAAGTAGCTGGGACTACAGGTGTGTGCAACCATGCCTGTCTAATTGTTTTTTATTGTTTGTAGAGACAGTGTCTCACTATGTTGCCCAGGTTGGCCTTGAACTTCTGGTCTCATGTGATCCTCTTGCCTTGGTCTCCCAAAGTGCTAGGATTACAGGCAGGAGCCACCATGCCCGGCTTATTTTTTGCTTTTTTAATAGTAGCCATCCTAAAGGTGTGAGGTGGTACCTCACCATGGGTTTTGATTTGCATTTCTCTTATGATTAGGGATGTTGAGCATCTTTCCATGTGCCTACTAGCTATTTGCATATCTTCTTTGAATGTGTATTCAAGCCCATTTTTATACAGGAATTTTTGCTGTTGCTGTTGAGGCAATCTATAATCTTTACATCCCAATCCTGCAGGATTGATATTTTTATGCTTATTGTATAGATGAGGAAACTGAGGCTGAAACAGGTTAAGTGATTTGCCTAAAACTGCCAACTGGGCAGTGACAGAGCCCACACAGGTCAGTCTAACTTCACAGTTATGATCTTTCTACCCTGCAATCTGGAATTCTTACAAAACTTAGCTATTGTTACTGACAACAGCAGTGGTAATGCTACATGGCCCTGTGAAGCAAAAGGAAGCGAGGAAGGTAACAAGTAAGGGTCGAGAGAACTTCGGTTTTGTTTCTGGGAATACTGTGCACATTTAAAGTGTAACATATGACTCCAGAACCATGATGATAAATTTTACACAACACTCAACACCTGTCAGATCTCTAATATTAGAGTGTGGTGTTCAGTTTCAGGTACTATACAACTTAAGAGGAACCTAAAGAATTCATGGTGAATTCAGAAGATAATACAAAAGGCCGTTCAGTGTTCAAAAGAAAAATCTGATCTGTGCAATAAACAATTCCAGTTAGTTAGGTGATATAGAGGGGGAAAAAAAAGCTGAAAGCTAATGTTTTCCAAATAAATTCAATCTCATTTTAACTTTGTTCCGTTATAATGAGATTCTTGAATGTGGTCTAAAATGGAACATCTTCATACTGAAATCTACAAAGTAACAAGTCATATAGTAAGGTTGTGAATGTATAGCAGATGTTGTTATCTAAAGAGCAGTGATCATTCATTATTTTACAGGAAGTAGTTTTACAATATTGCAAGAAAGCGGATAGAAGTACCAGGTAATTTATAAGGAAGGTTATTCTGATTTTGAAGATTAATAATAAAATGCATTATCTATGAAATATTCATTAAAAGATTTTATCTTCTGAAGTTAGGCATTTTACTTAAATCCAAGAGAACAGAGGAAATGGAACATTTTTCAGAAAAGTTTTACGTATGTATGTGTTCTTTTCTTTAGGGTCTACAATACAAGGTAATGAAACATTTTGGGTGTTACTAGGGATTCAAGAAACATACAGATATTAATTCTGCTCTCAAAAAGTTTATGGTCTTATTGAAGAGCCAGTTCACCCAAAAAGCAAGCAGTGATAAAAGATGACAACACCTTTGTGATATAAATTGTAGGTCTCTAGGAATTTTTTTTTTTTTTTTTTTTTT
>NW_016807225.1:2380193-2419624 GCF_001698545.2 Rhinopithecus bieti | reverse complement strand
TTAAACGACAAGATAAACGAGTGACAGAGCGAGGCTCATCTCAAAACAAAACAAAACAAAACAAAACAAAACAAAAAACTTAACTGGACCCTTAGGAGATAAATTTTTTTTTTTCCTTTTAGACAGCCTTCCTCTGTCACCCAGGCTAGAGTGGCGCAGTGGCACGATCCTGGCTCACTGCAACCTCTGCCTCCCGGGACTGAAGCAATTCTTCTGCCTCAGCCACTGAGTAGCTGGTACTACAGACGTGTGCCACCACGCCCAGCTAATTTTTGTATTTTTAGTAGAGACAGGGTTTCGCTATGTTGGCCAGGCTGGTCTTGAACTCCTGGCCTCCAGTGATCTGCCAACCTCGGCCTCCCAAAGTACTGTGATTACAGGTGTGAGCCACTGAGCTTGGCCTAAGAACAGGAAGAATTTGCATATGAAGGCAGGTATTCCAAGTGTCAGTAGAAGAATAACCAAAGGCAGAAATATGAAAATTTACTCATTCATCTATTCAAGCAGAATTTCCTTTTTATTTTTGGTTATTTATTTTGTCACCTTATTATTTTTTGTTGTTGTTTTCTTAATTGGGATTTCTTAAGCCCCTACTACAGGCTGGGCACTGTGCTAGGCCCTAGAGTATCAGAGTCCACTTGGACCTGATCCTTGCATTCCGGGAAATTCCAAGCTTAGTAGAGGGAACAGTTAAGTAACCATAAAGATCCTAGAATGTTGTAAAAGCCATGACAGAGGTAATCACAGAGTTTTAAAGAGCAGAGTCAAAAGCATCTAAATCAGATTAACATAGGGTAGGGCCAGACAGGAGAAAAGGGGTTGAGGACAAATAGGAATTAGTCATATTGGGGAGGGAGGGAGCAAAAGTGGGGAGATGGTGCCTAGGCAGAGGAAACTGTGTATGTGAATCGAGGAGCAGACAATCAACATGCCACATGATAGAGAGAGAATACTGCTTAGCTGCCAAAGCTTTCAGAAGATGTTACCTCTGCCACCTGCTTTCCCAAGCATATATTAATAGATGCATCTTCAAACAGTAAGATAAAAGACCAGGTATCTGGATCCTTGCCTAACAGCACAACTAGTTCTTATCAAGCAATCAATTGAGAGAAATTATATTTAGGATTGCCTAAGACACATGCAATTCACCCCATCCTCTAAATAACTATTATCTTATCCTTGGATTATGAAGACCACAAAGAGACTTAGACTATATTATTTTTGTCCCCTCACAAAACTGTCTTCATTGGCATGTACTATAATATTTTATCTTTGTATAGTTCACCATGCCAAGGAGTAGGCATGTGAAACTTGGCTTGTTGACTGAGAAGCTACTATTGACTATTTTTTAATAGTTCATTAGCAGTTGACTACTACTATATTAGGTGTCTTCTACATAGAGTATGTAAAATACTTCCTTTAGAATCAATACTAGGAAAAATCTTGACTTTCCCTGGAGCATTTCTTCCTTTTTGATTGTGAGAACTATATACTCCAATTTATCATGTTTCCCTGTTTGCCCTGCATATTAGGAGACTTAGAACCAAATTTCACCTCAATGTTAATAAGTTTATTTAGGCTGATATTTGAAAAATTCAAATTATCTTGTTTTTTGGCCCTGACTTTCCCTTTATATCTTGTTATTTTATTGCATGTGGTTTTATATTTTAAGACCCTATACTGGACATGAAAAGACTATGCTGTACCTGCCTAACTACAATCCCATCTGAAAAAATGGTCAGACATGCATACATTGGCAGCTTTGTATCACACAATCATACTACCCTAGTACCAGGCTGGCATCTGTCTGGAAGGCAGCTGCCACTCACTTTATTTAGGTCAGTTAAAGCCTGGGAGAGAGAGCTCTGCCCCCCAGGGGCACTTTGCTGGAGGAATGAATGGGAAGTATGATTCTGTCTTCTGAAAACTGAATGTGGAAAAAAAAAAAAAAGAGAGAGAGAGAAACAATCCCACAGAGAGAGGTCCCATCATGAGTAGGGCGGAGCTGTCAGCCTAGACAACAATGGAAGCTGGCTGCGGAGGAGCTAGAAAATGACCGGGCCATGGGGATGGGCTAACCCGAGCTGCCGTTCAGCCAGTAGAGCTGCTGATTCTCTCAGCAAGGCTTCAGGTTTTCATGAGCTCTGGCTCTCGAGGCTGATTCCTCCCTGTGCTCATGCACAGAAACTTCCCTTCCAGAGGGAAACTGAGGGTCTCTCTCCTCTGGATCATCAGAAGGCTCTTGTGGACACTCAAATCCTCTGCATAAAGAGAGGTGTAAGTATACATGCACACATGCACAATGATGATTAATTTTGGAGAATACTAAAAAGGATCAATAAATATAAAAGGAAAGGCCTGTGAGTGGTCATTTTTCTGAGTTGTGATTTTGAAAATTTCATGTTCCAATATCTGATTAAAAACTATCAATAATTCATTGCCTAATATAATTTGAAGCTCATGCATAAGTTAAAAAACTCTCTTGTCAAATTCCAAAATATCTTCACTTGGGCTTGTCACAAGTCTTAATTTCCCTGGGAAACAAATTACAAATAAATAAAAGGGGAAGGAAAATACCTCACTCTCACTTTCCGGTCCATTTATTAAAAAAGAGTGATTCTTCTAACACAAACACTAAATAATATACATAGCATTCTAAGCAGCTGACTTTTTCTTCACCTTCATCATCTTTTTTTTTTTTTTTTTTTTTTTTTTTTTTTTTGAGACGGAAGTCTCGGCAGCACAGGCTGGAGTGCAGTGGCCGGATCTCAGTCATGCAAGCTCGCCTCTGGGTTTATGCCATTGCTCCTGCCATCAGCTCCCGTAGCTGGGACTACAGGCGCCCGCCAATCACACCGCTCGGTTTTTGTATTTTTTAGTAGAGACTGGGTTCACCGTGTTGCCAGGATGGTCTCGATCTCTGACCTCGTGATCCGCCCATCTCGGCCTCCAAAGTGGGATGGTGATTACAGGCTGAAGCCACCGCGCCCGGCCACCTCATCATCTTAAAATCAGGTTGGTTTTCTATCTTCTTCCCCATTTTATAATGGGGATAAAGGCTATGTTTTATTATAGCTAAGGCAAGTCCACACATTCAAGCTACTCCTCTCTGGTATCAAATAACTGCATAACCAGGCTGGGCGCGGTGGCTCACGCCTGTAATCCTAGCACTTTGGGAGGCTGAGGTGGGCAAATCACTTGAGGTCAGGAGTTCAAGACCAGCCTGGCCAACATGGTGAAACACAGTCTCTACTAAAAATACAAAAAAATTAGCCGTGCATGGTGGCGCATGCTGGTAATCCCAGCTACTCGGGAGGTGAAGGCTCGAGAGTCGCTTGAACCTGGGAGGTGGAAGTTGCAGTGAGCTGAGATCACGCCACTGTCCTCCAGTCTGGCTGGGTGACAGAGCAAGACTCTGACTCAAAAAAAAAAAAAAAAAAAAAGAAAAGAAAAGAAAAAATAGAAACAAAAACAACCACCCACCCCCCAACAACAACAAAAAACCCTGGATAACCTGGATTCAAGTTTTAAGAGAAGGGAGCCCCTTGACACCTATGGTGCAAGCTGGAAATACCTGCATGTTCAAAACACGAGAACAAAGGAGTAGAAGAGACTACTGTTTTAGTTTTAGTGATGCTCTTCATTTTGAGGACTTAAGAGAATCTGAGTCTTTTCTTTATAATCACAATTTGAAAGAATAAAGGATAAAAAATCAATACAAATCATGCCAACAGGGCAATACACTTCAAGTCATCACTCTCCAAGCCCTGCCATTATCCACCTACACTTTTTGGGACCTGGTTCAAACTCCACAGATCAGGTAAGCAGAGGTGTAAATATTTCCGTGTGGAAAGCTTGCTTTTTCCAAAGACAGGTGTGGCTTAGCATATCATTTTCTTTCTTTAGAAATTTCAGGAGCAATTATGCCCTGAGGATACGAGGACAGTAAAGCAAACGTATGTGGCTATAAGGTGTGGGTTCACAGTGAACAGATCGATAACCTGGAGTGATATGTATAAAGACAGAAAGAAAGGCAGCCTTATGCTGGTTACTTGCCCAGTTCAGGACTGCAAGAATAGACTAGATCTTCTGCCCAAAGTGCATGGATATTACACAGGACCACACAACTCTGCAGCAAGATGCAGGGGTAGGCACAACTCTAACAATCCAGGCTGCCAGGCATTTTTTTTCCAGGAGGTGTGTGTGCTTCTGTAATGTAAGTGTAATTTGAGAAAGGGGCCACTGTACTTCCCGTGTCTCTTTATAACAAAGTAGTAATTGTTAACAACTGAAGAATCATCACTCCTCTCTTGGGATTTTGCCAGTTCAGCAAAAGAAAAATATCAATTTTCAGATGTTATCTTCTTTCATAGCCTATTTCTTAATCCATTTCAGAAATGGAGTTCTCTGGTTTACTTTAAGGCCAATGAACCCCTTTTGGATGGATTCTTAGAAGGACCTCTATTCTTTCCCCCAAACTAAAAGCCAGGCTGTCTTCTTCCTCACTTCCAACCACATTGTTCAGCTATACTTGAGTTTTGTTTCTGAATGTAGAAACAGTTACTAAATGAAATGCAAGAGGCCTCAGGACAGGAAAGCATGCACTTCAGTGGCTGACAGCCAGGTGATTTTGCCATGTAGAGGGATTCCCATCCTTCTTGTGTGGCTACAGCCAGGTCAATGCCAGCAGAACGCATACTGTTAAAACATCACTTGTGTAATACAGGCTACGGATGAAGTGCTATCAGTTGCTTAGAACTGGGTGATGTAAACCTAATTCATGTTTCTTCCTGGTTCCTGGTATTACAAGTTAAAGGTATTTATCCTCTTGATGTTTGTTCTAAGAATGTACATGCTGGATATGGTATGGTGAAGCCGGTGTGGCCACAGTAGGAAAACAGAAACAAAGCTCGGAAGGAAGGTATTGTTTATTCTGACGGCTCCCAGGGAGGGGTCACTGCCCACTAATCAGGGTCACAGTGAACTCATCAGTGTCAGTCTGGAGGCAGAAGACAGCAGTTGGGGGAAAAGCCTAGGTCAGAACCTTTGCTGGGGCTTCCATCAAGGCAGGGCAATTAAACAGCTTTGGATTGGCTGGACTGGTTAGTTTGGATAATTCCAGGGGCTTCGGGGTATAGGGATGGTATCCAGTTGCTTGGTACCTGGCCCTGAGATGATTGAGGGCAGGGGAAATTTTGGGTTGGTGTGTGAAAGTTTGATAAGGAGGTTGAGAGTAGATACTTGGGACTGGCTGGTTTGCGTATAAAAGGTGTGCTCATGGACAAGTTGTTATTACATTTAGGAATTAACTAGCCCTGTGAAAGGCACTCTCTCCCCTGGGTCTGCAAGGATCCCAAATGCCAGGGCACTAAGAATACAGAAAATGGCCAGGTGTGGTGGTTCACGCCTGTAATATCAGTACCTTGGGAGGCTAAGGCAGGTGGATTGCTTGAGCCCAGGGGTTCGAGATCAGCCTGGGCAATATGGGAAAACCCCATCTCTACTAAAAATATGAAAAATTAGCTGGGCATCATGGCACATGCCTGAAGTCTCAGCTAGTCAGGAGGCTGAGGTGGGAGAATCGCTTGATCCCAAGAGGCAGAGGTTACAGTGAGCCGTGACCACACCACTGCATTCCAACTTGTGCAACAGAGCAAGACCCTGCCTCAAAGAAAAAAAAAAAAATACAGAAAATAAGAAAATATGGTTAATATAATTAGCCCTCTGATGAACAAATACATAATCTAAGAAAACAAAGAACAATGTAGGTATGCAAATATGGCACTTGCCCTGGGTAGCATACAGGGGTCATACACAGGCTTTGCTCCTAATATCCTTCGGCATAGCTCCCTCTACTCTGTTAAGGACAACTGATGCTTTTCTCAGTGTTATAAAACATGTAATGCAAACACAACTCAAATTCTCTAACCTGACTGCCTTTCCAAACCCACATATGAAGAGGTTCTAGGACTGTCATGGCTGGTGATGACATTTGTTTGTGATTATGGTTGAAGGGACCTCTGCTATCTACCCTACATTTGCAATAAAAAGAAAGCATGCTTCAGGTGATGGGCTGAGACCTGTGGGGTTCTGCCTCCTCACTTTGTAAATAACCTAATTCTTCTGCTCAAGAGATGCAGCCCACTGCCATTGGCCACATGCCAGGCTGGTGGGCCTGCCTCTGCACCCTCCCAGCAGGGACGGTGCACCATAGAAGCTGGACTTCTGAGACCCTCTGACCCACTGTGTCCTCTTCATCCATACACACATGCTGTCTCATCGCCTCAGTCAATCACAAAGCATAGCATCAGCCATCCCTAGCTTATACACAGCTCAGGCTCAGCAGGGCTGTATCTGCAACAGAGAGCAAAATGTTGAAAAATGGGCTGTTTCCCAAGGCTTCTTTTGCTGATCGTCCCATTTTGCCATGTAATGTTCAGGGTGGATTGTAAAGGATACTAACGAACGAGGTTCAAGGAAAGTGATATTATAACTGTGGCAGGTCCAAGTATCACAGTCCTAGAAGCGGATGGACATGAGTACTTCTTGGCAGGCCATCAGTTTAGCTTGGAGCTTGATGTCACATTCGTTCTTCTGGCTGCCAGTCTCCTGAGGGAAATACTGACCTTCTTGCTTTAGTCTTCTATATTTTATTAGTTGTTCATCATTGGACAGGCTGCTTAGTATCAGAATTAAAGGGCCACTGGCTAAGAATTACCAATAGAACTCTGGTTGTTTTCAGTGTCTCCGGTACATTTTGGTAGATGACCAAGCCATGGATTTGGTGTTCCGTTCTCTCTTCTCATTCTTTTCTGGAAAGAGTTTAGATGGGCTAGGGAAAGATATTTGCAGCTTGCTGATCCAATGTAAATGAATCCTGTGGTGGGTAAATAATTTTCCTCTCTCTTTTGCACTCCTGGGGTATTTTGATGAATAATGCTTCTCAAATAAGTTAATAAATACTCCCCCAGAGGTAAGAAGAGTATTAGCCTCGTGGCAGGTAAGCCGTTAATGCTTTAGTGTGCAGGGCAGAACAAAGAGGAAAGAATTACCAAAGCCTTGAAGTTTCGCAGAATTTTCTGGAAAATTTTGAAGGCCATGGCTGGGAACAAAATACTGATGGCAGTGCTGGTGAAGTGTGCAAACAGCTTCAAAAAATTAAGTTAGACCATGCCTTCAATGTGTGAGCTTTTTTTAGTTGGATGGAGGATGAGGTTTATAGTTTGTTTTGCTGCTAATTATAGCATATGTTTATTTAAGTAACTCAGCAAAAACACAATTCATTAACCTCACCAAAATTTGGAAAAAAATATGTTCCCTCCCTCGCTCCCATAATCTGAAAGTCCAGTTTATAAATTCTAGTCTAAAAGCCTTCTTTAATAATAAATATCCATTCTCTTTGGCAACTACTGCAACTTGACCTTCAAATATCATGTTTTCCCATATATTATGTTATACTTTGTGATAAATCAATTATGGTTTTAGTTTCTTTATTTGAACTGTCTCAAAATCCTCATATTTTTAAACAAAAGCCTCTAGTAATAGTTTCTGAGAAAGTTCTTACTGCCACAGCGCCACCTACTGGTAGACCATTATAGGAGCAAACTATTTGGAGCTCAACTTTGACCCAGTTTTGGAGCCTCCTTCTAAGCTTTGGTTTATAAAGCCCCAACTTCACTGTCATTTTGAGAAGCTAGACCTTCTTTTGGTAGCTACTAAGTCTCTTGCTGTAGTATAAAGTCAGCAAGTGAAAATGATAAAAATATGCTCTTATTCTTACTGTTACCTTAAATTGGCCCTGACTTCACCGACTTTGATTTTCTCTGTCCTATAACTCTATCAAGGGCTCCAGATTGTGTGGGCAAGGGTTTGGATCTGGTGAAAATAACTTGGGGAGCGTCCAAAGATCCTGAAAAATGGAAAAAAGAAGCCCTATTTAACACTACGTTTGATTTTGGCCCAAAGGACACAAGGTAAAACCTAAAACTAGGTTAAGGGGATCACTGTCCCCCCAGATACCGCCACCCCACTTCCTGCCAAATTCCAATTCACAGTCTCTCTTCTGCTTTCGAACAGCATAAAAGTGGGTGATCAACCCAAATTCTTACCCCTCTGGCTCTGGAGAGAAAATCTCGGGAGCAATCAGGGGGATAGGACACTCCTTATTTTCAGTTTTATGCGATTATACTCCAGATCCACCCAGGAGCTTCAAAAACTATACAACACATGGTGAAAAGAGTAAGAATCTGATCATGAAAATAGGTCATTCTGTTGAGAGCTGCCAGGCAAGTAATTTCACTTGAAAGTTAAAGTGACATCTAGATCCTTAGGGTTTTAGCTCCACGGCGTTTACTATATAATAATGTTCCTTTCTCTTGTTGTCTCAGGGATCCAATGAAGTGGGCAGTCAGAATCACACTGATGTGCTGTTGCCCCATCCCCATCCAAAAAGTACAAAGCTATAGTGCATTTTACTAGGGCCAGAAACAGTGAACATTTAATAAGGACACTGCTCACTGCTTGCAAATGAAATCCATCATTGATTTTCTAAAGGTGGTAAGGTCCCTTCCACCAACTGCAGACTAGTAAGAGCTTAAAAATAAAAGAAGGGAGAGGTTGGGCTCCAGAACAGGAAAGGCTTAGGCAGAAGCTAAGGGGCAGGGATGAGGGCAGCTGCTGTGGCTTCAGACTCCTACAGTAATGGTAGTTTACATTATCAAATCAGCACGAGAGAAATGTCAGTTATCTAATCTGCTGCTCTCTGCTATTTTAGTTTACCATCACCACTTCAGAACTCAAGAAGAACACCACAGTTATAAAGAAGGAAGGCCAATGACTCTGGCTTTGGGCCAAGAGCTCTCACTCCAGCTTCCTTCTCAAGTTTCCATATTTGCTGACTCTAAACCTTCCCTTCCATAGCAAACTACAAATATAAAGCCTGAGGTTGGAAAGTCAAGGAAAAGCCACATTCATGGAGTACTCCAGGCACTTTGCTAGGAGCTTCCAATTCACTATCTCATTTAACGTTCATAATACCAAGAATGCCATTAAGCCACCATCAACAGGAAAGGACTCTGAGTTGTTTTCCAGCAGTGCCCTGGGATGAACCACTATCTCATTCAGACTGCTAGAGAAACACTCGCACAGCCGAAAGCCTGGCTGGCAAGACATACGGGAAGAGTTAAAGAATGAGAAAACAGACTTCTGCTATAGTCATGGACTCAATATCATGTTTAATGGATTGAATTAACTGGACCAGATGGGCTAAATACCTTTCAAAGATGGTTCAGGGATTCCTACATAGGCACACACTTACCAGGTCTCAGGCAGAGGTATAAACTTTTAGACTTATTATGAGAGTTATTCTTCTTTCTTGTGGGTTTACAGAAAAATGCTGCTAACTAGCAACCTAATCTCCTTTTTGTAGGATATCCTTCTGAACCCCTAGAACGGCTTGAAATCTACTTGTAATAGAGAAAACAAATGATTTGCAGTTCAAACGTTGGTGTGCCTGGCAGTTACTTACTAGTTGTACAAATAACTGTAACAGATTCAGTTACTAATGCTGTGAAGGTAAAATGTTCACTGGGAAGTATGGAAAATGCCTGAAGCTTACTATATCATGCACCTCAATGTTTCTTTAACTGAGGATCAGGAACACTAGAAAAATCAGAGTAGAAACAAACCCAAAAAGTTCAGAGGCCCAGAGTCTCTCGGTGACAAAAGCAGTTAAGTAATAAACTACCTAAACAATGTAAGAAGAATGATCTGCTTGTTACCATAAGGTAGAATCAGCAGGGAAAAGTCACTATGAGAAGCCAGCAAGAAATACAACTTCTTTTCCTTGCTCTGTGGTTTCATACTGACACCAAGTTCAGTATGAGTGCCACAAAATCTTCTAAATAACTTTACCAAGAGTCAGTAAACACTAATTCACGGTCAAGATGCTGCAAGTATGACCCGCCTGACCACCCAAGTTTCCAACTGGCTCAGCTGGAGTGCATGCAAAGTTCAATTCAACACTTAATTTATCAATTAGACACACAAATGAAGTATAGTCAGGGATCTCCTTGGGTTTGTGAATCTTTCCAACTGAAGCAAACTTGAAGAGCCGAAGGGAGAGAAGTTCTAACAGGTTATCTCACAGAAATCCTTCACACTTGGCCATGATTCCCTTGTGCCATTACTTTGCAGTCCATAACAATCCCAGGTGAAAGTTTACTCTCTTAAAAATATAGTAACCACCATGTTCTAGTAATTCTTTCTTTTCTTTTTTCTTTTGGAGGAGTGAGGTGAGTAGATACCCATCAAGTATTTCTTGAATTCAGGCTCTAAAATTTTCAGTGGAGAACAAATCCTATACTCCTATCATACTTCCAGGGATCAGTGTGGCTGGGGACTGGGGTATGAGCAGGGAGTGGAAAGAGAGAAGGTTGTGAGGTAGTAGTGGCCTGGGTGTAGTTACAGTAGTTATAGCACCTTCCCTATATACTTCTTCATTTAATCCTCACTATAAGCCTATGAGATATATATAATTATCCCCAGGATGTAGTCAAGTAACTGGCTGCTTTTCTTTTTTTAAATTAGAGGTAGGGTCTTGCCCTATCACCCAGGCTGGAGTACAGTGGCAGGATCACAACTCACTGCAGCCTCAGCCTTGAATTCCTGGGCTCAAGTGATCCTCCCAGCTCAGCCTCTTGAGTAGCTAGGACTACAGGCATGTGCCACCACACCTGGCTAATTAAAAAACTTTTTTTTTTTTTTTTTTTTTTGTAGAGATAGGGTCTCACTTTGTTGCCCAGGCTGGTCTCAAGAGATCCTCTTGCCTTGCCCTTCCCAAGCATTGGGATTATAGGCATGAGCCACTGCACGTGGCCTGAGCTTCCCAGAGATCTTGTAATCATTTTAAGGTGTATGATGTCAATCCCTGACCCCTAACCACCCAGCCCCCTCCTGCTTAAAATTCCTCAGTGGCTCCTTATTGCTGTCAGGGCAATGACCAAGTTCACTGCATGGCTCATAAACTGGCCCTACTACCTTGCAACCTTTTCTCTTTCTACTCCCTGCTCATGCCCCAGTCCCCAGCCACACTGATCCATGGAAGCCTGTGGAACACAGCACGTTTTCACTCCCCCCTGGTCTTTGCTTGCACTGTTCCCTCTTCCTAGAACTCCTTCTGCCCATGCCTTCCCTCTCCTGGCTGACTCGTCCACATTCCAGTGTCAGCTTCGATGTTTTTCCTCTAGGAAGCTGTACCCATTCCCTAAAGATCTGGGCTCGACTGCTTAGGTTCAAATACTGCCCCACCGCTTACTAGTTGTGAGACTTTAGACAAGTTTTATAATCTGCCTGTGCCTTTATTTCTTCAGCCGTAAATGGGGAATATAGTTTCTACATTATGTGCCTGTTCAGTGAACAAGTGAGTTATTACACATAAAGCATTCAGAACTGAGTCTGACACATAGCAAATCCTCAGTCAATGTTGTCTGTTGTTATTCTGTGTGTCTCAGGCATGCAATAATACCCACTTTGCAGCACATTCCCTGCTGACTTTTCTATCTCCTTGAGTCTTTAAGTTCCCTGAGAGTAGACTGCCTTGTTCACCACCCTGTGTGCATCTCAGTGCCCAGCACGTTATTTTCTCTAGAGTAGATACTCAATAATAAATACTTGTTCAATTGAATCGAAGGGTTTTTCTTTCCATTTTCTGACTTATCAGTGCATTTTTATTAATTATTATTCATAGAAAACTATCTCTGGACCAACACCGCCTAACTTATCTGTATGCACCTACATTGAGAGGCTTCAGGCTGTCAGTAACAACCTGTCCACAGACCATGGCACTGACACAACACGTAGATCAAAGAGCAGAGCTCCAGTTCTGCATCCACGCACAACTTTCAACAAGCCCTCAACTTTCTGAGCCTGTTCCTCATGTGGAAGGGATAAGATCAAATTCATATGGCTGTGTGAGAATTAAATGAGAGACAAAACATGTGGAAATACAACATAAGCAGTGAAATACCAGTCAATATGGGGCATTTTTATTAAATGCTGCAAATCTGATAGCATTTTACAAGACTGTGAGGTTTCATTTACCCCAAGCTAGTTCCAGAAAATGCCTATTTTAGGCTGCCAAGATTATTTTAAAGAAGCATGTAACAAAAATGCCCATTTGCCAATGTTTTAAGAGGCTGGATGTTTCATTCTTTGAACTGGGGCTCTCTTGGGAGGCAGAAGAGAGAATGTGCCAAGCCCAACACCTTTCCTGTCACCTATCCAGCTGCAGAAGAGCTGGTGCCCACTAACCTGTGGAGCTGGTGATGGGCACAAAGGCTGCAGGGTTAAGGCTGCTTTGGAGTCCATTCAGCTGCGCATCTGTGGAGGACCCTCTGAAACACAAAGGAGCTTGGTCAGACCTGCAGGCGGAAAGGTGAGGTTGGGCCCAGGCCCTCTGATGGCTTCGCTTCTTGCTCTTGGTGCTTCTTCTCCTGCGGCTCATTCCCTCACTTCCTTCAAGGCTTTGTTCAAATGTCACCTTATCAGAGAAAACTATGAGCAACCTCCACACTTCTGAAATAGTATGTATTTTGAGATTTATTATTAATTTCTTCCTACTGAAATGTAGCGTCATGAAAGCATGGGCTTTCATCATTGCTGTGTCTTCAGTGCCTAGAACAGTGCCTGACACATAACAGGTACTCAATAAATAGTTGTTTATTGAATGAATAAATTATGTTTCTGGCATTGACTTACATAAATCATATGAAAACACATTTTTAAAAAGGCAAGTCTCATATGGAACAGTGGTTTTCAACCAGGGAAGTGGGGAGGGAGAGATGATGCGTCCCCTGAGCCAACCGGGGACATCCGGCAATGTCAAAACATCTCTGGTTATCACCACTGTGGGGTGCTACTGACAGCTACCGGGCAGAGGCCAGGAATACTGCTATGCATCCCACAGCACACAGGAAAATGCCCCAAAGAATTATCTACTCCATGGTGTCAATAATCCCGAGATTGAGAAATGTACACAGCATCTCCCCTCGTGCCAACTTTGACAAGAGATACGACAGAGTATATTTGATTCTTTGGGCAGAGGTTCCCGAGCCACATGTCTCAGAAATCCTAGAACTGGTCTGACTGCCTACAGCCCAAGTCAAGCCTCCCTGTTATAGGCTCTTACAGCTCTAATTCTTTCTTTGCATTTTTCAAAATTATAATTATGAAACTGTGTAACTGGTTGCTTAGTATCCATCATCCTTGCTAGAATGTAAGCTCCATAATGAGAGACTGTATTGGTCTTATTCACTGCCGTTGCATTTTGCACACATCAAATATTTATAAATTTTGTTGAAATATTTGTAATATTTTTGTTGTATATTTATAATATAATATTTTTGTTGGGTCCATCTGCCTTGATTTTAGTTGATGAGTAAAAGTTGTACCTGGGAGATCAAAGCTTTCACATGCTCAATTCTCTGTTTTTGTTGAGCAACATCCAATCCAACCTTTAGTATCTCTCTCTCAACACTATTTTTCCAGTCATTCATTCACACAAGAAATATTTATTAAGCATTTCCTGTGTTCTGTACTAGTGAGGAGAGACATGAAAGCAAATACATAAAACACAAACTGTGTGCTAAGTGCTAAAGAGAAAAAGCACACAGTGTTATGAGAACGAGGCAGGGGAACCTGGTTGAGATGATGAGGACAGTGGTCAAGGATGGTCTTTCTGTGGAAATAAGATTTCAGGGGAGTCATGAAGTTAGGAGAGGTAGGCATTAGCTAGGAGGAGGCAGAGGAAAGAGCGGTTCACGAGGAAATAGCATTTATAATGGCTCTGAGGCAGAAAGGGGCTTGGAATGTCCTAGGAACTTTTGAAGACCAGCTAAGGGGATAGGATAGGGGTAGGGATAGGATAGGGGTGGGGATAGGATAGGGGTGGGGATAGGATAGAGGTGGGGATAGGATAGAGGTGGGGATAGGCAGTGTTTGCTGAACGTCTTTGACAGGAATGACCTGGGGTCACTTGTTAATCACACAGCTTTCCAGGTGGGCCTGGGGACAGCGCCCCAGGTGCCCAGGTGATTCATATCATCACTGGCTAGTAGGTAAAGAGGAAAGTGGTATAAGGTGCACCTGGAGAGTCAGGTGGAGTCTGAGGTACCCACATAGTCCCTACATCCCCAAAAGAGGCATGACGCTTGAGAAGATTCTAGCCCAGCATTGGCGCAAGGATCACACTGTCTTATAGCCCCTCCCCTCTGGCAAGCAATTTGGGGCCTACCCTCTCCTTTCCACTTTCATTTTGAGGACAAGGGAGCCACAGAGGCAGGAGAGAAAGGAGCAGAAGGCTTCTCTCTTTTCCCATCAGCCTTGGTCTTGGAGAGCCACATCTGAAATCCTCATGCATTTTATTTCAGCCCCTTATGGGACCCGAAAACTCTCCCAAAGCATCTGTAGCTGATGTCTGCTCTTTCATGTCCAAGTGAAAAAGTTCTGGAGAGCCTAAGATAAGCTCTTTCCTTTACAGAAGTTAAAAACCATTAGAGCCACTGTGCTTGCTTTAGGAGCAGCTGAGTGGAGCAAAACCCTGGGCTGGTCTCAATTTCACAAAGTATTAGTGGTTAAAAAAAAAGCGGGGAAGAAGCCGACAAAATCTTTGGGTCAGTAGAAGAAACTGGTAGTGAGTAACAGAAAACTGCCTGAGGGATTAGAAGAGTCCCTGGGGGATTAAACTCAAGGAATTCTGGGTCCCTAAAACTCTTGAAACTTTTCCCTCTCTTCTCTGGAACCCCCAACCCACCCTTCACCTTCTGAGGCTTTATCCTGTTCCTTTCCCAAGAACGTCTAACGCTATGGCCCCTGGTTCCCAGTTTCACTCACTCTTCCATCCTCCTCCGTCCCATAAACTCCCATCAAAGGCCTTGAAGCCACCACAGATTCAGAATTTGAACATTTCTAATGATTCTACTGTTTCTAGCATAGAGTCCCCATTCTCCCTGTGATGTAGAAATGTGTCCACAGCAATCCAAAGGGAAACTCTTGAGTGAATTTTTCCATGGAAACACTGGTGCACAAAATGGTTTAGGTCTGTTATTACTACTTTAGGCACATTATGGGTAAATATGCTTTTGTTGTGATAACATCATTTCCTTGGGAAAATATATTCCAACTTCTGGACAACCTTCCTCTAAATGAGAACTTTTGAAACACAGCTTGTCTAGAGCCTGTACGTCAATTTGCACTTGCCCCTGCAATGATTCTTTGCTGCTTTCCTGGGAATACATGTGTTTTAGGAAATATTTACATGAGGAGTTACGTTGGGAGTAACACCTGGATAACAGGACCTACCTTATAAGATTTTGAAGATTAAATAAGATGGTGAATATAAAGCACATCTAAGCAGTGACTGGTGTTATATCATGGACAAAATATACGTTAACTTAGTAGCAGTATTGTCATATTTACTTAGGAACATTGTTTAACACTCTCTGCATTCACTATAAGTCTATCTACATACAGAAATATCAAAATGAATGACTCACTGACTCCAACATCAGTCTGGAATATTAGTGCTAAACTACAGAAGAATGGCCATAGGCATTCTGAACCTGGAAGTTAACAGCAATTTGCTATTAAAGTTACAAGGTAATTAACTGGCAACCTGTAAGACAAAAATCTCATAGTAAAAATTATTCTTAAGATCCCTTAGGAAGAGATGTCACATTTGAGATTGACAGGTTATCTCTTAATAAATCTAATATGTACTTTTCTGCCAGTGTCAGAATGATTTGTTCAACTGTGCACCAAATGAAGTAGGTTTGTATTTAGAAAAGTAGGCTTGTATTATGGGATCATGTTGTATAAACTATGTATTTTTATTTTTTTGAGACAGGGTCTTACTCTGTCACCCAGGCTGGAGTGCAGTGGCACAATCACAGCTCACTGCAGCCTCAACTTCCTGGGCTCAGGTGATCTTCCCACCTCAGCCTCCCAAGTAGCTGGGACTACAGGTGTATGCCACCATGTCTGGCTAATTTTTGTGTTTTTTGTGGAGACAGAGTTTTGTCATGTCACCCAGGCTGGTCTCAAAGCCCTGGGTTGACATGGTTTGCCTGCCTTGGCCTCCCAAAGTGTGGGGACTATAGATATAAGCAACTGCACCTGGCCTAAAATACATATCTTTAAGCATGAGAGTAACAATGCAGTAGGATGCTCTTTCTATTAGAAAGGCCCATGGGAACTGCAACCGACTGACTGGAGTGACATTTCTCTCATCTTTTCCTAAGTGTAAAATCAATTGGAATCACCCACTTTATTGAAATTATAATCAATTTCTCTCTGAATAGCTGAATGTATAAAGTTAATTATGTGTTTGATACAGCTTCATTATCTGATGTTCTCTGGTCGTAGTACACCAGGATATAAAGAAGTGGCTAAAGATGAAGTTAGAAAAACTGGAGTTGTAGCAGTATCAAGAGTTTGACAATAAGAAATACTGAAAAGATGGGACAAAAAGGTGCCATTAACTTTACATTACACAAAAGTTAGAGTTCAAACATGAGGAGAGTGATAGATGTGAATATCTAGTCCTTAATTGTTCTTCCTGGAAATGGCGCAACTGTCTGGGAGATGGGAAGCTGCTTGCTGTAAAGGTTGAGAGTAAGACACTTACTACAATCTCAGCTGTGGTAATGGTCTTATTTAGGTTCCTCTCTGAGGATAAACTGTCAATGATTATTAAAAACTGCTTACATCAGGTGTGGTGGCTCACGCCTGTAATTCTAGCACTTTGGGAGGCTGAGGCAGGTGGACCTGAGGTCAGGAGTTTTGAGACCAGCCTGGCCAACATGGTGAAACCCCATCTCTATTAAAAATATAAAACTAGCCAGGTGTGGTGGCTGATGCCTGTAAAACCAGCTACTTGGGAGGCTGAGGTAGGAGAATCGCCTGAACCCAGGAGGCAGAGGTTGCAGTGAGCCAAGATTGCGCCATTGCACTCCAGCCTGGGTGACAAGAGTGAAACTCCCGTCTCAAAAAAAAAAAAAAAGACTAAAAACAAAACAAAACAAAACAAAACGGCTTAAGAGTAGGCTGCCTGATTAATTTAGCCACTGAAAAACTATAATAAGAAACGTGACCACATATAGTAGCAAAAAAGAATTTGAAGAACTCAATGAATAGTCGCATGCTCCTTTCTATGAAGGCAAAATTTTCCTTGGGACATGTTCACAGCTGGCAGCTAAAGAGTTTCCTTAAATATTACATGTACAGTTCCTAACCCTGAATTTGACTCACTTGTTTCACATCTACCTACTCATCTCGCCTCTGCCGTTTTTTTGAGGTCTGAGAAAGCACCTCACATGAGGATTATTCCTACTCTGAGGGAACAGCTCTCCAGAGCCTTTCAAAGAAGTTGTTCAATGATGCATTAAAAACAAATAATATCCTTATAAGATGAAATGCCTGTATTTCATCTTCTAGGGCTATTACTCTCTGTATTAATTATTTTGAAAAATTTCTTCTAGTACAAGTCTCTAAGGAATATAAGTCAATCAAATGGCTGGCTAGAAATTCCACTGGCATCAAGACCATACCATATAGCCAGCCTATAAAACTATATAACACATATATATATACACATATATAAAACACAGTCTAGGAGGGTTATAATGAGCAATATCCCCACTATCCCTTTTGCTGGTAAGGTTTCCGACATGCTTTTTCGTGGATCTTCATTTCTTTATTTGTGGTTTCCTCTGTTCTTCTTTTGCCCATTATTTTGATCAGTGGAAACTTTTCTGAAAGTGATATGCTTTCTTTAAGGTCTGTTTTGTTCATTACTTCACAAGGTTGACTGTGGTTTGCTGCTATATTATTTCTGTTTGGGTTCTTTTCAAGGCTTTCCACATCCCCAACACAGGGGTACTAGTTTTCTATTTCAATGGTTTAGTATAAGTTTATCTTGGACTCATGCCACCACATCAGAGATGACCTTTCTGTAGAAGAAAGGACTCACAAAAGGAAAATGCTCAAGACTTTACAGGAAGAGCAAAGCTACAAATGGCTGACCTTACCAGGGCTGTGGCAAAACAGACATGGCTGCATCTGTGAAGGTCCTGAAAACAAACACCCCCAAACCTGATCGTTTTTATAAAATACAGCGATAACCAATCTCTTTCAATTCCCAAGGAAAAAGAAACAAAACAAAATAAAAAATACATACCCTGACTTTTCCTACCAAACATTTACTCATAGATTAAGTATCCTGCAACTTTCGACATATCCACACACTCACACACACACACAGACAGGTATATGCTGCCTCTTCCTTTTATCTCTCAGTGTAGGGATTATGATTCTGAAATTGAAGTTAATGCTAATCCTTAGAAAATAACAATTAGAACATTATTAGTTAGGGTCAGGTTCCAAAACCAAATCATGAAACTTTTAGTGAAGTCAGCTTTCATGCAGTAAAGGCACATAGGACTCCATTTTATAAATATACTGCATATTATCTATTCCCCTGTGTTTCTGGTTATAGTCCTTTTTCATTCCTCAGTAGGCCCTTTTATCTTTTTATTCATTAGTCTTTCCAGAGGCCATCCTATTACTTGTCAATTTCATTCGCTCCTTCAACACATATTTAATGACCCCCTACATGTGCCAGATACAGTTTGAGGCACTGCTGCTCTCATGTTCTGCCATGTGTCCAACTGTTCGAGATTTCTGTGTATTTTTTTCCTTTCTCTATTTTATTTTATTTATTTATTTTTGAGACGGAGTCTCGCTCTGTTGCCCAGGCTGGAGTGCAGTGGCACGATCTCGGCTCACTGCAAGCTCCGCCTTCCAGGTTCACGCCATTCTCCTGCCTCAGCCTCCGAGTAGCTGGGACTACAGGCGCCCGCCACCACGCCCGGCTAATTGTTTGTATTTTTAATAGAGACAGGGTTTCACTGTGTTAGTCAGGATGGTCTCGATCTCCTGACCTCGTGATCCGCCCGTCTCGGCCTCCCAAAGTGCCGGGATTACAGGCGTGAGCCCCCGCGCCCGGCCCCTTTCTGTATTTCAATTAGTTTACTCCGTTGTCCTTTCATGGCTTTTCAAATTAAACAATTGACTCACTTATTTTTAATCCTTCTTGTCTTTTAAATAAATGCATTATATTTTTGAGTGCAGTTTTGGTTATTCCACAAATTTGATGTGTAGTACTTTTATAGCCATACAGTTTAAAATATTTTATAATTTTCATTATGATTATCTCTTTAATGCATGAGTAATAGGTACTCTATTTTTTTTTAATTTCCAACACATGGTTTTTTTTTTAAAAAAAGCCTCCTTTTATTATTTCTAACTTAAGTACTTTGTGGTTGAAGAGTGTGAACCGTTTGATATTGATATTTTGAAGTGCATGGAGCCTTCATTTGTGACATAGTATGTGCCGAATTTTTAGAAACATTCCAGATATACTTGAATACCATTGAGTGCAGGAGTCTATGCATAACTGTAACTGCTTTTCAGGCTGTGAGCTATGATTCATAATTGGGCTGTAAAATGAATTTCGGGGCTCACTACCAGCATTAAAAAATAGAAGACAGTATTTTGTGAAATTTTAATTTCACATATACACATACATATAGATAGGTATTTTTACTGGGTTGCATATAAAATGCTTTTTCTTTTTTTAGATCATTTTGCCTATGACACAGCCCTCAGGAAGTCCTGAGAACATGTGCCCCTAAAATGTATTTTTTATTTTAAGTGCTAGTTCAAAAAGATGAAAAGCCTCTTATTAAAGCAAAATGTTAATTCTGTATTTCAAATATTCAAGTCCTCAGTAATTTTTGAGTTATTTGTTACTGACAGAAGTAAATTCAAATAAATTACCCACTAATATTAATGATTTGCTAGTTTCTCCTTATAATTTTGTCAGCTTTTGATTTCTGTAAGTTTATTATGTTAAGTGCATACAAGTGCTTTTCTTTATTCCTCTTGGTGATTTTGGCATATATTTTATCTGATATTAACATTGCTATACCAGTTTTCCTTCTGATTAGTATTTCATAATTGATCTTTTCCAACCTTTATTTTCTACCTTTTGTTCAGATTTTACTTTATGGATGTCTCTTTTATGTAGCGAATAACTCAACTTTTTAAAAAGATGCAATTTGATCATCTCTTTTTTAATGGAAGAGTTTAATCTGTCAACATTTATTTTGATCATGTGCATATGTGGACCCATTTCTATTATCTCAGTTTTTGTTTTCTATTTATCATCCTATTCCTTTGCTTCTTTTTTTTTTTTTTTTTTTGAGACAGAGTCTCACTCTGTCGCCCAGGCTGGAGTGCAGTGACGCATAAACATGGCTCACTGCAACCTCAGCCTCCTGGGTTCAAGAGATTCTTCTGCCTCAGCCTCCCGAGTAGCTGGGATTACAGGCATGTGACACAACGCCTGGCTAATTTTTGTATTTTTAGGAGAGACGGGGATTCACCACATTGACCAGGCTAGTTTCGAACCCCTAACCTCAAGTGATCCACCTGCCTTGGCCTCCCAAAGTGCTAGGATTACAGGCATAAGCTACCGCACCCAGCCTCCTTTGCTTCTAATTTTCCTACCTCCCATGAATTAATAAAGTATCTACATTTCCCTTTCCCTGTTCTGTTGGTTTGAAAACTATAGGCTGCATCTTAATTATTTAGCTATTTTTTCCTAAGTGTAAAGTCATTCAGTATTTCTGTCCTGACCTCAAAGTTGACACAGACCCTTATCAACTAAACACTCTAGGTCCCTGTATCTTGTCTTTGTTATCTCTAAATGGTTTTTGTCTTCTTAAAGACCAATAATTATTTTTATAGTCATTACCATTGATCGACATTTTACAGACAGATTTGTTGTACTTTATTGTTTCTTGTTGCCTAATACTTCTGGATTCACTTCTATCTCTACACAGTCTTTACTATTTCCTAGTTTGAATTTCAGGTATACTCTTAGACTTTGAATGTCTCAAATTATTTTTATTTCGCCTTCACTCTTTTTTTTTCAGATGGAGTCTCACTCTGTCACCCAGGCTGGAGTGCAGTGGCGCGATCTCGGCTCACTACAACCTCTGCCTCCCAGGTTCAAGCAATTGTCCTGCCTCAGCCTCCTGAGTGGCCAGGACTACAGGCGCTCTGCCACCCTGCCCAGCTAATATTTTGTATTTTTAGTCGAGATGGGGTTTCTTTTTTTTTTTTTTTTTTTGAGATGGAGTCTCGCTCTGTCGCCCGGGCTGGAGGGCAGTGGCCGGATCTCGGCTCACTGCTAGCCCCGCCTCCCGGGTTTACGCCATTCTCCTGCCTCAGCCTCCCGAGTAGCTGGGACTACAGGCGCCTGCCACCTCGCCCTGCTAGTTTTTTGTATTTTTTTAGTAGAGACGGGGTTTCACCGTGTTAGCCAGGGTGGTCTCAATCTCCTGACCTTGGGATCTGCCCGTTTTGACCTCCCAATGTGCTGGGATTACAGGTGTGAGCCACTGTGCCCAGCTGCCTTCACTCTTGAATGCCAGTTTAGCTATGTATAAAATTCTAGACTGAAAGTTTATTACCAACACTTTGAAGTAATTGGCTATTGTTTTCTAGCACCTATTATTGCTGAGAAGAATGCTGGTACTCTGTGTTCCTTTGTCGTTTACGCAGATTTTCTCTCTGGTAATATTTAGACTTCTCTTTACGCTTAATGTTCTGGTTTCTTGCTACTGTGATGTGTCTAGAGGTACATTTATTTTGGTACATGAATGGGTTTTTTAGCCGAGGACTCATGTCTTCTTCAATTCTGGAAAATTCTGTTATTTTCTAAAAGCATTGCTTGTCCAATTATCCCTTAGGTCTTTTTTGTGATACTCCTATCAGAGTCACATGTCATGTTCCACAAGATACTCCTATTAGACACATAATCTAACATGTCTGACTATTTTAAAGTATTAATTTATCTGTAAAGAATTCATGTTCCAGCTGTTGATTTTCCTGGCAATCTTTCTTAGCATGAGATTTTTTCATGTGTTTTGGAATTTTGGTTTGCAGGCTTATTTTGAATGGGAATCATTCCCTGCCCTTGCCTCTGAGCTTGCTCATTCTTCCCTGTCTGAAGATTATATAGTTGCCTTCACCCAGACCCCTGGCACCAGCCCCAAACCAGGCATTATAGTGGCATTTTGGGGCCCTTGCCTCAGTGATATTTAGAAACCAAAGGCAGTTTTGAGACAGGAACAGTTGAAAGGGTATGTCATTGTCTTCCTGACTCTGTAGGCCCATAGTCTCATATAAAGATATAGCTTCAGTTAGTGGCTTCATGCCAGTTTTACTACTCTCCCATTAGGAGAGCACACTGCATCCTTTAGTGCAGGGTTTTCCACCTTGCCACTACAGACATGTTGGGCTGGATAATTCTTTGTAGTGGGAGACTGTTCTGTGCTTTGCAGGATGCTCAGCAGGATCCGTGGACTCTACCCACTAGATTCCAGTAGCACTCTCCCAGTTACGACAAGTATAAATGTCTCCAGACATTGCCAAATGTCTCCTGTCGGGGGGAACTGTCCCATGTTGAAAATCAATTATTTTCAAGTAATGAGCCTGGCTTTAGGTTCTCCTCTTGTAGGGCGCTTTCAGGTCCCGGTATGCCACCGGCGCTTGTCACTGCCTGCTTCAGAAAGCCCACAGCAGCTTCAGCTTCATTCACTGATTCTCGTTTACTTTGGTACATTTTGGGGACAAGGAGATATGTGCCTTGTTTTGAAGCACAGCTAAGTCCCGTAGGTTTTCTTCTTTAAATGTTCATCCATCATAGCTCTGTGTTTGCAGCAGAGGGGGTTGTGGATGTGAAAGTGTGAACTTTGGGAGCCAACTGGACTGGAAGTCAGTAACTCCAAATCTAATTTTTCCTTTCGTTTGAAACTGAGCCTTTGCCTTCAATCGTCTTTAGAGTTATTAGTGTTCAGGAAATCAGAATATGTTTCAATTTCCACAGGCTCACCAGCAGAAGCAAATCACACTTATAAATAACAACCTACCAACAACACAAATGTGATTTCTTTTAGTAGGGAACAATAGCAGCAGTGGAATACAACTACACTGACCAGCAGACATTGGATGCCATATATGTCAGAGAAACATATTATCTCATTTAATCCTAAGAACAACTCCAAGACATAAGTAATATTTTACAGATAATGAAACAGAAGCTTAGAGCTATCTCTAGAAAAGTTAATTAAGCCAAGAAACCAGGATCCGAATCTCATTTCAAATTCCAGGCTGTTAACAACTGTACTCTACTGCCTCCCATACGCTGCTCTACAAGGCATAAATAATGAGATCATTGTTATTTAGTGATCCTTGATGCATACAACTTGACATAGAATACCATGTCACCACTACCACTGCCATCACTATCTCCTCCACCACTTCCATCTCCACCATCACCACTGCCATTTGCTGAGAACTTACGAATATAAGCTATCTCAGGCACTGGGAATGAGCTTATCTCCTCTCAAAAACAAACCATGCAAGCAGAGATCTTATCTGTCTTGTCCACTGGTGTTATCACTGGTGTCTAGGGCAATGTTGAGCAAAATGGACATTCAATATATATGTCATGAAAGGGTGAAGACAAGGTATCTGTCTTTGAGAGAGCTACAGAAAGCAGAATATACGAAAAAAGGAAAAATAAAACAAGGAGGTAGATGGCAGAGTCAGCTGAGGAGGTGAGGAAGGGGCAGCTGGGAAGGATGCACCAAGGCGAGACACTAAAACCGAATCTTGAATAAAAGGCAGGACTTAGGTTCAAGAGGCCTAAGGGCACTCTGCAGAGATGACATGGGTATGCAGGAACAAAGAACGGGAAGCATATGTGTGGAGCAGTCTGTGCAAAGCAGTGATAGGGTATGAAGAAGGCAGGAGACAGGAGAGAGGTCATATTGCAGAAGGCTTGAATGTCAGAGTCAGGACTCTCAACTTTATCTTGTGGGCACCTGGAAGCCTTCAAAGATTTCAGAAAAATGGGCCAGGTGCAGCGGCTCAGGCCTGTAATCCCAGCACTTTGGGAGGCCGAGGCGGCCAGATCATGAGGTCAGGAAATCTAGACCATCCTGGCCAACATGGTGAAACCCCATCTCTACTAAAAACACAAAAAAATTAGCTGGGCATGGTGGCAGGCACCTGTAGTCCCAGCTACTCGGGAGGCTGAAGCAGGGGTATCACTTGAACCTGGGAGGCAGAGGTTGCAGTGAGCCGAGATGGCGCCACTGCACTCCAGCCTGGGTGACAGGGTGAGACTCCATCTCAAAAAAAAGAAAAAGATTTCAGAAACGTGGTTTGAAGAACTACTTTGGAGATGATTTTTAGAAGTTGTTTCCTGGGCCTACTCACGTATTTCTTTAAGAAGAACAAATTTAGACAGTTTGAAAATTTCCACTTGTTCTATGTTCTAGTTCAGTCTTCTTTTCTTCAAGAAGAACCAATTTATACTTGATATTTTCAAAATATTATCTTTCATCTACTTTTAAAATTGTACATAGTGTGCACAGTGTTCTCATAATTTTCACTCTCCTATATCTACTTTTAAAGTCTTTCTCTTATTTTACTTCTCTTATTTTCTGGCAGAAGTATGTTTATTTTCTTCTTCTGGGTTCCCCTGACCCAAGCTAAATAAGATTTTGAACTTAACTAATTTTATTGCTTGCTTTTCACTTTATATTACTTTTCTTCTTAATTTCCTTAAGTCTGTTTTTCTTAGCTTTGTTTTATGGTTCCTTTTCTAACTTCGTGTGATAAAAGCTTACTTCAGTTATGACAAATATGTGGCCTATTCACCATTCTCAGCATCTTCCCTGTCTGTGGCAGATGCTACTAACCTATCAAAGCACTCTTTTTTGCTGAGCTCAGGGAAGTCCTCACAGGTCTTTCCAAAACAACACTGGGCAATCAGCTGAAGCCAATTTATCTATTGAAGCCAATTTACCATTTGTATCTTGGTTAATTTCTTTTTCATCTTTCACTATTTTAGTCATGAAAATGATGAAGATTATGAATTTACCTTTGAGTACATCTTTGACTCCCTCCCTCCCTCCTTCCCTTCCTTGACAGACTACCTTTGAGTATATCTTTGCCTGACTTCCTTCCTCCCTCCCTTGCTTCTTCCCTTCCTTCCTTCTTTTTTTTGAAGAGTCTTGCTCTGTTGCCCAGACCGGAGTGCAGTGGCGCGATCTTGGCTCACTGCAATCTCCACATCCCAGGCTTGAGTGATTCTCGTGCCTCAGCCTCCCGAGTAGCTGGGACCATAGGTGCCATGCCACCACGCCTGGCTAATTTTTGTATATTTTGGTAGAGACGGGGTTCGCTATGTTGGCCTGGCTGGTCTAGAACTGAACTCCTCACCTTCAGTGATCCCCACCTGCCTCAGCTTTCCAAAGTGCTGGGATTACAGGCATGAGCCACTGAGCCCGGCCTTTATATTTAATATCTCATTTTAGTGGAAAGTGGTCTGAGACTGAGGCATGTATGATTTCTACTTTTTGAGGATTTAATTGAAACATTCCAGTTTAGAAAACTATTCCACAGGATCTCTGTAGGGCACAAAGTTATATATCTATTGATTTACTCTTATTAACTAACCTCTTTCTGTCCTTATGTTGAGTCTTATTTGCCTATACTACTGGCTATTATTTCTATTCTCTTTTTGTAATTTGTTATTTTAGGTTGAATCTGTCTTTTCTCTCATCATTTTCATCTTTGTATACTTCTTCCTCAAATTTTTGGCATTTGTCTTTTAGTTTGCAAATTCAGTTTTCTGCAGTGGCCAATTTCTATTTACTGTCTTCAGCCCAATTTTTCACTTAGGTAGTTCTCATCTCTGTGCAATCCTCCCTGACTGCAGGCCCCTTGCTCCTTCTATATGATAGCTTTGTCTAGTTCTCCACACAGATGCTCTCTACTCTTACATTTTATTAAGAATACACATTAGGTATTTTTAAAAATATTATTATTTCTTGCTTAAACTCATTCCAGAGGTAAGAAGCCTCTGAATCTTCTCCATGAAGACTTCTTTTTTTTTTTGGAGACAGTCTCTCTCTGTTGCCCAGGCTGGAGTGCAATGGTGTGATCTTGGCTCACTGCAATCTCTGCCTCCCAGGTTCAAGCGATTCTCCAGCCTCAGCCTCCTGAGTAACTGGGATTACAGACACACGCCACCACACCCGGCTAATTTTTTGTATTTTTAGCAGAGATGGGGTTTTACCATGTTGGCCAGGGTGGTCTCGAACTCCTGACCTCATGATCTGCCTGCCTCAGCCTCCCAAAGTGCTGGGATTACAGGCATGAGCCACCGTGCCCAACTGAAGCCTCTTTTTAAGCTATACCACCTATTCCCAGGACCCAAGATTTTCCAGTATTTGCTCATCCTTAAAGAAGGTCTAAATCTGCCAAGGGCTTATATTCATGGAGAAACTGATGTGGATGGATTCTATCAGAGGTTAGCATAAATTCCTGTCAAAATCTTTTAAAAAGGGGTTTTCATACTCAGGTGAAGGAGGAGGGAAGTGAGGGATGGGAAATATCCAGCAATTATATTACAATTTCAACAACCATTTTAACATCCGAGGAGGCAGGCACGAGAAGTCAGATTTTAATTAAAATTATGCCAATAAGAATCAGCAAAGGAAGACCCATCATTCCATGGCTCTCCTGTAGCTTTCCTCCCCACTAAGACACACACAATCATGCAGCTTTTGATTAGGTGTGGTTGTAGCACCCATGCCTCTGACTGATGTCACTGTCCACACCAAAAGCAACCCCTAGGACCTCCTAATGCACCACTGAGGTCCAAATGAGGAGGGTTAGTAGAAGACAGACAGTCTAACTGGCAGAGCTCCTGACTGGTACTCACATCCTTTCTACCCTCAGGCCCTGCCCCTCACAGCGAGAGGATATTATTGTCTGTGGTATTCCAGGTTTCCCTTTCATTTCCTAGACTGCACTCTCCCAGAAGACACTATACAAGTTGTTCTTCAATCCAGTCTTCCTGTGCTGCATCTAACAGAAATTCCCCCAGCACCTCTAATATGAGTGGCATTAATTCTTCCTCCATTTAAGTGGTAAAACTGGTATGGAAAAAGAGAGGAGTGAGTGAGTTCCTAAGTGCATACATTGTATTTTCTTCAAAAGCAATATTTTAGGATAATTAATCTGCCATTTGCTGTACAGACAGATGTAGATACATAGATGGGCAGGGACCTTTGAAATCTGTGATGTACGGGGAAGAGTCTGAGGTAAGCACAGCGGGTGAAATGAGTTCCAGTTTGAGCTCAGCCACTGACCACCTGGGTACCTTGTTGTACTCATATCCCCACAACTATGCCTAGATCCCTTTATCTTCTACCACAAACATTTTATAATTACCTACCTTGGAAATGCATAATGTAGAGAATCCTACATTAAGGATGAATATGTTACAGATTCAACTATGCTTCTTGAAACTGCACATAATAAAAGGCTGGCAGAACATGGTTAACCCACAATATGGTATCTTCTATTCTCACCTCAAGAACTTTTGGACAATTATTAAGTCCTAATTCCTTTGCCCTGAAATCTTCTCACTTTAATGACTCATGTTAAAAAGATAACATTTTTAAGCTGATGTTTATTTTCATATTGTTCTGACATTAATCTCTTAAACATCTGTCATCATATGGCTGACCTCACCAAATGTTCAGGTAACATTAATTGGGATTTGGTGCTACCAGGCTACCCAGTCCTGATGGCTTTCCTCCCTGCTAATCCCTAGCAGCCTTAAACAACCACTGTCCTGGGTGCTGACTCAGAATAGTAGTTACCACCAACTTCCACTCAGGTCACCCTGATGAGAATCACCTAAGCCCTGGGTAAAGAAGGTCATCTCAGCTATTTAAGGAAGAGTACTGCAGTTCAGTCTGTGCTTCTTCAACAGTTTTCTTTCTTCAGAGAAGTCTCCCAGATTACAACAGCTTTGGTCCCACCCTTTCAAATTCATTCAGTCTGAGTTTTGCCCTTGTGCCTGGCAAACTTCAATCTCCTCAGGTTTCTTTCTCCATATTTCCTGGAGAGTATGATTCTGGCTCTGAAAAAAGGTCATTTACAAGGAAGAGACAGTTCAGATGCATGTAGTTGTGTGTAGGCTGTCGTCCTTCTCAGTTCAGCTGACTGCTTGGAAGAAATACCACAAATAGTTTTGAAAGGAGGATCTGAAGTGGGTACTAAATTATGAAGTGTTGCAAACATTGGAGAAGAAAATCTAGAAAGATTATTGGCACTATGAAAATGGTAAAAAAAAAAAAATCTAAATCATTCCCTTCACAACTGACAAATGAGATTTAGCTAAATGAAATATAAGTGTATGAATCTGAGAACGACAACAAAGAACTGCTGGGACAAGAGAGGCTGAGGAAAATGGCTTGAAAGCATCAGGATTAAAGAGCAAATGTGCTCATAAAAAAGCTTTCAATGGAATAGACAGAAAACAAGTCATTTTGGTTAATTATTCAGTAGGGACACTGGGTTTTGTTTTACAGATGGGAAAATGAAACCTTTAGAGGGAAAGCAACTTGAGTATTATCATAAAGAAACAGGACCCCACTGTTCTGATTCTCAACTCCCTTTGCACCAAAATCCAAGTGACATTCCATCTTTAATGTTCTATTCTTCTCTAAACTCAAAACTCAACCCTCTAGGATGTGGAAATTTTGATGCTCTTGGAAATTGCTTCTATATTTGTCTAATGCCAACTTCTGTGCTGGAAGAAGTTTGAAGTTCAACCCAAAAACACACGGCTTGGCATGGTCCAAAGCTCATTACAACTTCTCATTAGTTGTGTCTCTTGAGGCGACTATGGCATTCCTGAGTGTGACTCAGTATCACCAGTCATAACTGAGGGTTCCTGATTAATCTGAACTGAGCCAGAGCAAAGGCCACAGTAAGATCCAAGCAAATGAAGCAACACATCTTGTAGGATGAAAGTGAAAAATTTACATGAAAATTTCTTGAAATGCCATCTTGCTACTAAGCATAATAGTACCTAACACTGATTTAGCATGTATTATATACCAGGCACTGTATTTGTGCTTGACATTCATCAATTCATTTATTTATCTTAATAACCCTATGAGGCAGGTACTATTACCATTCCCATTTTAAAATAGGAAACTGAGTCACAGAGACGTTGAGTAACTTGCTATGCTGGCTAGGAACAAGAATTACTTTAGAACAGTGAGAATATATCAACTGATACTCAGGATCCTGATTTCGAGAGCCATGAAAAGTTTCTCTAGATTAAAAAGATTACTTCATCAATCCAAATAAAGCATGGGGTTTTAGTTCATAGTAATGTGCCAATGACAGTTTCCTAGTATGGTACATTCCTCAAATGCACCACGGCAATGTCAGATGTTAACAATGGAAAAAACACTGGGCAAGTGGTAGGTGGGAATTCTTTGTACTACCCTTACAACTTTTCTGTAAATCTAAAATTAATATAAAATACAGTTTGTTTGTTTTAAAAAAAAACTTTATCAGGATACTTCATAGGGGGAACTTTTCATTGTTCAGATGAAAAGCCATGCTATTCTTTTTCCTAAAAGTTAGAAGAATATCTGAAAACACTGGGGTCCTTACAATGCTGTACATTTTACACATAAGTGAGAGAATGTTAAAGTCTTTATTAGTACTAACTTAGCTTCAGAGACTTGTCCTAGAGTTTTAAAGGCAAATTGGAAACTATTTCCTGGAACAATGCCTCACAGCATGCCTTTTGATACCTGGATTATATTACTTAAATTCTGAAGAAATCTCTGCTTTTTCCCCCCTTCTGTGCATTTTTGATGTTGAGTTGTTTCCGGTTTTCCCACACTCTTGCCTGTCACAAAGAAGAAACCACAAAAATGCTGCAAAGCAAAGTCTGTCCAAAGAGCTGCAGTTCCATCTCAGGAGGCTGTGGAGTTCTCCCGCCAGCAGTGAGTTCAGGGCAGTAGCAAGCAGCGTCTTCAAATGCCCAGCCCTGCTGCCTGGGCCCACCTCTCCACCAGCTAGCCACACAGGCCACCAAGGGCCCTCTGAGAGTACTAGCAATAATCACAGAATCCACAAGGGGCACACTGGCAAATTCAACATTCACATTTGGCTCAAAAATTTTCCCAGTTAACTATGGGCTTTCCAAATCTGTGAAGGAGAGTGTGGTTTTAGAATGCATATGATGGTGACCAAGGCTTACTGAGTTCCTACCTAGGCTGGGCCTTACTCTATGTACTTCACACATATTAACTCTGTTAACATTTAACAACTGACCTAGGAGGTAGATACTCTTACTGTTTTATTTTCACAAATGGAAACATGAGGAAGCTGAGACTAAGAGATTAAGTAACTTGTAACTTGCAGAAGGTGTCAAATTAGTAAAATGTGACCTGAGGATGTGAATCCAGGCAGTCTGGTTGCAGAGGCTGCACACCTAAGGATTTGACTCTACTCTTTCCAGGGTGAGAAGACACACAGTTTCCTTTCTATTTTGCTGCTGGCATTCAACCACAAACTGCAGCCTTTCTACTGCCCCTTCCTACTACTCCAGAGAGTTCTGCAGTCATTACAATGCCAGCTCTTCCCAGAACAGGGCTTGGTACTTTAGTGGGCACTGAATAAATATTTGTCAGATAAATGAATAATGGCAGCAATATAATTAATACAGCCACAAGGGATTGTTTTCTACCTAAATCCAGAATTTGATTTACCATCCAAGGAGGAAAAAACAGTAATGACTTTTTCTATGTTCTAGGATTCTTCTCACAACTAACATTGATCTTCTGAAGGACAAATGAATGAGGAGCCTCAATGACAGCAAGAGAAATACACAAATGTCCACTACACAAAAACACAGCAGACAATGCCTGCCTCTTCCAGACATCTCTGAAAGTTCCCCAAGTTTAACCTGAAGAAGGGCTGCTAGAACTAATGCTCTTCACCGATCTATTTCTAGTTCACTGGCTAAAAAGTGGCTGGAGGTAGAGTGAAGGATTTTGATGTACAAAAATTTGATTCAGGAAAGAAAACGTCCTTTTGGTGTAAACGGGTAGACTACAAAAGGTATTAACAACACCGTTGCTACACAGAGCTTGCTGACTAATGTCAATGAGGTTATATCATCCTCCTAGATGAAATCTCAATCCTAATATCTTCCAATTCAAATGCTTGAAAGTGAACAAACCAAGGGGAAGCAGGGTGTTGAATTTTGTATGAAATTGAAAAGATCTGATTCTGCAGGGCTTGTCCCTGCCACAGGGTGGTGGCCATCTGCTTGTTTCAGCAGTTCCCCGGGAGATTCTATCTGTAGCCTGCGCTGAGAACTAGGGTTAGCCTTTATTTCCCAGCAGGTGTTCTTGTTTCCAGTACTTCAGTATGAATGGTCTTGAAGAGTAACGAATAAAGAGTACTATTAGCTTAGAATTGATAAAACTCAGTAGAAATTGAACAGAAAAAAACTTACTTGGAAGCCCTCTGGGATGTTGCCCTTCTGAGCACTTGTTTGTGGTTGGGTGGGGGTTTGGGGACCAGGGAGGCACAAGAACTTGGAGGTGGTACTGCTTTTTGTGGCAGAGTGGTTGGCTTCTGGCCACTAGCTGTGGCACTGGAAATTCTACAACCTGCATCATTATTCATTGTCCATAAATTGGAGTTAGGTAGTGTCTGGCTGCCAAAGATTGCCTACAAAAAAAAAAGGAAAAAAAATGATCGATGGACATCACCTTCACAACCCATTTACTTTATTAACTAGTCTGTAATCCTGTCAAGGGACAAAAAGAAAAGGAAAACTGTTAAAGTTTTTTTTTTTTTTTTTTTTAAAGGAAAACTTCTCTAATGTTGCCAGTGCAGCTCTAGGTTCAGAGAAGGGGAATATTTTGAAGCAGAGTTGAAATGGTCTTGTTGAAAGTACACTGGGCTAGGAATCAGGGCACCTGGGACACTAAGTGTTGGCCCACATGCGTGAATTAGAAAAGCATTTGATCTCTCTCATTGCAGTTTCCATAATTATTAAATTCAACATGTTTTCAATGAATGTCTCTTTTGAGGCGTGAAGTACTAGAAATAGAGCACAGAATAAAACTGTCTTGCAGCTTGACTTGATTCCTGCCCACTTCAAAACTCTGAGCTCCTCTAGAAAGTTTGCAGGCAGGAGGCAAGGGGAGGAGTCAGCATGGCTAGGGCATGGTGAACAAATACAGAAAGATGAGGCTGCCACAGGAACCATGAGCCAGGCCTGGTTATAATCTTTAGGGGTAGTTCAGAATTCCAGCCTAGAAACACTTTGTTGACCTAAAGATTAACATAAGATTTTACATTTGAAAGCACTTTCAAAGTAAAATTACTATACAAATGTTTGTTATATGAATACAATCGACACAAGGATATTTTTGCTCAGAGGGTAAGCCTATAAATAAATAAAGACCTAAAAATCACCATCTAAACCTCACAAATGCCAACATATATAATTAGGATGCAAAAGTATACTTCCTTCAAGTAGACGCTTAAAAAGTTCATACAACTTATCTCATTAAAATAGTCTTTTGTGTCTCAATTTTGTTACTGGTCTTTCAATACTGCTTTCAACATGCATTGTAAAACTTTACATGAGAAATAATATTAAGAGAAAATAACATCATTGACAAAATACCTAGTATTTTTTATTAAAGAAATTTCTGGCAATTGATTTCCATTTGTACATACAACATGTAAAGGACACATGGCGAGGCATGATGAAGTAATATGAGATGCTTTTAGGAAATATTCATCTTCTAGACAGAGTTTGCTAGTATTACTTTTGCCCTTTATGAATTTTATTTTTTCAGATTTAAAAGATGAACAGGGTACCTTTAGTAAAATGTTAACCAACCCTTCTATATGCATGACTTAAAATGTCTTATTTTCAGGAAACGTGTCAAAGGTCCTAGGCTAAGTAGATATGAGAGGGGGGTTCAGGGGTCTTGTGTGGAGTAAATGTGTTTGACTGAAATGCTTGACAAAGAACAAAGAGATTTCAGAGTTAAAGGGTCTGAGCATTTTCAATCGGACCAATCTGACTGAGATGTCCCCAACCTGTGTAAACCACCTGAGGAAGAAACCGACGAGCCGCAATTTTTCTCCATCTCTGATCCACAGAAGAGGAACAAAGACAAAGCCAGGTGCGGTGGCTCACACCTGTAATCCTAGCACTTTGGGAGGCTGAGACATGTGGGTCACTTGAGCTCAGGAGTTCGAGACCAGCCTGGGCAACATGGCAAAACCCCCATCTTTACAAAAAATACAAAAATTAGCTACACATGGTGGCGCATGCCTGTAGTCCCAGCAACTCAAGAGGCTAAGGTGGGAGAATCTTTTGAGCCAGGGAGGTGGAGGTTGCAATGGGTGAAGCACCACTGCACTCCAGCCTCGGTGACAGAGCGAGACCCTGTCTCAAAAAAGGGGACGGGGGAGAGGAACAAAGACAGATCCAAGGCCACAGGCAAAGCCAGGAGGGAAGCACTGTTGAGCGTGTACACATGAGGAGGTTTCCGGATGGTCCAAGAGAATCAAGGAGCCCTGACCCTGCTCATGCAGTCCTCCTCAGGACAAGCAACCAAAGCTTCCGGCAGGAGGCAGCCTTCTGGGACAGGGTCTACAACAAACCCTTTCTTTGCAGTTCCTGTTTCCATATTTGAGGGCCTTAAAATCTGTGCGAGAAACTCAACTGGAAGTAAAGAGGGACACAGGAACAGGCTGCCCCAGGCTTCTATTTTCCCCACTACATCCTAATAATTGAGGTTAGGTGTAAGGAGTGTTTGAAAAGTGCCTCATTCAAGATGGGAAGAGACCAAAAATCAGAGTGAGGGCTGAAGAGTTCTACATTGAGCCATCCATAAAGAAATTCCCTGGGTGAGTAGTAGAGGAGGGGCAAAAAATGTTAGTTAAGAGCTCTTGGAAATCAAAATATTCTTTATTAAATTATATATTTGATGTTGTAAGGGAACTGCCATTGAATAGAACATCTATTCAATACATGTTGCCATGGTGACAACTATATTTTTTCAAATTCATCATCTTCCCCCCCAAATCTGGAACATGTAAATACAAACGAAATAATGAGTGAAAATAGCAGGTTCAGAACAGTTTTAGTGAGCTCCTATTTTTGTTTTTTTAAAAAGAAGACATACACACCATATATATCTATATATATAGATATATATGTACACACACACTCTCTCTCTCTCCTAGTATCTGCACAGAACAATTCTGGAAGGATACACAAAAAACTGGTAGCCTTCAGGGAGAAGAATTGGTTAGCTAGGGGTCAAGGTAGGAGGGAGACTAACTTTTTACTATATATCATTTGTATCTTTTGAATTTTACACTATGTGCATATAGTTATTTATTACAAAAATAAACTAATTATTCAAAAGACAAAAGAAGTCTAATTCCAATAACATTTAAGGAGGTAATAAATTATCTGTGACTACAAATCAAGATACCCAAGTGACGCCCAAGTTTTAACCATCTGGGTATAGGATTCCTATTGGATTGGGCTGAAGAAGGAATTAACTGTTCAGCACTGGCTACAAAAGCAGATTAGGTCATCAGTGAAAGGCAGAGAGACCCAGAGTAAATGGAAAAGACATAGCTTGTGGTCAAATGTACCTCAGCTCAAATGCAGGCCTTGTCACTTAAAAGTGGGTGATCTTTTCAAGTTAACTTCTCAGCTTCAGCTTTCTCATAAGCAGTTAAAATTACTTCACCTTTAGAAGATGAGGAGCTTAATTTAAAAAAAATTACTTCATTGGCTTTTTGGAAGTCAAATGAAGATCATGTAGGTAACCTTAGCCTAGGCATTCAATAAGAATTTCTTGAAATAAAGCAAAGACCTAGGCACACAGCAGGCACTCAACAAATGTTCCATTCCTTCCCAAACTTTCACCTACTTCAGTTCTACTGAGAAACTAAAGGATGGAATGACAGAGAAGTCCACCTATCAGGAATGCTTTGTGAATGGTAGTTGCTTATGCATTTCTTCAACATATTTTTCCAGACTTACGACACTCACTAGTTGTGAAAGCAAATTCTTAAAACGAAAACATATGTTTAGGCTCCCCAGATCATATTTACTCAATTCTCTCTGGCAGAAATAATCTTTTCCTCTTCTGAATGCTTAGAAAAATGTATTTGTATGACTCATCACAGTACATTCGACCGTGTATTATAGCCATTTATGTGTGTACTTTTTCTCTGTTCTGGGTGATTCACACTGGAAATGGCTGAATTTATATATGATTAATTTTAGTTTCCCCTACAGTAACTAGTACAAAGATGCTTAATAAATGGAAAAAAAAAAAAACCAAAAAACAAAAAAAACCCAACCCCAACTATTCATCCTTGTTTAGCGAAAACTAAATTCTTACACAACAAAATAGGTAAATGTGTATTTAAATCCAGATGTAATCTTGTAAAAGGACCATTTTCTGGACTTTGAACAGTGCCTAGGGTGTTGTTTGTGTCCATCTCATACTCAACCACAAAATACGTTAGCCCTTCTGCAGACCTCCAACAAAAACCACTTCACACCTTCCGAAATGCAAAATTTGTGGTAGGACCTTAGATACTGATGTTTTATATAAAACTAGTTTTCACTTCAAACAATAAAATAAAATAATGTAGAAGAACTTACTGCCTAGGAAACTGCCACTTGCCTGGATACAATTGCTTCTTCCTTTCTTCTTAATATTACTACTCTGATTTTGTTTGGGTCATAATGTTTGCCCAGCTAAAGAAAACATATTTCTAAATCTCTCTTTTACCTAGGGATAACACATGATCTATGTTCTAGACAATGAGATGGAAACAGCAGTTTCTGGTTTTGGGGAAACAGAAGTTTTTGGGAAAGCTCTTTAAAGGGCACACTTGGCCGGTGCACATCTTGTGTCCTTCCATGTTCCCTGTTCTTCCCACCTAGAACACGGATATCTAGCAAGAGGTGGACAGGCATAGGGTGAAAGGTACTTGCTAAGGATTGCACAGGATGAAGACAGAAGGAGCATGGGTTTCTGATGGCACCATGAAGTCTGCAAGAGCCTATTTCTAGATTTCTGACTATGTGGGAAAAAAGCCCCTCTAACTTAATTAAACTATTGGTGGGAGAGAGGGTTCTGTTACAAGCAGTCAAACAGAATCTTAACTGATACTAGAAATAATTCTCAATCTACCACAGATTCAAGCTTGCCTAAGCCTCAATACAACAAACATGTAGTGCATCTCAGAAGGCAGATACTCTTTCCAAATACTGTAAAAGGCCTCTAGGTTGTGACTTGTGGTTTGGTGATTATACTGTAATACACTGAAAGGATAATGAAATGATTATAATTGCATACCATCTGAAACTCCAAAGAGCCAGTAATGTAGACAAGTCCCCAGGTGTTTCACCAAAGCCAGGGCTAAGTGGGAGGGGATTAAAGCAATCAAATCTTTTAAGAAGAAACCCAGGAACACACTCAGGCAATGTTAAAAGCAGACATATAAATGGTTGTGTGTAAACTAGTGGCAGAAATAAGCCTCTCCAGCACCCCAAGAGCCCTGTACTGGCCCCAATCCTACAGCCCCACCAACTGAATTGCTCCATCATGTGAATTGTTCTGTCCTGATATTCATTCATAAAAGGGCAGAAGAATTATATGAAGTTCTCTCTAATAATTTGTAAGAAACATGAGGTTTCAATACACAATATTAACAACACAGGCATAGGAGCTGCACCATCATTAGTCAATGTCCTGGGAATGAGAAAGCTGTGTAAGCACTGGCCTCCACTCAAGACCTAGTCAACATACACTCAGCATATACATGACTTTTGCTTCTTTGCTGGGTGTGGGAAACAGCCATGCTACAGCAAGAAGACTCAGAGAAAAACCACAGTTTGAGGGTTGGCTTGGCCCCAGGCAAAAGACTGGAAAGGCCCTCCTTCTCCCACAACAGAAGGGTGCTCATGGGTGGGAAGGGAAAATTTCTGATGGACAGAACACAGACTGCAACTTGGAAGGTTCCGGGGAAGCAAGATCTGGGCTCTCTTACTAGAAAGATAATAGCATTCAGAGATTAAATTCTGGGAGGATTTTTTTTTAATTCCTTCCAGAAAAACACTCCTTTTAGCCTTCACTCAGGCTTCTTCGTGATAGAGCAGAGCTGGATGCCTCTTCGTAGTGAAATAATTCTGTAAATTCATTTTTTTGAGAATGAAGGGGGATAAAGTAGGCAAATGCTACTCTCTATTTGTGTAGGTTAATGTCTCTTTGTGACCCTTTTACTCTAATTTCAGATGAGCAAACATTTCTATGCAGTATTCTCCCCACAGTAGATTGTGTCCCAATTTGGATAAAATTCTCATGACATATACAAAGACACTTCTTGTCTGTTTCTCTCTGGAAGATAAACAGAGATGGTACATTTTCTTGAGCATGTAAGTTACTAATCACTCACCTTCCTACAATCAGGCCAAGACTGTTCAGAGCAAAGAACACATCCCGACTTTTATGCAACCCTGTGATGCTGTAAAAACCTTAGGGCCAAGGTGAGAGTGAGAGTAACTGTTTCTATTTTGGCAAAAGTAAGCTTCCAAAAGGCCTTTGTCTCACACTGTATGGAGTTCTTGGCTGTCTTCCATTCACAATGTTTGTCAGCTGGGACAAGACTGGGGGCTGAGCAAGAGAAACAGTGCAACTTTTCTGGTGCTGTTATAAAGCACTGGGCAGTACTATGACCCCAATAGGAATGGGGCAGCAATCCAGAAGTTGCTACTCTTCATATAGAGAGACCAAGCACACAAATACCTAAGACAGGACATGGAACTGTCAAAGACGTCGAAAGCCTTCCGACATATCCTCTCATTTCTAAAACCAATTACAAAGCTCCCCCTCCTTTAGTGAGTAGGAAAGGAGGTTCTTACTACCTCAAATGACCTACTCTTAAGGATATAAAGACAGATGCTTACCTGGACAGAAAAATTTCGAAACTATTATTCACTAACCAACTGAGATCAGTGTGATTCTTCAGAGAGTCCCTAAACTAACTGTACTTGCCAACATTTAAGAAACACTGAAGATAATTACAACTAGATATTCAAATATACTCAAAACTGAGCTTGGACTGGTGTGTGACATGACCAGCAAAGTGTAGCTATGACACAGCTGGCTAAGACTAGGGTTGCAGTTCATGACCACAAAAGCCAGTGAAACCAAATTGCCCTAAGACATCACATGGGTGACCTTCCCTCATTAGCAGCCACACCTTCATCTAGCGCAAAACCATTCAGACACTGATTGATGCTCTGATGCAAATTCAGACTCAGATGACCATACACTCTACTTTGCTTTACATTTGTTTCGTATCTCCTTCAATGCCCAGCACTGTTTGGTCACACACACACACATACAAAGGCTGGCAGACTGACGTTTTTCTTTTTGAAACAGATTTCTTTAATAAATGTTCATTAGAAGTGTTAAAATGATTTATAATTCTGCTCTCAGAGATAACCTGTTAACATTTAGATGTTTTTCTATGTATATACAAACATATTTTCTATGTGTATGTATGTTTTTCTGTGTGCTGACAAAAAATGGAATCATATGACACCTGATGTTTTGGAGCCTATTTTTATTTCATTCAAATACCTATTCTGAGCATTTTCCCCTAACTATAAAGGTAGACCTAGACTGCTGCTTTTAATGGCATTTTTCCTACTATGGTTTATTATACTTAACCAATCATCAATGCTATAAATTGACACACTGAGGTACATCTATATTTGAAGCTATGGAAATATGTAAATATGTTCACAGTGATTTTCTTTTTTTTTTTTTTGAGATGGAGTCTCACTCTGTCACCAGGCTGGAGTGCAATGGCGCGATCTCGGCTCACTGCAACCTCCGAGTCCTCAGTTCAAGCAATTCTCCTGCCTCAGCCTCCCAAGTAGCTGGGATTACAGGCATGCGCCACTATGCCCAGTTAATTTTTGTATTTTTTTTTTAGTAGAGACGGGGTTTCACCGTGTTGGCCAGGATGGTCTCGAACTCCTGACTTTGTGATCCGTCCGCCTTGGCCTCCCAAAGTGCTGGGATTACAGGCATGAGCCACCACACCTGGCCCACAATAGATTTTTGAGTTTAAAAAAAATAAAAATAGGCCGGGCGTGGTGGCTCACGTCTGTAATCCCAGCACTTTGGGAGGCTGAGGCAGGTGGATCACGAGGTCAGGAGATCAAGACCATTCTGGCTAACACAGTGAAACCCTGTTTCTACTAAAAATACAAAAAATTAGCCGGGCATTGTGGTGGGCACCTGTAGTCCCGGTTACTCGGGAGGCTGAGG
>NW_016807225.1:2376078-2378926 GCF_001698545.2 Rhinopithecus bieti | reverse complement strand
GAGGTCAGGAGATCGAGACCATCCTGGCTAATACGGTGAAACCCCGTCTCTACTAAAAAATACAAAAAACTAGCCGGGCGACGAGGCGGGCGCCTGTAGTCCCAGCTACTCGGGAGGCTGAGACAGGAGAATGGCGTGAACCCGGGAGGCGGAGCTTGCAGTGAGCTGAGAGCCGGCCACTGCACTCCAGCCTGGGCGACAGAGCGAGACTCCGTCTCAAAAAAAAAAATAAATAAAAAATAAAAAAAATTAAAAAAATAATAAAAATAAAAAAGGGAATCCTGTCATACACTACAACACGGGTGAATCTTGAAGACATTATGCTAAGTAAAATAACCTAATCACAAAACCATTCCACTAAGCATGAGGTAGTGAAGCTCACAGAAAGTAGAATGGTGATTGTCAGAGGCTGGATGGGAAAGAGGGAAACAGGGAGTTGTTCAACGAGTATGGTTTCAGTCATGAGACATAAAAAAGTTCTGGAGATCTGTGGTACAGTATGCATGCAGTTAACAATACTGTACTGTATGCATAAAAATTGTTAAGAGGGTACATTTATATGTTTTCTACCTAAATGAAAAAAAAAGGTGATACACAATTATAAGAGCAACAAACTTTTGACTTTCTTTTTTTGAGATGGAGTTTTGCCCTTGTTGTCCAGGCTGGAGTGCAATGGCCGTGATCTTGGCTCACCGCAACCTCCGCCTCCCAAGTTCAAGTGATTCTCCTGCCTCAGCCTTCTGAGTAGCTGGGATTACAGGCATGCACCACCACACCCGGCTAATTTTTTGTATTTTTAGTAGAGACTGGGTTTCTCCATGTTGGTCAGGCTGGTCTTGAACTCCCGGCCTCAGGTGATTTGCCCGCCTCAGCCTCCCAAAGTGCTGAGATTGCCGGTGTGAGCCACCACACCCGGCCTTTTATTGGCCTTTTATTGACCTTTTATCATGGGTCTGGCATTGCTTTAAGTGCTTTATCTTATCTCATTTATCCCTCCCAATCATATGACCTGTGTCTCCTCATCATCACCATTTACAGAAGAAGAAACCAAGGCACACAACATGTTAGGATATTTGTTCATAACTGAAGAGGTACTGAGTAGTAAGCTGGGATTCAAACCCATGGAGTATGATTTAAGAACCTCACTATACTATGCTGCCTTTCTTATTTATGTTATGCTGATTCCCTTTTAAAGCAAACATATCTAAAGCAAATTTATTTAAATCATATCTCTTTTCTAAAGAAACCTAGCAATGTGTCCAGTTGCCACCAGATGTATATAAAGGACAAATTTCATTCACCTTGCTCCAAGATCATTCTCTTTCTTGAGGAGGAAAGGAAAGGCTGAAAAAATATGACTGTCTGTAAGCAAATATTTGTCACTTATTGTTAAAGTGGAAGTGTGAGTATGTAGAAAGACAACTTCAAAGGATCAGCCATGACCCCAGATAGAAAGCTCAACTGGCTAAAGAAAGATAGTTCTGCTTCATTTTCAATTGTGTGTTTTATCTTTCATTTGTTAGTACTTATAATAAATTATTTGTATATCGGGCCTCATTTTCCTAATGTGTCTGTATCCTACGTGTCCTGATTTCTAAAATGAAATAATTAGTCAAAGGCAATCTCTAAGTTTCCTTTACAACTTTGAGGTTATAAACATCTAACTTGTCTCTGTCTTCAAATGTATGATTTGTTTTCTTTGGCCCAGGATCTCACATGGTTGGTCTACTGTGCATATCTTGCACAGACCTTACTGTCATGTATTCACTAAGTACTCTTCCCCTGGCTGCCACCATTTCAGATGGATGGATTGAAGTCTTTCATTATCTCACACAAAGTTACTGCTGGGAGTCCCTCATATACCTACAGACAAACAGAAACAAACCACAGGCCAAGGAGTGAGGGAAGAGAATGAAACTGGTCACCAGACAGCTGCAGCAAATTCACAGGATCACATTGCACAACAAACAAGATGAATCCTGAGCAGTTAGTATGTGAACAGTTGCCTCTTCATACCCACAGCCAAGCAAAGTTCTGAATCTTAATTGATTACATTGAGCCTTTTTTTTTTTTTTTTTTTTAAAGATTTGTGTATACAAGAGTATATAGCAGTGCAGCAGCAATAATGCTGGAATGTCTTATCTGACTGGTAAGTGTGTAAACGAAAAGAAAATGAAGAGTCAATTCTGTTGTTGGGGAGGACGGTAGAGTGGAAAGGGGCTTTGGAAGTCCTCTGACCTGGTATGAATATTATCTCCACAATTAGGCAGCTGTGTGATCTTGGCTCAGTTACTCAAACTCTTTGAACATAGATTTCCTCATCAGTGGAACGGAGATAAGACTACATCTGGTGCAGAGGAAGCATTCACTGTATGTTCTTTTCCTCTAAGATTCCAGAAGAATATTCCCCTAGCAGCAGCTTAGAAAGCAACATGATGATAACCAGGGGACTTATGTTACTATCAGTAATAAGTTAACACAATGAACGAAAGTCAGTATTGAATAATACACTAAGATCGGACTTATATGGTATTGAAAAGCAAGCATAGGCCGGGGCGGTGGCTCATGCCTGTAATCCCAGCACTTTGGGAGGATGAGGTGGGCGGATCATGAGGTCAGGAGATGGAGACCATCCTGGCTAACACGGTGAGACCTCGTCTCTACTAAAATACAAAAAATTAGCCGGGCATGGTGGTGGGCGCCTGTAGTCCCAGCTACTGGGGAGGCTGAGGCAGGAGAATGGCATGAACCGGGGAGGCAGAGCTTGCAGTGCGCGGAAATCACGCTACTGTACTCCAGTCTGGGCGACAGAGCAAGACTCTGTCTCAAAAAAAAAAAAAAAAAAAAA
>NW_016807225.1:2320516-2374442 GCF_001698545.2 Rhinopithecus bieti | reverse complement strand
TTTTTTTTAAAGATTTGTGTATACAAGAGTATATAGCAGTGCAGCAGCAATAATGCTGGAATGTCTTATCTGACTGGTAAGTGTGTAAACGAAAAAGAAAATGAAGAGTCAATTCTGTTGTTGGGGAGGACGGTAGAGTGGAAAGGGGCTTTGGAAGTCCTCTGACCTGGTATGAATATTATCTCCACAATTAGGCAGCTGTGTGATCTTGGCTCAGTTACTCAAACTCTTTGAACATAGATTTCCTCATCAGTGGAACGGAGATAAGACTACATCTGGTGCAGAGGAAGCATTCACTGTATGTTCTTTTTCCTCTAAGATTCCAGAAGAATATTCCCCTAGCAGCAGCTTAGAAAGCAACATGATGATAACCAGGGGACTTATGTTACTATCAGTAATAAGTTAACACAATGAACGAAAGTCAGTATTGAATAATACACTAAGATCGGACTTATATGGTATTGAAAAAGCAAGCATAGGCCGGGGGCGGTGGCTCATGCCTGTAATCCCAGCACTTTGGGAGGATGAGGTGGGCGGATCATGAGGTCAGGAGATGGAGACCATCCTGGCTAACACGGTGAGACCTCGTCTCTACTAAAAATACAAAAAATTAGCCGGGCATGGTGGTGGGCGCCTGTAGTCCCAGCTACTGGGGAGGCTGAGGCAGGAGAATGGCATGAACCGGGGAGGCAGAGCTTGCAGTGCGCGGAAATCACGCTACTGTACTCCAGTCTGGGCGACAGAGCAAGACTCTGTCTCAAAAAAAAAAAAAAAAAAAAGAAAGAAAAGAAAAAGAAAAAGCAAGCATAATATGAATTAAGCAAACATGTCATCTGTGGTAGTCACATTTGTAGACACCTGTCACGTTTCCTGGTGGTCTTCTGAAAAACACCCATAGAAATAAAATTAAAATAGTATTACCAGTAACAGTGTTGAAAGGACAAAATAATAATTAGAAAATTCATTCCTATATTATTAATAACACAGAATTAATAATAACCCATACAAGTGCTCCTAATATCCAAGCCTCTAGAACAAATGTCAGGATACTGACATGGATTGTTAGGTGCTAATCCTATTACTTAATAAAAGTACAAGGGAGGGTAAAGTATGGGCATTTCCAAGATTGTTAAGCCCAAGAACATCTTAGTAAGATATTTCTTTCATTAAGAATTGAGGTAATTGGGATAACATCTAGGCCTAAGTTCAGGAAAACTTTTCTTTTGAGATGGTGCTTATGAATAGGAGACTAATGAAGACACCTGAGAAGAACTGTTCAAACATAGTTTCATAGAAGTCAATAAATACTTGTTGGCTAGGTATGGTGGCTCACGCCTGTAATTCCAGAACTTTGGGAGGCCGAGATGGGTGGATCACAAGGTCAGGAGTTCAAGACTAGCCTGGCCACTATGGTGAAAACCCCATCTCTACTAAAAATACAAAAATTAGCCTGGCATGGTGGCGTGTGCCTGTAGTCCCAGCTACTCAGGAGGTTGAGGCAGGAGAATCGCTTGAACCTGGGAGGCAGAGGCTCCAGTGAGCCAAGACTGCGCCATTGTACTCCAGCCCGGGCAACAGAGTGAAACTCCGTATCAAAAAAAAAAAAAAAAAAAGTCCTTGTTGAACGTATAAATTGCAAGTTAAAATTTACGTAATAGTACTTATAGTTGCTGTTTATTGAATGCCTTATTAGTAGGAGGCAGCATATAGCATAATAGCCAGGAGCTTTGATGCTGCAGGCTGACAGACCTGGGTTCAAATCCCAGTTCTGCCAGTTATTACTTATGTGACATTGAGAAAATTACATAAATGATACTATGCTTTTTCATCTGTGAAATGAGGCTAATAAGAGGGCAGCTTTTGTAAAGATCCACTGAGATAATAAAAAAAAAGAATGGCCACTTTGGTGCCTGACATATGATAATATCAATATCACATCCTGAGAACTACAATCATGATAACACACAGGTATATATCATCATCTCCAAATTAGAGATAAGGAAAATGAGGTTCTAAAAGTTTGAATAACCTGAGTCATGGACTAGACAGGGCCAAGACTTAAGCTGTGGGTTATCTGACTCCAAAGCCTGTCAAGAGTGGCCTATTTCCAAAACAACTGAATGCAGTATTATTTCATGTATTTTCTATGTATTTTCATTAAATAAGAATGAAAGAGTTTGGCTTGGTAAAACCTACTGAATCAAGTAGTCCTAGGAAAACCAATAAAACTAAAAGCTAGACACTAAGTATGAGTTCCTGCTAAAAGTCAAGTGGAAAAATAAAATAGAACAAAAGAACCAACCAAACAAACAAAAAAACAAAGAATCAATAGGTTATGACATTAAGTTCTGGAGTCAATATGCTCCGGAACTTACACACACACACACACACACACACACACACACACACACACACTCCTCCCCTCTCATGCCCCAAGTCCAATCTTCCTCTCTGATACACCATTATAAAGATGTATCAAGACACCTCCTGCATGGCTAGACTGTTCGCCTGCTCTTTGTGCCACACTGAGGAGCTAGCATGTTATTGCCAGCTGCTTGGAAAAAGACAGAGTGCCTGCTGAATTTCTCTTTCTTTCCCCTCCTCCATAACACAAACACACAGCAGCTGAAGGCTTGGCGAAACAGAATTCATTCCTGCAGGAGGAGGCAGAATTTTTTTAGACACATGCAATGAACTTTTAAGAGCAAAATAACAAGACATGGTTCGGTTTACACGGGAATCCTTTCCACACCTGTGGGATTGCACATATACACACATAGCATTAGCAAAAAGCTTGTTACACACTGCACTCAAGATGTTACCAGCAAACTGAAAGACCTCTTGATGTGAACACTGAGTTGCTCCCAGTCCTACCTGTTATAGGAACATTAGTTTCTGCTAGGATTATTGAATCCAGATTAGTTTGGTAAACTTGGGCATGGTGGGAAGCGAGAAGTAAAGAACAGATGGGGCAGAAGGATGACAGAAACTTAGGATGCACCGTTTTCTCCTACCTTGAGTTATTTACTAATGTTGAAAATTAAGTCTACTAAAAATTGAAGGGGTTTGGAAAAAGACCGGAACCAGTGAAGAATTAAGATGTATTTAAAATCTCTCCTTTCTCCCATTATTGTTAAAGGAAACTTCGGCAATTCTGTGTTGGCCGTCAAAATGTCCTTAATTTTTCTGCTTTTGGGGCTCCTTTTCACTGTGGATGAGGCAGAGAAGAGAGTGGGAGGGAAGGAAGCAGGGAGTGGGTTGGGAGCAGAAGTTTAACAAAGGATCACTTTAACAGAAACTACTGAGTAATCGCTCTGTCCTGCGCCAAGAATAACATCAGCTCAATGTCTGCAATTAGAATCAGGTCAGTCGGGCCTCACAGCCGGTACAGCCCTCCTCACAGACCCCAGCATGGAGAGCTACTCATGCTGATGTCACCAGTAGTCACTGTTGCCCAAGAAAGTCCCCAACTCAGCTGAAAGAAAAGTGTTTTTTGCCTTCTCCTTCAGGGGCAGGAAGCCAGCAGGAGAAGGAAGACGGAATTAGACAGAAGACATGTATTGGGCTGTATCAATCTGTAACAGATTTGCTTGACCTTTCCTAACTCTCGAGATTCTGTACTTCCTGCAACCATCCTGAAATTTTTTTTTTTTTGAGACAGAGTCTCAATCTGTCACCCAGGCTGCAGTGCAGTGGCGCGATCTTGGCTCACTGCAACCTCCGCCTCCCGGGTTCAAGTGATTCTCCTGCCTCAGCCTCCTGAGTAGCTGGGATTATAGGCATGTACTACCATGCCCGGCTAATTTTTGTATTTTTAGTAGACAGGGTTTCACCATACTGGTCAGGCTGGTCTCGAACTCCTGACCTCGTGATCCACCCGCCTCGGCCTCCCAAAGTGCTGGGATTACAGGCATGAGCCGCAACGCCTGGCCCTGAAATTCATTTTTAAATGAGTTAATGTGTACAGAGAACCTGGAATAGTACTTGGAACTATTAATTCATTAGGTTATTCCAAACCTAATGAATCAGAAATGGGATGGAGGAACAATACTTTTAACAAGCGCTTCAAATGGTTCTGTTACTCTAGTCAAGGGGTCTGCACACTAGGACCTACAGGCTGTTGCCTGTTTTTGTACATAAAGTTTTGTTGAAAGACAGCCACACTCATTCATTTACATATTGTTTATGGCTGTTTTCACTCTACCATGGCAGAGCTGAGTAGTTGCAACAGAGATGCTATAGCCTGCAAAGCCTAAAATATTTACTATCTGGCTATTTACAGAAAAAGTTTGCTGACCTCTGCTCTGACTTAAAACAATGTTTTTCAAACTGCTGGTTTTACCATCAGTGTGTAAAAGCTCAATTTTGTCTTATTTTGTTTATTATGCCTTCTATCATACGGACTGGATCACACCAATTTTCTTATATCTCTTCCCGAAAACTTCTGGCATTGGCTCTGGGTGACTTTCCTCTCTCACTCCCATGTCACAGGATCAGTCTTTTGCAGGGGTGGATTAAGTGTATGACAACTGCTAGATTTATGAGTGCAGTGCTATACTGAGATGAAGATCAAAGCTCATTCCCTGTGAATACTGAGAGATCTGCATTTCCAAACTCACATCCTGAATCAGAGTTTAAGCAGAAATTAACACCTTCAATAAGCTGGATATCTAAGTGTTCTGATTGGAGGGCGAAAAGAATGGAGAACTTCCTATGTATACAATGAGAGAAAGGCTGCATGAACTTTTCCCAGACATTAATAGGAGATTAGTATGTTAAAGGTGCTGTTCATAAACATAATATAATATGATATAATATAAATACAAGGCCTCCTTTAACATCCTGTTCCATAAACAGGCCTCTTTTATGGATGAATGTTAGGTAAATCAGATTTCAATTCTATCCACTGCTTTCAAACAGGCAGTTAATCACACTGTTAGTTACACCAAAGGCTCCCTACACTTTAGAAAAAGGAATCCAAAGTGCAAGGAGTTCATTAGAAAAGTACCATTGCTATCTAAAGGGTAACCCAAGGACAGAAATACAGAATACTGAGAATGTAAACCATGCTTCAATCAACAATTCAGTGACAATTATAACCGCCAGATCCAGCACAGCTAAGCTACAAAGGCATAACATCTAGTAGGGTTTTGCTTCCACCGTGGAATGATTCTAAGTACCCTCTGAAATAAAGTGCTCTAAGTTTCTACATATTCTTCCTGTTAGAATATTTAATATCTTATTTGTTATTTTATTAGTTATAAACTCTTGAAGCTAATGGAATTTAGTTACTTTAGCTCTCTCCTATAGTCCCAGAAACTTCACCCTTACTCATTTTTCCCTAAATCAGCTGTGGTTTAGAAAAACAGGTTTGGGGTGTGGGGGAGAAGAAATAAAATAATGTTATACACCTATATACAATTATGATGAATGATTTTCTGTTTGCTCTCCAGGAGAACGAGAGAACTCCCTTCTTGGGAGTTCTGCCTCCTCCCTAAAACAGATATTCTGACAGATTCTGAAAAACATAATTTCCATATACTTCATAATTCAGTGAAACTAAACCAGTATAATCCTCAGTGAAAAGAAATTCCACACAAGAACAGTAGTACAGTACTTTGAATTTTCAAAGGAATGTGAGTTGCTGGAAGCTAATCAAAAGTATGAGAAGGACTTAAAAATGAAGCAGTTTCTAAAAGTGAAAATCAACAAAACTGCCTCTCCTTCCCCAGTCATCCTCCATTTCAAGGTATTGAAGCATGGTTTAAAGGGTACCAACTGTCTAGATTCATTAGAGCCAGAGATTTTTTTTTTCTAACTTTTAGTTTAGGCTCAGGGACACATGTTCAGGTTTGTTATAAAGGTAAATGGCGTGTTGCAGGGGTTTGGTGCACAAATTATTTTGTCACCCAGGTAATGAGCCAAGGACCCGATAAGTAGTTTTTTGATCCTCAGCCTATACAGTGATACTTCCCCTATCCAGTATCTGATTAAGTTGGCATTCTTAAGTACTCTGAATGACAGGGAGTTTAAAGCTTAAAAAGCTTTAAGAAATTTAAGAACGCAGATTAAAAAACAACAACAACAACGAAGACACACATTTGTATCTGGAATTGTGAAAATGTAAACTGGCTTAAACGCTTCTGCTATCCCCAAGATTTTCCAAATGAAGAAAATTTTACATGACAGGAAGTGATGTGGTGATTACAATGAGATGCTATACTCTTATGCTTTCCAGATTAAGAAATCTTATTTTCTCCAGTAAAATGGTCTAAAGAACTACTTTGCAAACGCCGGCACTTACAATTTCTCAATTATGATGAATTAACATAATGTACAGAGTACTCTACCTCAGGTAAAGATGATCAAGTGATGAACTATGTTGAAATAATAAAATGACATTTTATTATGGATGGTAGTTGAAAAGATAAGACAGAATATAATAATAATTGTTTTACTTAGAGGAAAAAACCTTTGGGAAATGCTGCTTTAGTCTTTGAGTAAATAATAATATTGCACAAACTCATGCACACTATGTACTACATTTTTATAAAAAAAAAGTGATCAGGAGATCAAACTGATAAAAAGTTATTTCTTCACATAACCAAATGTCAGAAAAGCTTATAGAATCAGTACTAATTCATTCCAATAACTCCACTGTAGAACATAGTAACTATTCTTTTTTTCTTTTTTTTTTTTTCAGATGGAGTCTCGCTCTGTCGCCCAGGCTGGAGTGCAGTAGCGCGATCTCCACTCACTGCAAGCTCCGCCTTCCGGGTTCACGCCATTCTCCTGCCTCAGCCTCCCGTGTAGCTGGGACTACAGGCTTCCGCCACTGCGCCCGGCTAATTTTTGTATTTTTAGTAGAGACGGGGTTTCACCGTGTTAGTCAGGATGGTCTCAATCTCCTGACCTCATGATCCGCCTGTCTCAGCCTCCCAAAGTGCTGGGATTATAGGCGTGAGCCACCGTGCCCGGGCCATAGTAACTATTCTAATGATGATCCTGAGTCACCAAGAAAAATTTAAACCCTGAAGTTTTGGTGAGGTCATCCTTTCTCTACAATTGGGGCCATACTAATATATTAGTGCTATATACTTATATAGCTCCCTCATTCAGGAGTTTCTGGTATTTTATAGACAGTGAGTAGCAAATCAACATCTCCCTACACATAAGTTCCACAACAGTGAGGAGTTTTGTGTGTACAGTCACCTTATAGCCCCACTGTTTAAACAGTGCCTAGTACACAACAGATACACAGTAAACATTTGTTGAATGAACAGCTATCATTTACAGATGACCTGCATGCTAACATATGTCCATTTCCACTTTCCAGAAGAACTTGCAGCTTATTTATTCCTTGAAAATCTTGTTATATAATGAGTAATATCACATATGTATGCCGAGTATATGAAGGCAAGAAAGTAGAACACTTAGAAATAAAGATGCTTAAAATGCTAGCTTTCAGGTGTCTTAGAATCAGACCCCATGGGAGGTTACTAAACTAAGATCATACAACAGAAAGGGTAAACACCACAATAGAGATTTTTGTATAGGAGCATTCAAATGGAAAAAAAACAAAACAAAACACATGTCAAACACTGGTTAAGCATCACTTTCAGGCAAAGCCAGTGTTATGGCTCCAGAACATTTTTTCCCCAAGATGAGACTCCTCATGAGCTGTCCAAGCCAGGGTGACATGGGGTTGGAAAACTAATCCTACATTTCTCATTCATTCACTTTTTTTTTTTTTTTTTTTTTTTAAACCAACAGCAGGAAGATAGTAACACATGGAAAAGACTTATCTTGAATTACCTGGTGCCGGGCTCGACTCTGGTCCAGGAGCTGCCGGGACTGAAGTTTTTGTTGTTCAAGTTGCTGCAGGGCAAAATGGAGCTGATAGCTGCCTGCTGTGGGGTGATACTTGTGCTGGGGGACCACCCCTGTAGCCTTGCTGTACACGTTGTTTTCTACCTCTCCTTCCCAGGCAAACCCACCTGTCTGGAGGTTCCTGAAGAGAAAAGCAAGCAGGTTTCTTAGAGTGAGTGGTTGTATGAACAATCTGGAGGAAAGGAGAGAAATGTCTTGGGTATTTTTCCTGTATGGAACCAAGCACAGTTTGGAATTACAAACCTACTTGTGTGATATTATCTGACTCCCCCACTAAACCGTAGCTCCACGATGACAAGGACAGGGTTCTTGTTTTGCACTCTGTTCTTTTCCTAGCACGTATCATAAGACCTGGCACACGGTCAATGTACAATAAATATTTGCTGGATGTAAAACAACTGCAATAGCAATTTCATTCCCCTGTGATCGCCAGAAGACCTACCAGAAGAGTCCAGAGTTTCCAATGCAGGATAGGGGGCTAACTTAAGGCAGGAACAGATGCATGATCATGATCATCTTCTCTAACATCAACTTCAAAAGGAAAAGGGTTCATCACACAGAATTCTTGCTTTTTCTCAATCACGCATCAGTTAAATATCTAAATATTTTTTAGAAGCTGTTTATATTTGAGCTTATGTCCCTATCACTGGGTAACATAAATGGTGTGGAAGACACTTTTTTTCATTATTCCAAATTTACCTCATATAGTCCCCACTAAGGCTGACAATCTGTACACCTGAGGAAGGCAAAGGTCACAATAATCAGTACCTATGCTATATTATAGTATTTGTTAAATACTTTGACTATCTTCCTTGCCCAAATTACTTATTTATTTAGAGACAGAGTCTCAATCTGTAGCCCAGGATGGAGTGCAATGGTGAAATCACAGCTCACTGCAGCCTCAACCTCCCCATGCTCAGGTGATCCTCAGCCTCCTGAGAAGCTGGGATTCTAGGTGCATGCCACCATGCCTGGCTAATTTTTGTATTTTTTTGTAGAGATGGGGGGGGTTTCACTACATTGCCCTGACTGGTCTCGAACTCCTGGGCTCAAGCGATCTGCCCACCTCAGCCTCCCAAAGTGCTTGGATTGCAGGCGTGAGCCACTGCACCCAGCCCCAAATTCTAGATTCTGGTGACCATGTCTGTGTAGTTCCTAGCAGAAGTCTTTACAACTATAGCCTCCTACATTTCCCCTCTCAGATCATTTTTCCCAGTAGAAAAGACCCCATACATACTACTTCATTCCCATTTGGCTGGCTATCATTAAAACAAAACACCTGAAGATAACAAGGTCTGCTGAGGATGTGGAAAAACTGGAACCCTTGTGCAATGCTGGTGGGAAAGTAAAATGGTACAGCTACTGTGGAAAACACTTTAGGGGTTCCTCAAAAAGTGAAACCCAAAATAACTGGATGATCCAGCAATTTTTCTTGTAGATATATACAGAAAAGAATTGAAATCAAAACTAACAACCATACACCAATGTTCATAGCAGCATTGTGCAAAATAGCCAAAAGGTGAAAACAACCCAAATGTCCATCAACAGATGAATCTACATACAATATTACTCAGGTTTAAAGAGAAAGGAAATTCTGCCATATGCTGCAGCACATGTACAGAAAAGATACTATGCTAAGTGAAATGAGTCAGTCACAAAAGAACAAATATTATATGATGCCACTTATGTGAGGTACCTAGAATAGGTACATTTTAGAGACAGAAAGTAGAATGGTGATTATCGAGGGCTATCGAATTAGAGAATAGGAAGTCATTGTTTAGTGAGTACACAGCTTCAGTCTGGGATGATGACAAAGTTCTGGAGACAGATGGTGGCTAATAGTTGCAAAACAGTATAAATATACTAAATGCCACTGAATTGTACACTTAAAAATGGTTAAAATGGTAAATTTTATGCTAAATATATTTTAGTATGATTTTCTAAAGGTCTCATTTCTTCTGAGGACAGTCTTATCTGTCAGTCTTTCCACCTCCTTAACACTTTTGGTTATTCTTCCTGGGACTGTCTTTAATTACGCTGTATTTCTTTTCCTATTTAGGTACAGTGACAAGAAAATTGTACATAGAAGAAACATAAGACTTCCATAATGAACAACCTTGCTCCAAACCCTGGTTAAGGGGGCTTAGAAAAAAGAAAGGCTGCCTAAATCGAAAGAAGTATTCATAGTGATTTAAATCAGCGTTATTCTTTCCTTTGTCATTAAAGTCATTTCAATGACAGAGGTGTAGCAACCCTGGGGTGAGGCTACACAGACCTTCCTGAGTCCTGGCCTAAAAGCCACGTGGGGTTATTTATAGCCTGGGTCCTGATGACTCAACAGAGCACTGCGGGAGGGAGCAAAGTGAAATGTTTGCCAAGCTCAGAAGTCCATGCTCCTCTGTTGCCTGTGTCCTCCCTCACAACCTGGTCTTTTCAGGCCTCTGCTTTGGTTTCCCAACTCTCTTAGAGAGATTTCCAAATCTCTCGTTAAGGGTAAGTCTGTGAACAGTATTCTGAAGCCTGTGGATGAAAGGCTTTCTATCCCATAGTCTCACCTCTGATATGTCACATCCCTTACTCATCTCCTCCCACAGTTTGGCTCCCACAGTTCAGCTGCTCAACTGTATACCATCTACTAATCTTCTTGGGGAACATGCCAAAAAGCTCAGAGCTTATCTATTACGTTTTCTGAGAGTGACATTTGATCTTCAGTGATCCTTCGTGAAGTGCCTCTGTGTGCATGTTATCAGACAGTTAAAAGGGCATGATCTTTACCAAGAGACTTCTAGAGGTATGGAGGAATATGGTGAGCACTGATCAAATATAAATAAATACTTCAATACATTAATGAAATGTTAACATTATTCACAAAGCAGGGTGCTGAGTGACAGTAAAACAGGATGACATTGTTAGGAAAGGAGGAGCCTGAGGAATCTATTATCTCTTTTCTCATTAGTGAGGGAAGAGAAAAGCTTACTGAAGATAAAACACCCAAAACTACTGAACAGCTAGCTACTGGCTCAGCTAAAGGAACAGTGAGCTGTGAACGGAAGGGGGAGCTGCCACGTATCTAGGTTCAAGGCAGGAGTGGGCTGATCCAGTGAACAAATGAATACAAAGGAAAGAAACAGGTGAAAAAGCAGAAACTGCTTTAGCTAGCTAACCTTGAGATTTCCACACCAATTAGGGTAGGTGCTGCTTTGAATCCAGAATGAAACTATTAGTTACAACAACTAGACTAAAGTTCAGAAAGCCCATCAACAGTGATTCTGCTTTTGTTCCTGCTTTGCTGGTTACAGAAGTTTCTAGCCACAGAAAGCAATCTAGACTCGGTGATAAATTTTACACGATTTATGTAACTATGAAGCTTACATAAGAATTCATCTCACTGGCTAGATTGGTTCATTTGCTAAAAGCTGTCTTAACAACAAATATCCCCAAGAGACATTCACTTTAATGCCTTCTTGTGTATCAGAAATCAAAGTCTGTAACCAGGCCCCTTTATGTGGGGATGATCATGGACAGGTTTGCAAGTGTGTGAATATGAGGTGTGGGTCTGTGGATGTATAAAGGGGTAGGACAGTGGGCAAGAGAAGATCAAATAAGGAATTATGGATAAGAAGGGATGTGTTCCTCCAACTATACACAAATTGAATGGACTGGAACATCATAAACTTTTATAATGAAATCTGTTTTTAATCTCATCAGTAACATAAGCCCAGTCTACATATCACAAAAGGAAGTTTCTCAAGCAAGTAGAGGCTTTTAGTAAAGAGGCAGGAATTTTTACAGTGTAACACTGGGTGGGGGCAGAAATGCTCAGCTGTGTAATGTAATAAGTGCCAGGAGAAACTTGCTTGGAGTTACAGTGGATGTGACTCAGCCCATGGTATCTCACACTTAAAGCACAAGCCTTGGGGTTTGCAGTATGCAAGTGCTGTAATGATCGACACAGCGGAGGCCAGGTGTACTATAACTTGGCCTTTCCTTGATTTCTGGTGCCCGAGTTTATCTATCTAAATATTCCTTTCTAGGTATCTCATACTTTCCATTTCAATCCAAAATTCCATCCCATTCTTGAACCTTAACGAATTCTATTTTTCTAATAATGTTTTCTACTCCTATCAAAAATTTTGAGGTTCAATCATTCTCTCCAAAATTTAGTGTTTTCACTCAATGCTAAAACATAATATTGTACAAAATTTAGTGTTTTTCACTCAATGCTAAAACATAATATTGTACACAGGCCCTGTAAATATCTTCTAACTGATTCACTTTACTTCTACAATAGAGTATACAGAGCCAAGAGAATTAGCTGTGGGAAGGCTCTGTGCTTAACATCTGATTCAAAGTGAATTATGCTGCATTTCCCCTTTACATATGTAGTGAATAGGCAACAATATTGCAAGTTTTTCTGAACACTACATTATCTTATTAGCCTATCCATTTAGAACTTTATCTTACTTTCTATATTGTACCGTGGCACCGCAGGATGAAACGTTTTTCTCTACAACTGCCCTTCCTGCAGCATACCTGCAACCTCCAGTCAATAAACATTGAAGAGCTATATTTTTCCTCTGGTTTAATGTCTGTTCCATTAAATGGATACCAATTTTAGGGAACTTGCAGGGAATCTGAAAAATGTAAAGCCAAATCTCAACAGGAAGTTGCACTATCCACAAAGATATGCAGAGGACTGTGATACTTGTACAGACGGTGATTCCATGGTCCATTTTCCCAGCCTCCTCCACCCAGGTCCAGCCAAACACAAGCTACCACGTATAAGGATGCCCCTGCTCTTTTTGATGGTGCTTGCAACCGTGAGTGTGTTTTCAATTGTCACAATGATGGGGGTGGAGGTGTCACTGACATTTAATAGGTGGAGGTCGGGGTGTTAAAATATCCAGAAATGAAAGGAATAGTCTTGTATTAAGAAAATGTGTGCTGCTTAAAATGCCAATGGTGCTTCTGAGGGATAAAACTATAAGGCCATGAAGGAGGCGCTTTCTGGGGAGAAATTATTTCTTTACAAGAAAGACTATTCAAGTCAGTGGCACTTTGGGAAATGTACAGATATTTAAATCTTCTAGTATTAGGAAGATGTCAAACTCACAATGGTGGATGCAAGTTTTCCAAAAGTGAAGCTTTTCCTGAAAAGCTGTAATTTTATCATTGACAATAAATACTATCAGTTGTATTCTTTGAAGTGATAGGCTCACTGTTTACTTTTGAGGAAACGACTGCCAAATATCCAAATCCAAATAACCCTAGTTTCTCTTATCAGATGCTCTTTCAAGTTCAGTATCACAATGCCTTTCCTTGAGACAACTATCACATACTACGCAGCCGTACTGCTTTATGTGTACATCTCATTTTGTAAGACAGAATATTAAGAAGATATACACTCCAGGGTTGAGTTTAAGAAAATAATTGTTACTGCTTATCAAGGACACTCTTAAGTAGCACTGGCATTTCTTTTAAGTGAAAATGCTATGGTGGTCAAGAATACAGTGACTACTACTACAGTTTGGTGCCACTGCCTGGATCTGTGCTAACTAAGGCATGAGCAGTTTTTACAAAACCCACCGTTTTTGTACCATTGGTGCAAATGTCACCATGTGAAAAAAGTAGAAATGTTTTAGTATCACTATGAAAATGTTTGACTCTATTGGATTCCTCAAAGGGTCTTGAGGATCCCCCCTCCTCCCAACCTCTCCATGGCCCCCAGGTCCACTCACAGCACTTTGAGAATCACAGACCTGCTGCAATACATGTTTTAAAAATTTAATTTGTAATCAAACCTTTTTAGAAACCTTAAGATTTTCTTACAAAGAAGGAAAATTCTAAGCCCAGATGATTTCAAAATGAATTCTATGCCAGGCATGGTGGCTCACTTCTGTAATCCTAGCACTTTGGGAGGCCGAGGTGTACCGATCACTTAAGTTCAGGAGTCCGAGACCAGTCTGGCCAACATGGTGAAACCCCATCTCTACTAAAAATGCCAAAATAGCTGGGAGTGGTGGCTGGTGCCTGTAATCCCAGCTACTCAGGAGGCTGAGGCAGGAGAATTGCTTGAACTTGGGAGGTGGAGGTTGCAGTGAGCAGAGATTGTGCCACTGCTCTCCAGCCTGGGTGAGAGTGAGACCCCCCCACCCCCCTCAAAAAAGAATTCTATCAAACAAAAATAAATAATTCCATCCTTTCACAAACTCTTTCAAAAAAGAGCAGAGAAAAAAAAAAAAAAAAAAACTTCCCAAATCATTTTATGAGGTTAGCATATCTCTAACACAGAAATCTGACAAAGATAGTACAAAAAAAATTACTTTCTTTTGGTCTTTTCAGACCAATATGCCTGATGAACACAGATACATAAAAACCTTTAACACAATATCAGCTAATAAAATCTATCTATCTATCTATCTATCTATCTATCTATCTATCTATCTATCTAATCAACCAACCAATCAAACACACTAGGATAATATATCATGGCCAAGTGGCATTTACCATAGGAATGCAAGGGTAACATTAGAAAAAAAGTCAATCATATAATTCACCACATTAAGAGAATGAAAAAAAGTCATATATTAATACTGTTAACACGAGAAATGCATTTGACAAAATTCAACACCCATTCCTGACAGACACTCTTAGTAAACTAGAAAACATTTCTATTCACCACCAGCAATGGATGACCTAGCCAGTTTAAGGCAAGGAAAAAATGATATTATTCATTCACAGATGATTGATTACATAGAAAACCTTATAAACTTTACAGAAATACTGCTAGAACTAATAAATAAATGTAGCAAAGTTGCAGTCATCATGGTCCATAAACAAAATACAATCATATTTTTATATACTAGAAATACACAACTGGAAAATGAAATTTTAAAAAGCAATACAACTTGACTGGGTACAGTGGCCCACGCCTGTAATCCCAGCACTTTGGGAGGCTAAGGTGGGCAGATCACAAGGTCACAGTTTGAGACCAGCCTGGACAATATGGTGAAACCACATCTCTACTAAAAATACAAAAATTGGCCAGGAGTGGTGGCAGGTGCCTATAGTCCCAGCTGCTCGTGAGGCTGAGGCAGGAGAATCACTTGAACCTGGGAGGCAGAGGTTGCAGTGAGCCGAGATCATGCCACTGCACTCCAGCCTGGGCAACAGAGAGAGACTCTGTCTCAAAAAAAAAAAAAAAAAAAAAGGCAATACAACTTATAATGTCATGAGAATACATCAAATACCTAAAAACAAATCTAATAGAAAATACATAAGGTCACTACACTGAATTGATAAAACATTAATGAAAAATACTAAACAAAACCCTACATAAGTACAAAGATATGTTGACTCACCGGAAGACTAAAAATTGTTAGAATGTCTATTCTGTATTTCAGATATTGTTTTTCTCAGTTTCACAATTTCCATTTGGAAATCTTGTCTTCATTATTATTATTGTTTTTGAGACAGATTCTCACTCTTATACTCCAGAGGCTGGAGTGCAGTGGCATGATCTTGGCTTACTGCAACCTCCGCCTCCTGGGTTCAAGCAATTCTCCTGCCTCAGCCTCCCGAGTAGCTGGGATTACAGGCATGTGCCAGCACACTTGGCTAATTTTTGTATTTTTAGTAGAGATGGGGTTTCGCCATGTTGGCCAGGCTGGTCTCGAACTCCTGACTTCAGGTAATCAGCCTGCCTCGGCCTCTCAAAGTGCTGGGATTACAGTCGTGAGCCACCGCACTTGGTCAGTATTTGGTATTTTTCATTCATTAAAGCACATTTTCCTTTACATCCTTTTGCACAGTTATAACAGTAACTTTAAAATCCTTGTCTGTTAATTCTATCATCTGGGCCTTCTAAAGATGGGTCTTCATTGATTATCTTTTATTCTGATGATAGGTCATACATTCCTATTTCTTCCTACGTTGAATAATTTCATATTGTATCCTGGATATTGTGAATGATATGTTGTAGAGACTGGATTGTATTATGTCGCACTAAAGAATGTGTGTGTATGTGTTTTAAGTAAATGGTTAACCTGGAGAAACTCAAATTGCAATTCTTTCTTCTCCTCAATGGGCTGCAGCTCAGATCTGTTCTTTTTGTGTTACCTACAAGCTTTGAAGTATGTCTTGCATATGCATTAGTCAGGGGTCAGTCAGAGATTTGGGAAAATTTTCTACATAGAATTTAGGCTCCCCTTTTCTGGAGATGTCTCATTTCTAGAGTTCCCCTCTCCCTCTACAGCAGATGTGGTTGTCCTGAACTCCATCCTCCAGTTCATCAAGCCAGTTAGACTGCAGATTCTGGGGCAAGTTTTATCTGCTCCATGTGGTGCAAACTATGACTTGCCCTTAAGTGAAAAGGCAACAACAGAAAACAAACAAAAACCCAGAAAACTCACCCCTGGCAATTCCCTTCTTTCAAATGTTGAATCCTCTCCAGTATCAATCAGCTTTTGCTCACCCTCCAGTGCCTTTAAATAGTTGTTTTTTATATTTTATCAAGTAGGTTGATCAGATAAAGACATAGCCACTACCAGAACTGGAAACTACCCTCTAATTAATCTATAGATTCAATGCAATCACAATAAAATTCCGGCCGGCTTTGTTTTGTTGTTGAAGAAACTGACATGTTGATTTTTTTTTTTTTTTTTTTCCCATCTAGCATACCTCTGGTGGCAGGAAAGGTTGACTTTAACATTATGGAAAACCAAAGAATCTACATTAATCAAAACAATCTTGAAAAGAAGACTTACATCACCTGATTTCAAGACTACTATGAAACTACCATAATCAAGACATTTCTGCTCATCAAAAGACATCACTAAGAAAAAGACAATGAATAAGCAAGACATGCCTTTGAGGAAAAATATCTGCAATATAGGTATGTATATGTGACAAAGGATTTCTAGTGATAAATATAAAAATGTACCATTGGTAATTGTTGATTTAAATAATAAAAATAATGAGATTTAAGAACATGTAAAAGATTGGAACAGACAATTCACAAAAGAAAATATGTGAATGGCTAACAAGCAAATGAAAAGTTCTCAACATCAGTACTCACCAGGGAAATGCAACTAACATCTTACATCTACTAACATGACTAAAATCAATTGGACAACAATATCAGATGTTGGTGAGCATGAAGAACAACTAGAACTTTCATACATTGCTGATGGGGGTGTAAATGATACCATCGTTTCAGAAAACTACTTGTCAGTTTCTTATGAAGTTAAACATATTTACACAACAGGACAATTCTACTTCTAGGTATTGACCTAAAAGAAATAAAAATGTGGCTAAAAAAAGTCGCATAAGAATTTTCATGGAATTTGCATTCATAGTAGTCAAAAATTGGAACCAATCCTAATGCCTATTATTAGAGAAATAAATTGTAGTATATTCATATAATGAAATATTGCTCAATAAAAACGAATGAACTGCTAATATAAGCAACAAAACAGATGAATCTCAAAAACACTGCATTAAATGAAAGAAGCCAAACACAAAAGAACAAATATTGTATGATTCCATCCATGAACAGGCACAATAAATTTACAGTGAGAGGAGTCAGAAGAATGATTATTAGCGGGGAGGGGCAGTACGGACTGGAAAAAGACACAAGGGAATTTTGAAGCGTGATGGAAATGCTCCGTATGTTGTGTTGCATGGTGGTTACAAAGATATATAAAATTGCTGAAACTCATCAAATTGAACAGTTAAAATAGATTTTTTTTTCTCTTTTTTTTTTTGAGACGGAGTCTTGCTCTGTCACCCAGGCTAGAGGGCAGTGGCATGGTCTTGGTTCACTGCAACCTCCGCCTCCGGGTTCAAGCGGTTTTCATGCCTCAGCCTCCTGAGCAGATGGGATTACAAGTGTGTGCCACCATGCCCAGCTAATTTTTGTATTTTCAGTAGAGATGGGGTTTCACTGTGTTGGTCAGGCTGGTCTCTAACTCCTGATCTCAAGTGATCTGCCCATCTCAGCCTCCCAAAGTGCTGGGATTACAGGCATGAGCCACTGAGCCCAGCTAAAATAGATGTATTTTTTAGTTTATATAAATATACCTCAATTTTAGACAAACATGCAAATTAAAAGTTATAGCATTTTCACTTCTCTTTGATTAAAACTCTTATTTCCTGTTTTTATAATTTTCTGATTTTAGCTATAAAATAACTTTTTCTATTCGTGTACTTTGCAATACTGGAATAACATGTAAAGATACATGCCTAAGTAGTTATTTCACTTCATTGCAATTCAATCCACATTTATTGGACACTGTTCCTAGGTACTTACGGACTACCAAGAAGAAAAATACATAGTTCCTGCTTTTAAAAAGCTCATGATCTAGAGCAGTAACTTGTCAGGTGAGTCCACAGGAAGAATGAGGAGATGAAAAAATGTCAGGAATGGCAGGATTCCAGAATAGGTGGCATTAACACAGGGGTTTAAAGCCCAGGAGATGTTAGGTAGAATCAATGGGTCCTAGCTTATATGTTAATATTAGTGATGAAAATCATGTTAATCTGAATGACCCAGTAATCTGGCATGAAGGTCTGAAGAAGTGAGATATGCAAGCACAGTGGCAACCTTGGTGTAAATGAGTCCTATGGATGAAAGGCAGAAAGAATGGTTGGCTCTGAAAGTGAGCCCGATGATATATTGACATTAAAAGTCAAATTTAGTTAGAAGAGAGTCAAGGGGTCATAATAGTTACATTTAGCACTGAAATTGCACAGTGGCGTCTCTGTAAAGAATAAATCTGTTTATGAAATGCGTTCAATGAATGATAACTACTTTCATTAGTGAAAAAGAAAAGTTGAATTGCATTTAGATATAAACTTAATACATACTGAAATAGTCTACTAAGAAATCTTAATGTAAAAGGTAAATTATAAATGAACTATAACTGTTAATAACTGTCAGTACCTGCTGACTGGGAACACTAATAGCTAGCCAAATGAAATCTGTGCTTAATATTATTTAACTGAGTTAGATGGACCTGGCAAGAGTTCACACTCACGGTGACAAGTGCTTTGATTCTTAGAGAATTTATGTGTTAGAACAAGATTTTTAAGTGATCTCTAAAAATTATGATACTAAAGAAATTAATATTTTTTTAACCTTTGAGTTTATACCTTGAGATAAGAGTATACTCTCTTCTGCCTTTCCTGTTTTGAACCTATGGAGTTATATGGAAATGGTTCTTCTATGGGAAGAGTTAAAGTATAATAGGGATGGTGTCAGAGATAATGAAAACCTCGGAAACAATCTGGAAAAGCTATGTGAACTTTAGATGCTAGGTCAAAAGCCCACAACTACACGAAATTGTAAGTGCAAGCTGATTTCCTTGCTTGGCAACAGGGTGAAAGGACTTAAAAACTTCCAAATAATTTGTTTACTTGAGAGGATGAAAGTCTCCTGGGAAAGGATTAAGGTTTTGGGTGCTGGGAAGGAATCAAACCCAATGCAAGCACTGAGATAGAGAGAATTCAGGAGGCCTTGCACCCTGGGTCCACACCACGGGTCTGCACAGGGCCACACTCAGAAGGGGAGGCAGCAACACAGTGACTAAGGCTGAGATACAGCACAAGCCTGCAAGGTTCAGATCCTAGCTCTACCACTAGAAGCAACATGTTCAACCTCGCTGTGCCTTGGTTTCCTCAGCTGTGAAATGAGAATAAAAATTAATCCCATCTCTCATAGTGTTGGTGTAAGATTTAAAAGTGATAATCTATGTGCAGCATTTAGCACATGGCATGCATAATAAACGTTCAGTAAATATTAGCTATTATTAACATTCTTCCCATGGAAAGTGAACCCAAGCTTTTGGGGCATGGGGGAACCAACAAGGGTAGTAAACAACAAGCGCTGCTTCTGAGAAAGAAGAAGTATACTACTTCAAAGCAGTATTACAATGCCTTTACCAAGTTCTGTGTCTATGTGGGATCACCTGGGTGATAAATGAGGGCAGCCAAACTATTGGATCCAAAAAAAGATGCCAGAATCACTCAGATGTGTGAGCAGGAGAGTAAAGTTCACTTGCCAGTCTCACCCACCAGAGACAGCTGCTGCACGGTGGCCCCTGCCCGAGGGGACTTTCCTATGGTGGAAGCCTGCTGCTCCACGCCAATCCCACTGCAGAATGCTTTAATTTTGGGCAGAGTGGCTCCTGTGGGGAAGTGGGAGTTTGCTAATGATGCTGATTCCCAGAGAGAAGCAATGGTTCAGGCACTGGATGTGAGCACTGACGAATGAGAAAGATGACCAAATCTTCCTTCCCTCCCCCAAGGCTAAATTACCAGCAGCGGCCACATACCCTTTCACCATTCCAAAATGAAACAAAACCAAAGCAATTTTTAAAGAATCAAAGCATTATATTCTCAATGCCTAAAACCTGAGAGAGAAAAAGGCATAGAGAAATTCATCCGCGATCCAACAACCAAAGACGTCTGCTACATTTTGTCAGCATGTTGATGTATACTCCTCTTCTGTGTGTATTTCCCTTGCACAAACAGAATGATTCCATACTGTATGCTTTATAACCTGCTTTTTTCATCTGACAATAAGTTATAAACATTTTCCCACAAGATAATATGTGGTTTTGGCAGTTCTTATTCCATTAACTTTTTTTTTTTTTGAGACAGGGTCTCACTCTGTCACTTAGGCTGAGTGCAGTGGTACAATCATGGCTCACTGCAACCTCTAACTCCCAGGCTCAAGCAATCCCTCCGCCACCTCCACCTCCTGAGTAGCTAGGACTACAGGCGTGTGCTAACACACCTGGCTAATTTTTTATTTCTTGTAGAGATGAGGTCTCACTCTGTTGCCCAGGCTGGTCTTGAGCTCCTGGACTCAAGGGATCCTCCCACCTCAGCCTCCCAAAGTGCTGGGATTACAGGCATGAGCCACTGCACCTATCCTTCTATTGTTAAATTCTATTATATTTAAAGTCAACCTAAACCCTTCAAGTCTTCTTCACACTTGAATTTTTGAACCCACGTGAAAGGCTTTATGTTTTTCCCAGTTAAATTCCATGAATTAGATTCATTATTCTACCCATTTAAATCACGATGAATCCTGCCTGTCATCCCAAGTATTCATTATTCCACGGAATTCCTACTTCATGTCATCTTAAAACAGGATTCACATGTCTTGTAGGTACCTAAGTGCCTAGCATATACTAGGTACCTAAATAAATATGAATGAATAAATTCATTGATAAACACTGGGAACTATGAGTCAATGACAGAGTCCCAGAAACTTAATTCTCAAACTTTGATTTATTGTTTGGGTACAGCTGCACATTTAGTTACCAATTTTTTTCTTCTTTTTTTGAGATGGTGTTTCACTCTTGTTGCCCAGGCTGGAGTGCAATGGCACAATCGCAGCTCACCGCAACCTCCGCCTCCCAGGTTCAAGGAATTCTCCTGCCTCAGCCTCCCTAGTAGCTGGGATTACAGGCATGTGCCACCAAGTCCAGCTAATTTTATATTTTTAGTAGAGATGGGGTTTCTCCATGTTGGTCAGGCTGGTCTTGAACTCCCGATCTCAGGTGATCCGCCCGCCTCGGCCTCCCTAAGTGCTGGGATTACAGGCATGAGCCACCGTGCCTGGCCCCCAGTTTTCTTTATTTTTATTTTTTGAGACCCTGTCACTCAGGCTGGAGTGTAGTGGTATGATTTCCGTTTACTGCAACCTCCGCCTCCTGGGCTCAAGCAATCCTCCCACCTCAGTTTCCCAAGTAGCTGGGACTACAGGTGCACACTACCACGCCCAGCTGATTTTTTGTATTTTTGTTAGAGACAGGATGGTCTCAAACCTGTTGCCCAGGGTGGTCTCAAACTCCTGGGCTCAAGCGATCTACCTGCCTCAGCCTCCCACAGTATTGAGATTACAGGTGTGAGCCACCACACCCAACCAGTTACCAAATATTCTTAATGACAGTATTACCACATTCACATTTCTCTTTTGTGCTCACAAGATTTCATTACGCCTTGGTGAAACCTAGTTACAGTAATTCCTTTGTAGTCCCCTGCTCTTCTCTTACCAAAGCAATTCTACCTGGAAGGGAAATGAAGTTAGTCTAGCATAACTTACTTTTTTTCATGAATCAGTGCTGGGCTTAAATTATTCCCTTCTACTTCTCTAAGGACTGCCAACTCATTGGTTTGCTAATCTATTAGATTTTGGCCTAAAATTGACATCTCAATTACCAGTTTATATATTCGGCATCTAACTTATTTCTATCTCTTCCTTCTTTTGCCAGCGTACGACCTCCTTCTTTGTGCATTAAATCATGTACTGAATCACGATCACAAACACCAGAAACATAAATCAGAAATTAGCCATCATAAGAACTGCTCTTCCATGGATATAGTAATTCAACAGACAGAATAAGGTTGACTCAATGAAAAAGATTAAGAATATGGGTAGGATCCAAATAAAATATCTAATTTTTTTTTTTTTTTGAGGCGGAGTCCTCGCTCTGTCGCCCCGGTGCTGTGAGTGCAGCGGCCCGGATCCTCCAAGCTCACTCCGGGCAAGGCTCCGCCTCCCGGTTTTATCACCATTCCTTCCCTCCCCTCAGCCTCCCGGAAGTTAGCTGGGGGATCCTAACAGGCCCCGGGCCCCTGCACACCTCGCCCCGGCTTAGTTTTTTCTCCTATTTTTTAGGGGTAGAGACGTGGGGTTGTCACACCGTGTTAGCCAGGAAATGGTCCCCTCGGATCTCCTCCTGACCTCGTGATACCCCCGTCTCGACCTCCCAAAGTGCTGGGATTACAGGCTTGATCCACCGCGCCCGGCTATAAAATATCTAATTTGAAACACAGAATTACAAGCTCTTGAGGAGAGACTTCTGATTAGCCACTCAATAAGCAGAGATACAGAAAAGGAAAAAGCAGCAAAAGTGATGATGGGAAGATGCTGGGGAGGGGATATTTTGGCTAACTTTCCTTTGATTTTATTAAATAACTGTGTGACAATTACATAAATTTGGGAAGAATACACTGAAGTATCATGTCAAAAAGCTAGAAGCTGATATGTCTGTCCTTTAAAAGTACAATGAGGTTCCAGCCAGCTGGACCTGACAATGGATACAGAATGTGAACCAGACTTCTGCTGTTTCCACACCCCTACCACTCCATGATCAATGGAATGGTCCCCAGGAGGAAGAAATAAGGACAAAGCTAGATTTCTTAGTACATCTGGCAGAGACCCTGGGAGCAAGCTTTATGGAACACAAAGCTGGATATAAAAACCAAACCTCTCAAAAGGTTAAGTTCACAGTGCTGTTGTAGAAGGCAACTTAGGATTCTGGGAGTGAGCCGGTTATGGAGATAGAGTCTCCCTGGTCCTTTATCTATTAGCAGTCTGGATCTGAAAAGACAGATTGGTCCTTAGCCTTATGAACACGAAATGTCTTTGATCCAGTTCTTTATTTTGGCATAACCAGCATACCACATGAAGCCTAAAAAATGTAGCTGTGAACTAAAAAAGAAGTGAGCAAAGAATGACCTTTAAGAAAGCCAAAGGAGAACTCCCTGACACCAGTTCATTCAACAATGAAGACTGAGTCCGGCTCAGCAGGATTTTTATCAAATCAAGGGAAAAGTCTTTGTGACAGTAACATCAGCACACATAAGCACAGCTGGCCCTTATTGTAAAACTGGACCGCCATCACCTAGCTTTCACATTCTGCAAAGGCAAGCCAGGAAAAGTTTTTAGAGTGGAAGTTAATGTGCAGATTGTCTAGGGCAGCTGACATGCCAGTTTCCAAGAACTTCTACAATGAATTGTAGCTGGGTTCAAACCTAGTGCATACAAACAGCTTGCAAAGTATCACAAATTTAGAATTCCTGCCCCATCACATCAGTTAGGCTCCCTTCACTTCTCTTTTCCCCAGGACGCAAAATATCAGGCAACTTGGAACAGTGAGGCCTACAGTTTTTCTGGCTCCAGTAACCTGCCTCTGCCCCTTTCTTCAGTTGGCCAAGGGAAATAGGAGACAACTCCAAAAACTCCACCTTTTTTTTAAACCTTCTTCACCTGTCTGTTTTCTTTCTTTATAAATAAAGATGTTTTTATAAAATGGGGAAAATACAGGAGAAATCACAAGAGATTAAAAAAAACAGCACCAAAGAAAGAAAAGAAAATGTACACTTATAATTAAGCCTTTCTCTTACTAGACCACCAGCAACAGCAGCAGCCACATTTTGGACCTTGTTAAAAAGGAAAATAATGGAGCCTCACTCCAGGCCTACTGGAATCAGAAACTCTGTGGCTGGGCCCAGCAATCTGTGTGTTAACAAGCCTGTCAGGTGATTTTTGACACACACAAAGAATCACTGGCAGAGTGGTTAAGAGCATGAATTCTCCCACCATATTGCTTGGGCATGGATCCTGATTGCCATTCATCAACTGCGTTATCTTGGGCAAGTGACTTCATTTCTCTGTGCTTAGTTTCTTCATCTGTAAAATGGGGATGATAACAGTACTTACCACATAGAGTAGCTGTGAGCACTAATCAGTTAATACATGTAAAGCTTTTAGAACAGTTGCTGGTACACAGTAAATGTTAGTTATTACATGAGTTAAGCTACATAAATCATTTAATTATTATTAGTTACTATTATTTCTTATTTATGATCTTGTTTTTGAGGTTCAATGGGACATAATCCAAATTTCTCACAAACCAAGAGAAAGTCCATATTCCTCTATGGCAAACTGGACCCTCTTGGTATAAAGAAGCTAATCAGCTTTGATATTAATGTGATAAAAAAAGAAATACAGCTGGACGTGGTGGCTCACGCCTATAATCCCAGAATTTTGGAAGGCCAAGGTGGGTGGATCACCTGAGGTCAGGAGTTCGAGACCAGACTGGCCAACACAAAAATTAGCCAGGTGTGGTGGTGCGCACCTGTAATCCCAGCTCCTTGGGAGGCTGAGGCAGGAGAATCACTTGAATCCAGGAGGCAGAGGTTGCAGTGAGCCGAGACTGTGCCACTATACTCCAGCCTGGGCGACAGAGCAAGACTCCCTCTCAAAAAAAAAAAAAAAAAAGAAATACAGAACTTGTATTTCAGGAACTGAATCCAATGTAATTCTTTGCCTCTAAAGCTCTACATTCAGACATTACACTTGCCAAGGAAGAAATACATGATTCATCTCTACGTCTGCCTTATGGACTAATTCCTCACACTTCGAGTCCATAAATGGCATGGAGGCCAACAGGAAACTCTTTCATTATCTCTTCTAATTCTTTACATCCTTTCATGACATCATGGTTCCCTTCTAAAATACTGTAACTATTAAACCATAGGCTTTCTAAACCATAGCTAAAATGATAGATCACATTTATAAGAAGTGTTGACCAACACCTGTATGATTAGGCCATTGTAAAAATCCAACAGGACCAAAAAATCCACAATTTCTGTCCCCTAGAGTCATAAGATTTCCCTTATGTAATTCCTCACCATCTAAAACAACCATCCTTACTTGCCTGACCTGTTGGTTTAAATCTATTTAAAAAAATAAGTTCTATTCAGGAGAGTGAGCATACAAAGCAAGTCAAAATTCAATCTAAATTGTAAATATTATACAAGTCATATATTGATAGTTAGCTTCTTCAGGCTATTGATGTTTTCTGCCCACACACAAAGCTTCTCTATGGAAGTGGTGTTTTACAAAAGTAAAACACTATACAAATGCACAGACTAGGATAAAGACACTTGTAATGCTGAACTCTACTGTACCCCCGTAATTTTTTTTTCATTTTTGTTCACAGAAAGATTCTTATAATCCACCAGTGACAGTTTCTTTTCAGAAATATTTCCATCTGTCCTTTGTAGGTTATCATCAAAAAAAATAGGTCTAGGCTAGTCTGGGATGCCATTGTGGAAAGACTGGTACTGATTTTCCTGCCTCTAAAGGTAGGAAAGTTAAAGTAGAGAAAAGAATGTGAGCTTTCACATCAGAAAGACCTGGACTCAAATTCTTGGGCCATCAGTTACCTCATGTGTGACCATGGACCAATGGTATCGCCTCTAAGACAATTTCATCATTTATACATGAAGATAACAATACCCATATTACAACCCTGTGTTCAGGACAAATCATACAAAGCACAAGATCTGGCACAAACCAGATGCTCAATAAATGTGGTTAAGCTCCCTTTTCCTTCTCCTGTTCCTCTCTTTCACAACTTACAGCACAGATTCTTATTTCAAAATAAGGGAGAAATACTTCTGAACTAATATCAAGCTGTAGAGCATTTCAAACAATATAAAAATTAAAAAAATTAAAACCTGCTAACTACCAAAATGTGTAAGTACTGCAAAGTGCAAAGAAGAAGGAAAAAAGTCACCCCCAGGGCCATTCTACAGCCATGGGGAGTCCTTCGGTATGTCTCATTCCAGTCTTGACCAGTACATTGTGATTATACTATTCATCTTTATCATTTAGTATTAATGTCAACACATAATGGATATATTTATGTAGTTTAAAAATATGTGTACACTTTTTTAAATTAAGAAAGAAAGAAAAAACTCCTGCTACTCCCCAAACTCTGTATGTCACTGTGCTGGGAACAGGACACTAGCTTTAGAAAACAAGAGAAGGGAACAACTTACTATGGAGAAAAATCAAGGAAGGCTTCCAAGTAGAAACGACATTTTATCTGCATCTCAAAAGATGACCAGTAACTTGTCAACTGGAAAGGAAATTCCAGGCATTAGGAATAGTATGTAAAAGAAAAGGGAACAATAGGAAAGCCAATGTGGCTAAATGGCAGGAGTGTGGAGGGTGGAGAGATGCTGTCATGAAAGCTGGTAAGATGCAGATCTCTCACATATTCAGAAATAGAAATGTTACTGGTCAAAACTTCCATTTAGGCAAAGCACTGCACAACAGCTTCAACTGGAATCATTCATGCACTTATGATGAAGCTGCAATGAAAAGGTTAAAAAAAAAATTAAGGTTTAGGGAATGGAAAGGGCATGAGTGAGTGTGGCTTAGAGTGACCAAGAACAAGGACAGCCAAGTCTCACCACCACTACCATCATTAGTGTGAGGGCTTTCTAAATGCCAGACTCCAAGCTAAGCTCTTTATATGCCTTACCTTTGTTAGCCTTCATAGCAACCTGTTGAGACAGGTATTATTCCATCTTACACACGAGAAAACTGAGGGTTAGGTTAAGGCCTAAGGACATACAGGATAAAGGAAAGAGCTGCTTTTGAACCTAAGTCTCGATGTCTCCACAATCATAATGAGAAACAGAAAATCATAACTTAAAATAGCCCCTGCTAAAGATTTTCTAACAATTATTGCTATAGACCTTTGTTTTAGAAATACTAAAGTCATCCAAAGATCCACACAAATATGCTCAACTGATTTCTGACAAAGTTGCAAACCAATACAATGGAGGAACAATAACTTTTCTAAACCATTTGTTTATTAACAAATGAAATTGGAGTAATTGCACATACATAGACAAAGAATGAACCCCAACCTAAATCTCATACCTCATACAAAAATTAACTCAGAGTAGATCACAGATTTAAATATAAAATGAGAAACTATAAAATCATCCCAAAGATGACTTCTAAAAACATTTCAAACAAAGGAGATGCTTCCAATTTTAGCTGTATGCCACATGAGAACAATGATGAGAAAAAGAAGAGGAGGCGCCAGGCACTGCGCTAAATGCTTTCTGTGCTTTATCTCACTTTAACCTTGCCTCATGTTACAGATGAGGCAACTGAGGCATAGCTAATTGCAGAATCTGAGCACTCATCTGCTCTGCAGTGCTGCCTGCCTTATTGCTACCATTGCCCTACATTTGGTGGCTGCTCCTCTGAAATGGGAAATAGTTGACACAAAAAATAAGATTTCATTTTCTTCTCGTGTAAAATGAACTTTTAAAGGTGTCTCAACAAAGTTTAAATCTAGATGGATGTGAAGATCCAGCTGAACCAGGAACTTCATTTAGTAACCCCCTTTCCTTCTCCCTCCTTGGATGAATGGTTAGGCCAAGAGGCATATGCCTGTTCTTGACCAGCTGGAAGTCATAAGGTCAGGGAGCTCTTCAGCTCTGAACAGTATATTTAAATCTCAGTTCCACAGGGGCAAGAGTGGACTTCTAAGAGAAACAAAGGTCTAAGCCGCCAAATAAGTGCATGCACTTCCACACTGGCATCTAGGAGGACTTCAGACTAGAGGGTTTTCAAGTAAATGGGATTATTACTGATGGAGAGAGAATCCTATCTGTCACAAAGAGGTTCTCAAGTCCTTTCAAGTTCCCCTCAGGACAGCAAGGGGAGAAAACATCATCATACAAACCTGGACTGGTCAGGCAGGCTGCTCTCTGTCCACAGAAAAGACATTCGGGCATACTGAAAGGAGTTTTAGCAAGCAGGTGCTTTGCTGTTCAAAACTTGCCTCCACCTTCCTTCTTTTGCTATGGAGGCAAAAGGGCACTGAAATATACCAGGACTTCTTCAAAGGGGACACCACCTTTGAGGCTGACTCAAAGGAAGTGTCCAGGTATGGAAGGGTTAAGGCGTGTCCTATGTTGTCAGCCCTTGATTATTATCACTTTGAAAAGCCGCTGGGTTTACAGGAAGAGTGTGAGAATACTGCAGCTTTCCTAGCCAACATTTGGTTCCCATTACCATGAATAATCTCTTTCCTCCCTCCTTTCCCCAACCCCACCCATTTTCTACTTTTTCCACATTTTATATTAAAAGTACATCAAACACTTTTCTTCCTTTTTAATATTTTCCTTAAGCTTTTTTTCACTCAGTTTGCTGGGTTCTATAACTTTCTCTGGTTATTCATTACTTAGGGAGGGGGGAGGATCAGGCTCCTTGGGTAAAATCAATCAAAAACAAAACCAGGAGAGAAAAGACCTAAGCAGCATGGAGGGAAGATGAACTTGACTCACAGGGATTCCTTCTAGTCTTAAGGAACATTAAGAAAATAAAGAGCCCACGGAGATCCCTTTACCCTCCTACTTCTCGGCCTCCTCTCAGCTGTACTCCTGCCCCAAACAAAACACCCTTGAAGTAATATATCTGAAGATAGGGTCCACTCCTCATTTCATCAGCAGTAAAAGTGGGAGAGCGACAGTCCAGAGGAATAGACAGAAAGGTCAATGGTATGTAACGTTGGCAAGGGTGTGGGAAAAAGGGCGTTTCTGTACTCCAGATTGGAGGATATACTGGGATAGGATTTTTGGATGCCAATTTGACAGTATCTATAAAAATTCAAAGTGGACATTTGATCCAACAATTCCACTTCTAGGAATTTATCCTACAGAAATACACATATGCACAAAGATCTATGTATAAGGAGTTCTCTACAGATGCCTCATCAGGATATGGCTTAGTGCTCCTTAATAGAGGAATGGAAAAACAAATTATGGCACATTCATACTTTGAAAAACGACATAATGGTTAAAATATTTAAGTTAGTTTACATGAACAGACTGAAAACATGGAGACACATTAGGATAGAAAACATCACAGAAAAACACATGAAAAAATAATACAAACCAACCTTTTAAGTATAGCTACCTCTGAGAAGATTTTATTTGCCGCCTAATCTTCCCATATGTGTATTTTTTAGACTACTGTATCATGTGGCTACATGTGTGTACCACTTGTACAACTATTTTTTTTTAAGTATGGACATAAATATTTCAGTCTATAGAAAATTTTAAAAAGTAAATATATAGATCCCTTCCCAATCCCCTGATTTACAGCTCCATGTAAACTGTCCTGAACTGGAAGAAATTTAAAAATTAGAACTTTTCTTAACTTCACAACAGGAAGCAGATCATATGGAAAATTATCAAGGGAATCACCCAGAAAGTCAGACCAGATGACAAAGAAAGGAATAAATAGGAAAGAAGAAATAATGACTCTAAGAGGCCCAAAAGTTCCCAAAGCCACAGTCACGGTAATGAAACCAGTGAATACAAATCTAATAAAAAACTGTACTCTAAGTCTACTGCAAGGATGGGAGGAAGGAAAGAATGCTGTGTGTATGTGTGTTTGTGTGGGTGTGAAGGGTGTAGAGTAAGAGTGCAAAATCTCCTTTTTCTGACAGAAAGTTAATAGATAATATCTAAACCTAAAATCCAAAAATGGCACAGTAAACATGATTTAGAACTATGAAGGTGATACGGTTTGGCTGTTTGTCCCCTCCAAATCTCATGTTGAAATGTGATTCCCAGTGTTGGTGGTGGGGCCTGGTGGGAGGTGACTGGATGATGGGGGTGGATCCCTCAGGCACGGCTTAGCACCATCCCCTTGGTGATGAGTGAGCTCCGGCTCAGTTCGTTCACACGAAATCTGGTTGTTGTAAGAGTCTGGGACCTCCCGTTTCTTGCCCCTGCTCTTGCCATGGTACATGCCTGCTCCCCTTCACCTTCTGCCATGATTGGAAGCTTCTGAGGCCCCTACCAGAAGCAAATACTGGCACCACACTTCCTGTATGGCCTACAGAACTGTGAGCCAATAAAACCTCTTTTCTTCATAAATTATCCACCCTCAGGTATTTCTTTATAGCAATGCAAGAATGAATTAACACAGAAGGTAAATAACAGAAAAAGCAGTTACAAGAAAGTTGAAAGCAATTATTTCTAGGGCATGGAAATTAAGATTGGGTAGCACTGGGAAGAGAAAAGGCAAGGGATTCCCATTTTCATTATAAACCTTATAGAATTACTTAACTTTTAAAACTATAGTCCTGAATTATTGTGGGAACCAGCCTTTGAGACGGCCCCCAACGATCCCCATACCTCCTAGTATTTCTATCATCCTTGCGTAGTTCCCTGCCACACTGAATAGGGCTGGCCTGTACAAACCAATAGAATGCTGCAAAAATGACTGTCTGAGGAACAGAAAACCAAACACCGAATGTTCTCACTTGTAAGCAGGAGCTGAACAATGAGAACACAGGGAGGGGAACATCACACACCGGGGCCTGTCGGGGGTGGGGGGCAAGGGGAGGGAGAGCATTAGGAGAAATACCTAATGCATGCAAGGCTTAAAACCTAGATGACAGGTTGATGGGTGCAGCAAACCACCATGGCACATGTATACCTATGTAACAAACCTGCACGTTCTGCACATGTATCCCAGAACTTAAAGTATATATATAAAAAAAGACTCTGTCTGAAAGACACAAGCATAAAAGCTAAAACTATTAAAACTCTTAGAACACATGTGGCAGAAGCTGTATGACACTGGATTTGGCAATGATTTCTTGGATGTGACACCAAGGGCACAGGCAACAACAACAACAAAATAGACAAATTAGACTTCACTAAACTTAAAAACTTTTGTGTATCAAGGGTTACACTGTCAAGAGTAAAAAGGTAATCAATGGAATGGGAGAAAATATTGACAAATCATGTATCTGTTGAGGGTTTAATAGACGGGATATATAGAGACCTCCTAAAGCTCAACAATAACAACAACAACAAAAAACCTGATTAATAAATTGCCAAAAAACTTAAACAGAGATTTCTCCAAAGAAGATATACAAATAGCCAACAGGCATGCAAAAAGATGCTCAACATTACTAATCATTAGGGAAATACATATCAAAACTATAGTGAGATACCAAATCACACCCATGAGGATGGTGATATGATTTGGTTGTGCCCCTGCCCAAATCTCATCTTGAATTATAATCCCCATAATCCCCACGTGTTGTGGGGAGGGACTGGTGGGAAGTAATCGAATAATGGGCACAGTTACCCCAGCGCTGTTCTCGCGATAGTGAGTTCTCACGAGATCTGATGATTTTGTAAGCATTTGGCATTTCCCCTACTGGCACTCATTCTCTCTCCTGCTGCTCTGTGAAGAGGTGCCTTCTGTCATGATTGTAAGTTTCCTGAAGCCTCCCCAGCCATGTGAAACTGTGAGTCAATGAAACCTCTTTTCTTTATAAATCACCCAGTCTTGGGTATTTCTCCATAGCAGCGTGAGAACAAACTAATACAGATGGCTACTATCAAAAAGAAAGAAAATAAGTTTTGAGGATGTGGCAAAATTGGAACCCTTGTGCACTGCTGGTGTGAATGTGAAGTGGTGCTATAGCTACGGAAAACAGTAGGATTGTTCCTCAAAAACTTAAAAATAGAATTACTCTTCTTCTCCAAGACACAATTTCAAATGGCAGATGACACCAGTGCTTTGGGAGGGTCTAGACTGCAGGTGTGCTCAGGGCCCATACCACAGAGCTCACAGAAGCAAGACCAAGTATAAGGAATGTGTCACCATCTGCATGCTGGGCTGCCTGGACAAGAACATGAAAATCAAGTCCCTGGAGCAGATCTCCCTCTTCTCCCTGCCCATCAAGTAATTTGAGATCACTGACTTTTCTGGGGACACCCTCTCACAGGTGAGGTTTTGAAGACTACACTTGTGGCAAAAGCAGACCCACACTGGCCAGTGGACGAGGTTCAAGGCACTTGGTGCTATCAGGGACTACAATGGTTACATCAGTCTGGATAATCGCTCCAAGGAGGCAGACCCCACATCTGTGGGGTTATCACCCTGCTCTCCATCATCCCCATGCAGCAAGGATCCAAGGGAACAAGACCAGCAAGCTCCACATTCTGCACTACAAGTGACTGGCTGCTGCAGCTCTGTGCTGATGCGCCTCACCCTCGCCCCCAGCGGCACTGGCAACATCTTAGGTCCTGCACTCAAAAAGCTGCTGCTTATACCTGGTACTCATGACTGCTACACCTCAGCCAGGGGTTGCACTACCCTCTGAGCAACTGTGCCAAGGCTACCTTTGAAGCCACCTCCAAGATCTTTAGCTATCTGACCTCTTACTTCTGGAAAGACTGTTTACCAAATCTCCCAATTGGGAATTCACTGGCCATCTAGTAAAGACCTGCACCAGAGCCTCTGTGCAAAGGATGCAGGCTCCAACTCTGGCTACCATGTAGTGCTTTTATATAGGAAAAATAAAGTGAATAATTAATTTTAAAAAACACAATTAACATACTATCCAGCAGTTTAACTTCTGGGCATATACTTAAGGAACTGAAAACAGGGAGGTGAAAAGATATTTGTACACTCGTGTTTGTAGCAGTTTATTCACAATAGCCAAAAAGCAGAAGTAAACCAAGTGTCTATCAATAGATGAATAAGTAAACAAAATGTAGTGTGTGTGTACGGGTGTGTATAAATATATACATACACACACACACCCGTACACACACACACACACATATATATCCAGATACACACATACATATATATATGTTTAATGAAATATTTTATATTATTCAGCCTGTAAAAGGAAGGAAATTCTGACACATTATAACATAGATAAACCCTGAGGATATTATACTAAGTGAAATAAGCCAGTCACAACAAGATAAGTACTCTATGATTCTACTAATAGAGTTACCTAGAGTAGTCAAAATCATATAGATAGAAAATACGACGGTAGTGTCCAGGGGTCGGGTGGAGGGAAGAATGTAGAGTTACTGCTTAATGGGTATAAAGTTTCAGTTTATCAAGATGAAAAGAATTATGGAGATGGATGGTGGTGATGACTGCACAATGTGAATGTACTTAATGCTACTGAACTGTATACAGTTCAAATGGTTAAAAATGGTTAAGATGGTAAATTTTATATTGTGTTTTACCATAATTTTTAAAATAATAATTTTTTAAATGATGATATGTGATTTCCAAGTCTAGGTCATAAAAGACATTGTGGCTTCTACCCTACTCTCTGTTGAATCACTCATTCTGAGGGAAGCCAGTTGCCATGTCATGAGGTCACGTAAGCAGCCGGTGGAGAAGTACACGTGGACAAGTCTATGTAGTGAGAAACTGAGGCCTCCTGCCGACAGCCAGCATGAACTCATTATGCATATGAGAGTGAAAAACATCATGGAAGTGGATCCTCTAGCTCCAGTTAAGCCTTCAGATAACTGCAACCCTCTTGGCTGACATCTTAACTGCAATGTTATAAGAGAATTTGAGCCAGAAACACCCAGCTAAGCTGCTCCTCAATTCTTACAGAAACCTACAGAAGCTGAGATAATAAATGTTTATTATTTTAAGCCACTAAATGTTAGAGTAATTTGTTTTGTTGCAATAGGTAACCAATGCAATTATACTGATAAATTGTAAAAAGAAAAAAATCAGCTTTAAAGCATTATCATGTCATAGTGGCCTGCTATCCTAACACACCACAATTTAGGGCATATTTTCCATGATGGTCTATTGCTGGATTACAACACATCTCTTCATTCAAGTTTTGGGAAAGAGGCTTCAACTTTTCTGTACTGAGAAAACTTCACAAGTGTGTAAAGTTTGATCAGTATGTAAAATATATTTGATTACATATATTTTATTTTTATTTTTAATTTTTTTTGCATACATAGCAGGTGTATACACTTATGGGTGGTATGAGATATTTTGATAAAGGCATGCAATGTGTAATAACCACATCAGAGTAAATGCAGTACCTATCCATCACCCCAAGCATTTATCCTTTGTGTTACATACAATACAATTACACTCTTTTAGTTACTTAAAAATATACAATTAAATTATTTTTGACTATAGTCACCTATCCATCACCCCAAGCATTTATCCTTTATGTTACATACAATCCAATTAAACTCTTCTAGCTACTTAAAAATGTACAATTAAATTATTTTTGACTATAGTCACCTTGGTGTGCTAGCAAATACTAGGTCTTACTCATTCTAACTATTTTTTTTGTATCCATTAACCATCACTACTTCCCCCTGTCACCCCCAATTTCTTCTACCTTTCCCAGTCTCTGGTAACCAGTAGTCTACTCTCTATCTCCATGAGTTCAATTATTTTGATTTTTGGCTCCCACAAATAAGTGAGAACATGCAAAGTTTGTCTTTCTGTGCCTGGTTATCTCACTTAACATAATGACCTCCAGTTCCATCATGTTGTTGCAAATGACAGGATCTCATTCCTTTTGTGACTGAATAGTACTCAACTATGTATATGTATCACATTTTCTTTATCTACTCATCTGACGATGAACACTTAGGTTGCTTCCAAATCTTAGCTATGGTGAACAGTGTGGCAACAAACTTGAGAGTGCACTTATCTCTTCAATATACTGCTTTCCCTTCTTCTGGGCAGATACCTAGGAGGGGGACTGCTGGGTTGTATGGTAGCTCTATTTTCAGTTTTTTGAGGAATCTCCAAACTGTTCTCCATAGTGGTTGTACTAATTACATTCCAACCAGCAATGTAGGAGGCTTCACTATGCTCTACATCCTCGCCAGCATCATTACGTGTCTTTTGGATATACGCCATTTTAACTGGGATGAGATGGTATCTCATTGTAGTTTTGATTTGCATTTCTCTGATGATCAATGATGCTGAGCATTTTTCATATACCTGTTTGCCATTTGTATGCCTTCTTTTGAGAAATGTCTGTTCAGGTCTTCTGCCTATTTTTAATTGGATTATTAGTTTTTTTTCCTACAGAGTTGTTTGAATTCCTTACATATTCTGATTATTAATCTCTTATCAGATGGTTAGTTTGCAACTATTTTCTCCATTCTGTGGGTTTAACTACATATTTTAATACAACATAATGGTTCTGTTTGTCAGATGAAACGTTGACCTGTTTGGCTCCTGTCACATGGTATAGAGCACAGTCCATTTGCAATACACAAGAAGAGAAGCATGATGTCAACCTGGTGCCAAACAGAGACTGTGTGTTTACTACAATCTGAAGAAACTTTGTCCTGTGAGTATATTAGAGTTTAGTGAGGACAGTAAACAAATAGCAATACTCACACAGCCACATGGTCCTGAAGGATGACTGAATGAGGAGTATAACTATAGATACCTAATGGACACTGGGAGACAATGCTCTACTTTAATATTGATTCCACCAGGTGGAATTCACTGGGTTGAGTATTGTCTTGCATCTTTTGATCCCTTCAACTGTGGCGATCAAAGTTCTAGTATGTGGAAGTGTGCTGCAAACACAAAAAGAATGACAACTGCTGCCATAGCAGGTTTTTGGCCAGCTGAGTGCTAGGGTACCTTACTAGAGGAAGTCAAAGCTCACCTTCTTTTTTTTTTTTTTTTTTTTTTTTTTGGAGACAGGGTCTCACTCTGTTGCCCAGGTTGGAGTGAAGTGACACAATCATGACTCACTGCAGCCTCAACCTCCTGGGCTCAAGCAATCTTCCCACCTCAGCCTCGTGAGTAGCTGGAACTACAGGTACATGCTACCATGCCTGGCTAATTTTTGAAATTTTTTGTAGAGATGAGGGTCTCACTATATTGCCCAGGCTGGTCTCTAACTCCTGGGCTCAAGCGATTCTCCTGCCTCAGCTTCCCACAGTGCTGGGATTACAGGTGTGAGCCACTGTGCCCAGCCCAAAGCTCAAGTTCTAATGATGGTAAGTATGCTGAGTTGTGGTTCCGNATGCCCCCCTTTTTTTTTTTTTTTTTTTTTTTTTTTGGAGACAGGGTCTCACTCTGTTGCCCAGGTTGGAGTGAAGTGACACAATCATGACTCACTGCAGCCTCAACCTCCTGGGCTCAAGCAATCTTCCCACCTCAGCCTCGTGAGTAGCTGGAACTACAGGTACATGCTACCATGCCTGGCTAATTTTGAAATTTTTTGTAGAGATGAGGGTCTCACTATATTGCCCAGGCTGGTCTCTAACTCCTGGGCTCAAGCGATTCTCCTGCCTCAGCTTCCCACAGTGCTGGGATTACAGGTGTGAGCCACTGTGCCCAGCCCAAAGCTCAAGTTCTAATGATGGTAAGTATGCTGAGTTGTGGTTCCGGTTAAAGGAAAAAGTCCTGGCCTAATCTATCTATAGAATAAAAAAGTTATTTTTAAATGATGGTATGTGACTTCTTGCAGTAGGCTAAAGAACTGCCCAGGTGGAAGTCTGGTCTGCGAATTTTGGGCATAGGTATGTATTTAAACTGCCTGGGATGGCAGGCAGTAAAAAATATACAGAGTAAGGGGTAGAACTGGGCTGGATTCACAATGGTAAAACGTGTTTGCCAAATAAGAATGGGAAAGGGAAGGGGAAAGACAGTGGAAGCAGAGGTACAAAGATGCAGAAATGTTTTTAAAAAACTCCTTTGATTTCTTCATTTGACACTGATCAAAAGAGCTGACAACAGAATAAAATCCCTTTAACATAGTATACCAAGCACTTTAACTTTACAACTTTCCTACTGTATCCTCAACCATATACTCCCCTACTTGAATGTGATGCTCCCACAATACTGCACTTCAGGTATGCTCTTCCACACCTCCCTGACTTTGCACAAATCTCTGCCATTTTCATCTCGTAAAAACCCAATAATTCACTGTCTGCAAAATCAATCCTGGTTTTCCTCTGATTTAGCTTGTTCTTCCAGGCCCCACATCCCTTTTACTAGCATGTTTTTTGTACTGTGACTATTCTTCACCGTGATGATTTCTTCCCTACTGGACTTTGTACACTCAGAGCCTGGTAACATTATGGTCATGTAATGTCTGTTGAATGAAAAATGAATGAATAAATGAACATGCCTCTATCTGGGATAATCACATGCTTCACCTAAAGAAAGGAAACTCTAACAAATAACCCTTTGAGAAGTCAGAGAGATCAAATGGAAAATTTATCAGGCAGAGAACTAGAAGCCCTGGATTCCACTCCTTACTTTATCACTAGGTAAGCATGAGAATTTGCACAATCTACTTAATTTCTCTGGGTCTCCATTTTTAACATTTCTAATGTATGGGTACGGGTAAGGGTAGATGACATAGAAATGTTTACATGGATTCCCACTTACTGGGCACTTACTCTATGGCAGGCATTATATACAGTAAAAGTGCTTTTCTTAGGCCATTTAATTTTCATTTGCTCCTGAGAACATCTCTAGGAAGTAGGCATTTATTCTCCATGTTAGAGATAAGAATATTAAGTTCAAAGAACTTGTCCTAGGCAAAATAGCCAGTGAGTGGCTAAAAAAAGAAGGAATCCAAATTGGTCTGCCTCTTAACCACATGCTTTCAAACATTAGGTCATAACACTTAAATGGGAGATCTTAGATATTTTTAAATAAAAAAAAAAATCGGGAGCTTCTCAAGCCATATGATTGTCCCAAAATATGGCAGCGCTTATTTATCCTATTTTTCTCTGAGAAGGAGCTGCCTTCAGATGCTGGGGACTGGGTGACAGGAGTGTGAAGATACACCAAACAGCAGAGTCTTGAAATATGAAACAGCCTTTCTGGATGAAAGGTCAGAGCTCAGGGAAAGAAAAAATGCAGGATGCAATGATATGAAAGAGGGAGGCTAGGGGATGGCCTGGCAGAGAAACAAGGACAGTGAAAGGAACGCAGGAAGGAAGGCTGAGATGCTGACAAGGGCATGGGGCTTGGCTGAGGAGAATGATGAAGGCACCTGGTGTTCCCGATGGGCAGAGTTGAGGGAGGCAGGTGGCCACGCTGAGAAGACTGGCCCACCAGTTCAGCAATTCCCACTGAAACTGGGAACCCGATGGACAAGCCTGCTGCCCTAAGAAGAGAGGTGGTTAAAAGAGAGAGCTCAGCCTGGGCCTGATAGGAGAAGGGAGACGTACGAAAACAACCACCCCACAGCTCCAAAAGGAGGAGCTTGCAGACTGAAAGAGAAGCGATGACAGACAGTGCCTGGAATGGACCATTTAATGCTTTAAACCTGTGCCAAACTAACTGAGTAATGTGAGACTGAACTGGTGATTTACCTCAACCCTGGGAGAGATTAGTCTGTGTACATCAGCAGCAGAAACAAACATTACTATTTTATAGTGATGAGTATTATTAATACTGAAAAGACCCAATCAAGTGTAATACTTTACAGTTTACAAAGCACGTTCACTTACGGGATCTCACTGAATTCCCATGACAATCCAGGCATCACTTTCCACATAGCAAAATTAGGCTTCGGTTTTGTCAGATGATTTGCCCCAAGTCAGGAGGACCTGTAGCTGGCACCTAGGTCTTCCCCTTCCTGGTCCAGAAATAAAATGTAGCTTTTATCTCAGGAAAGAAAGAAAAGACAGTTAACTACACAAGGGAACGTACACTAAACTCCAAGAGTGGAGTTCAGAGGAAGCAGCAAATTTGGGGGCAGTTGGAAAAGGCTTCAGGTGACTGTAGACTGGATGGGAGAAAGGGATTACTAAGCAAGAAGGCAGGGAAAGCACAGTGGCTAGGCCTTAAAGGGGTATTCTACCTCCCCAGCCCTTCTACTGCAGCATAGCAGCTGCAAGTGCAATCATTTAACAAATATTTATTGTTGACATTGCGCTCAATGCCAAGGAGCCAATGGCGAGCAAGAAGTTTACTCTGAGACCAGCAGTATCCGGGTTACTTGCTGTGGGGGTGGGGGGCGTGTGTCATCTGTTCTTTTGTAAAAAGGGAGAAGTTCTAGCCTCAAGAGTGACACCCCAATCTATCGCAGAAATGTAGGACCTCCAGTTTTTCAAACTGTACTGTGTTCCCAAAATAGAAGAGGACTGTGCCCCTCCTTTGGCAGGTGATCAGAAAGGGACAGAGCTGAAAACAGGGCATTAAAATGGTTATTTCATAGCAGAGTTGTAGTAAAAAGAAAAAGCCAAAAGCCAAAAGGATTGTGTTTAGTTCCTTACTCCACAATTTTATATTTGCCCTCCCAACAGCCAAGCTCCATTGTGTATACTGTGCACACACAGTAAAGAAAAAATGTGATATGGGAACACAGGGAGAGTCTGCAAAGTGCTGAAACAGCATACCTGGCAGCTGCTAAAACAAAACTTCAAAGATTTGGCGTCTATGAAAAGCCATCAGGCAGGACCCCACCCACTCCCCCTGCTAGCCACGGCTTCCCTGGGAGCTAGTACACGTAACCACTTCCGCATGTTTGGCTCTGTTCCCCAGAGTTAGAGCAGCTCTAGAAGCCATGTCAGAACTTCCAGCCAGGCAGGTGGGGGTGGGGGTGGCTGTGGGCAGTAGAGGAGGGAGGGTAGAGAAGCAAGACTCCACCAACATCTAGCCATGGACACATCTCAGAAAATAAAAAGATAATGCTGGGATCTGCTTAAAAAACCCCTTCCTCTCAGTTGGCCTAGCTCTGATAGGTTAAATACTAGTTACACTGAAGCTCTGATCTTGTGAGATTCCCAAGGCATTAGAATATTCCCTTTCCAGGACCACAAATTAGTTCAAGAACAGCATCTGTAGTAAATCTCCAGATCTAAACAAAAGAAGCTCAAGATCTACAGAAGATCCTAAGAGGATATCAACAATGTACCTTTCTTAGAAACTCATCCCTTTTTACTTTTTATTTCACTAACCAAGTTTGGGTCTTTATTACATCTTCCGGGTCAACTATTCAGTCCTGTGCTGTCCAATATGGTAGCCATGAGCCATGTAAGCTCATTTTGAGCTTTTGACTTGTGGCTTATATACTGAGAAACTGAAATTTTCATTTTATTTAATTTTAATTAAAACTTAAATATACACATGTGGCTCATGGCTACCATATTGGACAACACTGGTCTAGTCACTCATTCACCAAACATTCACTGAGCACTTTGTGCAGGGCTCTGTAAGGATACAAAGATGTGTAAGACTTGGTCTCTGCCTTCAAAGAGCTTGCCATCTAATGTAGGCCATAAGACAAGCATACAAACAACCATAATATAAGCAGGAATGGTAAATGACACAGCAGAGACATATAAAGGATATTAGAACTTGCAATCCTGGAGTTAGGAGACAGTGGCCTAACATTATTTATCCCCCGACCCCCACACCTACACTAACCACTCGGGTTGGAGATGTCAGAAAGTCTGTCCAGTGAAGGACAGTGAGAAGAGAGGACTACTATAAAGAACACCAAATGAGCCAAACATCACAGAATCACAAACTCAGCAAACACTACAACTTAATAGTCAACCAATGTGAAAAGGCTGGGGGTAGAGAAAGCTCTATCCTACACTAAGCTGTCAAAGATGGCAGATGCCCTTCTACCCTTAAGTATCTTCCAGAAGTGGCTCCTATGACTCCTGTGGGCTGGGCAGGGTAGGGCGAAGGATGAGAAAAAGAAAGGTTTTCTACCATTTCCTTTTCTTCCACACCCTACCTACCTCTGCTCCCCAGACTAGGGAGGGCCTTGTGCTTATAGAGTACTTTTTACTTTGAACAACTATAAAGAACCGAGTAAGATCCAAAAGAGAAGCAACAGGGCCTAGTGACTTGGGAAGTGTGTGGTGTATGTGCACGAAAGAGAGGGAGAGAAAGGTTGGAAGGAGGGGCTCTAAGCTCAATGGACAGAGGCTAGGGTTTTCTCTTTAGTGTTCAGTTCTCTGTGCTAGAAAGGGCGACGAAGATTCATTCTCTAGGAATTAAAATTACACACTTAGAGCTTCTTTTGAATTACATCTCTCAGGATCGTGATTCCAATAGATGAAGAGCAAAACGATGAGAAATCCTAATAAGATCTACTTGGTACATCAGAGAAGGTTGCAGGAAGACTGGGATAAGCTGAGCCCTGTGCGAGAACAGGATATCCATTCATTCATGCTTTTACTTAATATTTGTACATCAATAAGTTCCCACTGTTTACCAAGGCACTGGGATACAATAATGAATAAGATAACATACACTTAAGTGAAAGAGTGATAGAAAGTAAACAGTAAACAAATAGAGTAAGTGCTATAGAATTGCAAATGTGAGGATGTGGTGATGGGAAAATATACAAGGCTTATATATTTGGGTTCCAAAATACTATCTTTCATTTTTCATTAGTTATTTTAATGAAAAAATAAAAACTGTATATATTTACGGTATACACCAGGATGTTTTAGAATATGTTATACATTGTGGGATGGCTAAATTGAGCTAATTAACACGTTTTAACTTACATATTTTTGTGTGTGCTGAGAAGAGTTAAAATCTACTCTCTTAGTGATTTTCAAGTATTTAACACATTGTTACTAATTATAGTCACCATGTTGTATAGTAATAGGCTTACTTTGGATCTGTTGAGTTGGCTGACGCTGAACTTATGAAGAAGAATACAAGTGGAAAGCTGGACTGGGCCCAGATGCAGGTGTTCACCTTGGAAATCAGGCCACAATTTTTTTTGTTTTTGTTTTTCACATTGTGGTGTGTTGGATCCTTTTCCTTCTTCTTGAAAAAAATTTGTTTTAACTATCCAAGTGACCAAAATGTCAATATAGGAAATATTTAGAATACAGAAAACAAATTAGAAAGACTTAGACTTAAGAGGTAGAAGCCTAATTATGCTATATTCCCAACAATTTATCCTTATCAGCAATACGGCCAGTATCTCACTATTTCTCTAACTTTTCTACTATATCTCATTTAGTTGTGAACTTGGAAGAAAGTAGAATGATTGATGATACTTCCTAACTCCCCCACACCAACTTCTAGGCTTTTATATGAAGTAAAAAACCTCCTTTACGGATATGCCAGCTTGATTTCAGTTTCTATCACTGGAAACTCCAAGTGTTTTGACTAATACATTATTTCTGACAGAAACACTCTGTCTGAGTCAGACTAGTTCCCACTTACTGTCCCTCGAAAATACCTTAAACATGTTGCATGTTATCTTTTTTTTCGTTCCTTTCTATTCCTTAACCTATCCGTAGCCTATACACCTGGGACTGAATTTAAACGCTACCTTAAACCCTTCCTCTGCAGAGCCTTACCTTTTCACCCAAGTCTTTAGTACCTTTTCTGAATTGTGAACTCATCTGAACCCATATGCCCTTTTAAAATCACTTACTTTGTGTGTTACATGAAAAAATATATATAAATATATAGGACAGTATTATCCAGACTGCCCTGCTGAACTGCCAACTCTAACTTAGTAAGAGTATGGATTACAATTCTTTGATCCTCTCAGATTCTCACATAGTGTCAAGCATCAAATATATGTGCAATTATCTCTTAAGTGATGAATATCAGCTTGTTAGTCCTATCCAAGCCCCATCTACCCTTCCAGATTCAGCTCACACCTTTTCTTTTTCATGAAGTTTTTGCCAGCTTCTCCAGCCAGAGTGATAAATTTCTCCTCAGAACTCTCACCACTTAAGAGTTTTCATCTTCCTATTCAATAATTAAGCACATATTGCTTTATGGTATTTGCACTAGTAGCTTTTATGATTAGTAATTTTCCTTCTTGAGGACAGGGACTTGTCTAATACCTCCTTCAGAGCCCAACCTCTCAAACTGAGGAGATATTCAGTAATTTTACATGTTAACTTTTTGAGGATAACATTATTGTAACAACTATCAGATGAAACCATTTCCCAGCTGAAACATTATTTATTACCAGTTTCACTCTTGCTTTTGAACATATTTTAACCGACTAAATATTTGTTGAAGAAGGTAACAAGACTCTTTTTGAAGCTTATATTTCAAATGTCAGTACTGAGTTCAAGCAGCTAGTAAGATATTTGAGAGTATTCAACAGTATTAGGCAGGGTCTTTCATTTACTTAGTTTTACTTGATGCAACCCAGTTTGAGAAGAATGTACAGTTGACTCTTGAACAATACAGGGGTTGGGGTGCCAATCCCTGCACAGTAGAAAATTCAGGTACAACTTCTGACCCCCTACAAAAACTCAACTACTAATAGCCTGTTGTTGACCAGAAGCCTTATGGAGAAACAGTAATTAACACATATGGTATATGATATATGTATTATATACTGTATTCTTAATAAAAAGTAAGCTAGAGAATAAAAAATTTATTGAGAAAATCATAAGGAAGATAAATATATTTACTATTCATTAAGCAGAAGTGAATCATCATAAAGGTCTTCATTCTTGTCATCCTCATGTTGAGTAAGCCAAGGAGGAAGAAGAAGAGAAGGGGTTTGTCTTGCTGTCTCAGGGGTGGCAGACATGGAAGAAAATCCACATATAAGTAGATTCGAGCAGCTCAAATCTGAATTATTCAAGGGTCAATTGTGATGTGATTTCCTCTAGCCTTTAAGTATATCCAATTTACTAATCTCTTTATGGCTGCCTTACCTACTATGCCAGAAAGCCTGCTTTTCTCATCTAAATCCTTTTAAATTATAATCACATCATTGAGATGCACCCATATTTCATTCTCACCAAAGATAGTAAAACTTATTTTTAAGATCAGCCAGGCCAGGTTGGGCACCGTGGCTCACGTCTGTAATCCCAGCACTTTGGGAGGCTGAGGCGGGTGGATTGCTTTAGCCTGGGAGTTCAAGACCAGTCTGGGAAACATGGTGAAATCCCCTCTCTACAAAAAATACAAAAATTAGCTGGGCATAGAGATGCACACATGTAGTCCCAGCTACTTGGGAGGCTGAGGGAGAATCACTTGAGCCTGAGGGGGCAGAGGCTGCTGTGAGCTGTGATCATGCCAACGCACTTCAGCCTGATGACAGAGTGAGACCTTGTCTCAAAAAAAAAAAAAAAAAAAAGAAAGAAACAAGCCAAATGTGTATTGGCTTTGAAGTGAAATTAATAAGAATCTTAGCTTGACAATTCATGAAAACCATGAGTTGTCCCTTTACTGCTCCTGAAGCATAAGGATGGTCCAAGCAGGACGAGAGTTTGTAACTTATAATGAACACCTGGGCCTGTCATATGTTGTGACATATCAAATCCCTGAACTCTCATACATTGGCTCTCTCACTAGCTTAGGACACATCACCCAAAGTTCAGTTGGCTCTATATTTAAATAAACATTTAAAATTTGGCTTTTCCTAATTATCTTTCTTTACGAGCATTTTAATGATTTATAATAACAATTTTAATAAGTGGGTACTTACTTCACAATATAAATAAATAATGTCAGCCTTAGTATTGTGATTACATATTACTGCTTTCTCTGCTATAATACTCTATTTTACTGTACATGAGTTATGGCCAGTTGACTCTAAACTGTGTCCCAGTGTAGCAAATACCATATACCAAGCAAGTACAATTTTGTTTCTCTCTTTCAAAAAAAGGGAACTAAGAGTTAGTTACCAAGAGCGTATACCAAAACTTTGTCCCACAAAGCAGCTTCAGGAAAAAGAAGGCTTTTGTTCCTTTGCAGATATATAGTTCTATAGTTTTCTTTTATGAAAACATAGATACAGGGAGTTTTTTCTTATCAACATCTTAACTCCTGAGACCTTTTAAAAAAGAGCATTCATTTCTTAGCTGTACTGGGTAGGTAATACTCTGAGAGTCTTTTAGCAGCGAGAAGGGCAGGTGGGTAGGATGAGATCTTTAGTTAAAGGATCAGGAAAACTGGCTGCTTTTCCTTCTAAATTTGTTGAGTCGATACTGGGTAAGCTTTAAACATGGATCATCAGTGTTCCTCTACATGAGTCAGAAAGAAGACTGTGTTTCATCACGCCTGTGATCTTCCCAGGCTCTTCCAAAGCTGGTAAACCAGTTAACCTGAAGGGATAGAAGCTGATAGAAAAACCATGCCAGGAGAATTAAACTAAATTATAAATAAAGCAACTCATATAATTTCCTAATTCTAAAAATGGAGTCTCATTTAGCTTAGTGTAAGGAATTCTGTCATATTCAGGCCTCTTAAAACCAAAATAATCATCAATTTTGTACAGTTACAAAATTATAAACAGTTAAATAAGATTAAACAGTTAAATTAAAAAATTATTTGACCAGTAAATAATTTTTGTGAAACTACGGGGTTTTCTTTTAAATCCTTACATAGTCTTTTTCAATGTTGTAGTTAAAAAAACACACACACACAATTTAAAATGTACCATCATAACCATTTTTATGTGTACAGTTCAGGAGTGTTAAGTATAATCACACAGGTTTTGCCTCTAACAAAGACTCGTGTGTGTGTGTGTGCATGTGTATCCTAAAGAAATAGAAGCTAGTTTATCATTAATACTTCAAAGCAGTGCAGAGTGGAGTGAAAGAGGCAAACTTAACTAGAAAAACTGACACTGGCAAACTGCAAACACTGCATTCCATGCTTTATTCTGACTTGTGGATAAGAAAATCCACGTTTTTCACTCCTGACACTCGGCCCCAGGTTCCTGAACCTATGCTACCTAGGCCCTGGTATGACGTCCAGCCAGCTATCTTTGACGGGTTTCCTAAGCTTCCCAACATTCCTTTATTAGGCAGAAGCCAATCACTTTTGCTCTTGGCACAAACACTGACAGCACTCAGCTCTGTCGGTAAAGGAGGAACTGCAGAATCTGTCACAGAGCTTGAACTGACGCAGGGTATAACTCTTTACAGGTTATGTGTCTGGCTGGGTGAGAAAAGTAGCAGAGAAAATTCAGATAGAAGTACAGGCCTTTATCATACAATTACTGGAGAAATCGTTTTCCTCAGGGGAAGGAATAGTTAAGACTCAGGAGAAAGGTGAGGTAAACTTTATGAAAGAGAAGAAAGAGGCATAAGGAGTGGTGAAGTATCACTTCTGCAGAACTCTGAATATGAATTTTTTTTAGTCCCCCCAAAAAAGTAGTTTCTCTTTGATTGTGCTCTTTGGCTGGAAAGCATTGTTTATATAACAGGATAAAGTACAAAATTATAAGCTCCAAACTGCTCCAGAGAAAAGCTCTCCCAAAGCTCGACCCCCAGGATAGATGGAAAATATGAGTGTTTACTGGCTGGAACATCGAGCTGCAATGGAAATTTCAACATTCAGGAGACACCAGAGAAAAGGGCCTGCTGAGTAAAAAGAAGCTGACCTCCAACCAAGGGGTCAAAGAAAAAGGAAGAGTCTCTTGTTGGCCCCACTCTGATGCCTTCCCAGCCTCAGCTACAAAGGCCAGATTTCTGTTATCCAGTCCCAGGAGCGTACTGCACAGGGGTGATGGCCACTGTGATCTCAACTAGGTACTAAACTAAGTGGTGAACAATACCATATCCCAAGCAAGTTCAATTTTAAGTTTCTTTCTTTCTTTCTTTTCTGGAAAGGGAACTGAGAGTTATTACGAAACCTACACCAAAAAAGTAAAAAGTGAAAACCATGCTGGCCACTTTCACATACACAACTCTTAATCTTATAACAACTTAATGAGGTGGGTTTAACTATGTGCATTTAAAAAAAGATGGGGAAATCATGGTTCAGAAAAGCTAAGCAACTTGCCCAAGGTCACACACTTAACAAGGCAAACCAAGGTCTGCCTGACTCTAAAGTCCCTTCTCTTCCCACCATACTGTGCCATCTTCCTAACAGAAGCTGCTGGGCCCAATTCCTATAAAGGTAACATGCTTTTCAAGAAAGAGAAGTATTTAAAGGACTATGTTCAGAATAATTCCCTTATAACAGAGGCAGATGATAAAAACAAAACCTTGCCATTTGGCCACTAAGTAATTTTTGTGGAACTATGGGGCTGTCTTAAATCCTTACATACTCTTTGTTTGACTGTAGTAAACACACACACACACATAATTTTAAATGTACCATCTTAACCATTTTTACATGTATAGTTCAGGAGTGTTAAGTGCATTCACATCATTCTGCAATAGATTTCTAGAAAATTTCCATCTTTCACAACTGAAACTCTATATCCATTAAACACTAATTCCCCCTCCCCTCTTCCCCCAGCCCTTGGCAACCACCTTTCTAATTTCTGTTTCTATGATTTTGACTACTTTAGATGTTTCATATGAGTGGACTCATACAGGATTTGTCCTTTTGTGACTGGCTGGCTTCACTGAGCTTACGACACCCAAGGTTCATCTGGGACAGGACTGACTCCTTACACGCCCTTCCTGACACCCTTTCTTCTAATCGTCTATGCCATAAAATTCAGATCTTTGTCATATGCCACCTGCCACTGCTCTGTTTCATGTGTATACACTCCCTTTCCCTGCCAGACAGTAGCCTCTCAGTGATCAAACATTATGTCTTCAAAAGTCTTTTAGGCCCTACCCAGCACCCAACACTATGCTGAGAATATGGAATATATACCCTAGAGAGTAAACTCTGAGACTGGAAACTATTCTGTTTTATTTACTGCTCCTCCCCAGTAACTAAACTAACACAATGCCTGACATATAGAAAATGTATAGGACATATTTTTAAAGGAAATTAACAAAGTCAGTATTTCTGAGGACTGACTGAGAATGAAAAGATGAGAAGTTAGAGACCTGAATCTCCAGCAACATTTCTAAGAATAATCTAAAAGAAGGGAGGAAAGTATTATTAACTGAACTAGAATCAGAATCTCTGAAAAATGTGTGCCTTAAACTTATGCAAAGCAGAATACCAAACTATTTATGATCTAACGTTGAATAAGAGGGCAGAAGGACAGGGTGACATAGAAAATGGTTCCAGTTTCCCAAGATTTCCCATTCCTCGGTGGCATTTCAAGTTCATACAGATGTTCTCTAGAGAATGGGAGCTGGCCAGGTGGAGGAGCCCATGCCCACAATGTCTTGTCCTACCACAAAAAAGTAGGAACAAACTCACGGCTGAGCTCTTTCCGCAAATTTCCCCACCTTTCATATCGAGGAACAGACAAATCCCCAGGATGCATGTGTGAAAAAGCCAGAGGTGGATAAAAATAATTCAATGACAAATGCTGGAAAAACATACAAAGGGGCAGGAGCCAGACATTCGTGGGATTCCCTGACAGCTTGATCCACAAGGAAGGGCTGGACTGGAAAAAAACAGGGCCTCAGGTTCCTGCCAAGCTGTCTGAGGCCCTGTTCTTCCCAAATCATTCCAAGCAGCAGCTAAGACTTTACAGTAACCCTTCCATGTCTCACAAAGAAAAACGCACTAAGAACCCACTGAGTGCTCCACACCTAGAAAATCCTCCCTGATGTAGTCCAATTCCATGGAAGGCTGGCAGCAATGACAAGATGGCTCTGCACATCAATTTTCAGCTCCTAATGACTCCCCATGTGCCCAAAAAATGGATAATTAAAAGGCAGCTTGAAAAACCTAAATCTTTCTCATTGGCTGAAGAAGAGCTAACATACCCACGTATCAGCACCTAGAAACTGAAAACATCACTTTAAGGAAGAGGGAGGTCATAAACACTTGGTACCTGCATCCTGGAGTCCCTACTGTATAATTCTAAGTCGACCTTGCTTGGAGGCACACCTCAGGCTTCTAAACATGTGACTGTATTTGGCTCTAACTACTTTCTCTTCTGGAGAATGGCCTGCAATTAATCTCACTTATTACCTCTGAAAAGTAACAACAGAGGGATGGCTGGCCAAGTCCAACTCCAGAGTGTCTAGGGAACTGCAGGCTACATGGCCAGGCCTCAGACTGTCTGGGCAAGTCGTGGGCTCTTTGCCTTCTTCTCCCACAACAAAGCCTGAACAGGACTCCAGACAGACCAAAGGAACCAAGGGATTTGAGAAGCTGGGCTGAGCTTATACTGACCCAATGGGAGACGACAACCCTGAGGCTACATTTGGGGTGATTTCAAAACAGCAGGAGAAGAATAAGGTCGTTTGATGAAAACTTGTGTGATCCATAAAATTGGGAACAATAGCAACACCATAGGGAAATGAAAAATAACACTATTTGCAGAGTTCTTGTGAGTCACCAGTTTTCATTCCTGTGGCTACCAAGTCAGTGAATTCTCTGACATGCAGAGATGAAAAGTACAGCTAGGAATGGGATTCTCTTTACATTTTATTACAGTTTACAGGGCAGCCCCTAGTTTAGTGAATTATCAGAACTAAACTGGAATCCACTGTTGCTACTGTAGAAAAACTATTCAGAGTACCTTTTATTTATCTAGCACCTACTTCCAGGGAGACCAAAGTGCTTTAAAGGTAATCTAAAAGCTCTCAAAACAGGCCACTTTATATGTAAGTATGCTTACCCAATAAAAAGATTAAATGAATAGCTTAGGGTCACTGAATGTCAAAACCAGTAATAAAACTCAGATCTCTAAGCTACAAATCCTGTATTCATTAAACTTAGTCACCCTTACAACTAAAGGAGGAACAACAAGAGACTAAATATCCACCAAACAGTGACTTACCAGGTAAAAATGGAAACCAGGATATTGGGCTGTGCAGGTTGTATGCTGCAGGTCTGGCTGGGGCCTACATCACAGCCAAGTCTGGAAAGACCTCTGAGAATTCACTCAGGGCTCCTTTAGGGTGGGTGCCTCTGGGAATTCCATGTGGAACTGGGACTCTCAAGCTCAGGCTCCAGGCAGTCCTGGCAACCAGAGGTCACCTGGGGGCAGAGGAAAATGTCCCAGGGCTACCCTGAGCTGAAATGGGACTGAAAACTGGCTCCTGTGTTTGAAGAGGAGGTAAAGAGAGGGCTGCTGTGGGTAAAAAGAACTCAAAAAGGAAAAGACCAGGGGACTTTGTGGGGTTGCTTTTGGCTGGAATGGGTCAGGAATCAATCATGTAATGCACCATAAGCATTACTGCAGCCTCGTGGGCAGTCTGGCTGGGAGAAGGCCACTCACAGTGCTGAACCTTAGGTCCTGGCACATCCTTGACCGAACTCATCATCTTTCATCTCACTACTAACAGGTGCTACCAAAAGAAAGCTCTAAACCCAGCCACAATTTTTATTTAAAATGTTTTCCCTCATTCCATCGACAAGCATAAAAAGTGCTAAAACTCAATTTCTCCAAAATGTGTGGTTTTAACATTTTGTTTACGTAGGAGCAATGCCTGTAGCCTTGTCATATAGACATTATATCCAAAATTGCAGTGAAAATGTCTTCCATAAAAACAAGGCTCTGAATTTAAAATGAAAATGGAATATTTGGAAATTTTTTTATGGAAAATAAAGCTCTATGGTATAAACAGAATTTCTTGTTTACGACTGATGTTTTACAGCAGACTTTTCCTGGGGAGAGAAACGTGTGGAGGATGCTCTGCCTTAAAAAGTCCTGCCTCTTGGTCTTCGGCTCTTTATAATTCTCAGTTACGATGACTCTTTTCGCCCTGACCACAATGATCACTGGTATGAAAGACACTGTACCACAGGATGATGTAATGTGCTTATATTTATGCTGCTTCCTGGGCAGAGCTTCTGCTTCCCAAATTAGTTCCTTAATAATTCTAACACCAACAGATACTCCACCAACAACTAGGTATTTCCTCCATGCCCAAGTCTTTAGTACCCTCTCCGGATCTCAGGGCAAAGCAGCATACTAAAAGGCAGAGGCTGGAAGTACTGGCACGGGGCGTAGGGGCTTGGTTGGGTACCTGTGGTAGAACTTCTTTGAATGGAGGGAACAATATCTCAGCTGGTCAAAATACTTCATTGTAACAGTCACATTTCTCTCTAGCTCATTCAACTCAGGAACTGATGCAATTTAATCCATACTTAATAGGCATTAAAGCAAGATGTGCTGGAAATCCATTTCTTACGTTTTTGTTTTTGGTTTTTTTTTTTTTATACAGGGGTAATTAAAACACACAGCAAGACCAGAATTCAATACAGTGGTTTCTTTTTTAATTTGGAAGTTGCTTACATTATGGCCAGAAGCTACTTGGATTTTATCTATAGCCACATCTCTCAACTACATGAAGGAAATTTCCTTCCCACTTCCCAAATGAGCACTGTTGAGGGAGGTTGTTTGAGTTCAATTATATGACACGAGATAAAAAAGTAAAAAACAAATACGTCCTTCAAAAGAACAGAGTGTAAAGTTACTGAAACACAATGTAGTATAAAAAAACTATAAAAAACACACGGTATATAAAAAAAATTAAGAGACAAGGACAAAGTGCCAAAAGTTGGCACATTAAAATGTTGACTATAAGCAAGGATTACACTAGTATAAATTCTTGCTCTTTTATCCCAAGGTGATTGTCTTAGCTGTCTCAGAAACGTCCTTTTCATTTGATATGCCTGAAAACTGTCTTACAAATAAAATGAAGCTCTCTTAGGTGCCAGAGGATCAAGGCAGGTGAAGAAAGGGCATATGCCTTAGTGCTATCTCCACACAGAACTCAAGGTGGGAATGGCTTGCTTGGGACAAAGGCCATCCCTGTGTTACCCAAATGCTCATTGCAGGGCCCTTCACATACCTGCTTCCGGGAGGGCTGGAGTGATTCTCAGGAGCTTGAGGGTCCGACTGCACCAACCACGTAGGGCCACTAGGGCTGATGATGGGTCGGAGGGTGGGGGGAGTTGAAGCACTGCTTCTGTTTATGATGCCAGTGGCCAAATTCAAGTTTGTCACCTAGAAATAAAGCGAGGGAAATGACCTGACTTTACAGAGTTTTTAAAAAGAATCATTAACAACATATAGGCAAAATCAAGTCAAGGCCAACAGATGCTGACCCCTCTGAGCTGAAGCTGTGGCTGTGACAAAGGCACCCAGGAAGGAATGGCTCCTGTGCACAAAGAGCAGAAGTGAGGGTGGTCAGTGTCAATGTAAGTTAACAAGCATTTACGTTGCTCCTACTAAGTGCAGGGCACTGGACTGTGCTGGGTGCTATGAAAAACAAAGATGAATAACCAAAACAGCAAGAATCTACTGAGTAGACAATGTTCAAAGAAACTAGGTAAACTAGTATTTTCTGCCCTTGTTTCCTTATCTGTATGTTCTAAATGCTCAGTAAATTTCAGTTATAAATAACATTAATTATTATAATGCACAAAGAATCCACTGATTTAGAAAGAAAAAAGATGGTTAAGAGGAAAATAGTCATGGACTTCAATACATAATGTACAAAGGAGGAATACAATTAGCCAATTAAACATGTAAAACTAGTCATCATTTCTACTGGTAAATGTAAATTATAGGAAAGATGCAAACTACAAAGAAATGCAAGTTACAAGACACCATTTTTGCATATCACTTTGGTATACAATATTTAAAAAGATAGTATCCAATAATGGCAAACGGTGAAAATAGGTACTTATACTACTTGTGTGACTACAAATTGGTAGAATCTTCCTAGAAATCAATTGGCAACATCTTATTAAAATATATTACAATATGTGTACACTTGGATACTACAATCTAGCTTCTGGGAACTAAACAACAAAACAATTGCAGATGATTAATGACAGGTGACTATCATAATAGCAGTCAATATTTATTAGAACTCATTATGCGCCAAGCTATGTGTAAATGAGTAAGTCACACACATCTCATTTAAATCGCCACAAGTCTGTTGGTAAGTACCATAATAATACTCATTTTACAAGAAGGAAACTGAAGCCTATGATTGCATTGAGGCCTAGAAATAAATGGCAGAACAAGAATTCGAACCATAGTTTTTCAACTGTCAAAGCCCATGTTCTTACTCACTACACTATACTGTGAATACCGAAAATCAGGCATTGTTTTCAATACTGAAAAAGGAGATATAAATGGCTAACAATATTGTTAAATAAATTTTGCCCTAAGTAAGACATTATTACGTATGCATTAACGTTTTTTGAAAAACAGGCCGGGTGCCGTGGCTCACGCCTGTAAGTCCAACACTTTGGGAGGCCAAGGCGGGTGGATCACGAAGTCAGAAGATCGAGAGCAGCCTGGCTAACATGGTGAAACCACGTCTCCACTAAAAAAAAAAAAAATAATAATAATAATAATTAGCCAGGTGTAGTGGCGGGCACCTGTAGTCCCAGCTACTCATGAGGCTGAGGCAAGAGAATTGCTTGAACCTGGGAGGCAGAGGTTGCAGTGAGAAGAGATCACACCACTGCACTCGACCCTGGGCGACAGAGCGAAACTCCATCTCAAAAAAAAATAATAATAATAATACTGATATAGGAACATGCTAATATCTCAAGTAAAAAAAAATCATGGTAGTAAAAATCACAATATGAAACTGTATAGAGTAGATCCAAATTTCTTTAAACACATACACACACAAACACAAGTGAACAGACACTCCTGAAGACTAGAAATAAAAATCCAGACTATAAGTAGCATTTATTTCTGAATTATGACTGATTTTCTTCCTTATCTTTATTCTCCAGATTTTCTAAACTGGGCATGTATTACCTTTTATAATAAAATTTTTTTTTTTTTTTTTTTTTTTTTTT
>NW_016807225.1:2230122-2320506 GCF_001698545.2 Rhinopithecus bieti | reverse complement strand
TTTTTTTGAGACGGAGTCTTGCTCTGTTGCCCAGGCTGGAGTGCAGTGGCCGGTTCTCGGCTCACTGCAAGCTCCGCCTCCCGGGTTTATGCCATTCTCCTGCCTCAGCCTCCGAGTAGCTGGGACTATAGGCGCCCGCCACCTCGCCTGGCTAGTTTTTTTTTGTTTGTTTGTTTTGTTTTGTTTTGTTTTTGAGGTGGAGTCTCGCTCTGTTGCCCGGGCTGGAGTGCAGTGGCCGGATCTCGGCTCACTGCAAACTCCGCCTCCCGGGTTCACGCCATTCTCCTGCCTCAGCCTCCCGAGTAGCTGGGACTACAGGTGCCTGCCACCTTGTCCGGCTAGTTTTTTATATTTTTTAGTAGAGACGGGGTTTCACTGTGTTAGCCAGGATGGTCTCGATCTCCTGACCTCGTGATCCGCCCGTCTCGGCCTCCCAAAGTGCTGGGATTACAGACTTGAGCCACCGCGCCCGGACGTTTTTTGTATTTTTTAGTAGAGACGGGGTTTCACCGTGTTAGCCAGGATGGTCTTGATCTCCTGACCTCGTGATCCGCCCGTCTCGGCCTCCCAAAGTGCTGGGATTATAGGCTTGAGCCACTGCGCCCGGCCGTAAAATATTATTTTAAAGTAGTTATGGCAAATATAGATGTATTTAAAACCTGGGCAGTGGTAGTGGAATCAGAAAAAGAAAGAATGGGGCCGGGCAAGGTGGCTCACACCTGTAATCCCAGCACTTTGGGAGGCCAAGGCAGGTGGGTGGATCATGAGATCAGATCAAGACCATCCTGGCTAACACACTGAAACCCCGAATCTACTAAAAATACAAAAAAATTAGCCAGGTGTGGTGGCGCTACTCAGGAGGCTGAGACAGAAGAATGGCATGAACCCAGGAGAAGGAGCTTGCAGTGAGCCGAGATTGTGCCACTGCACTCCAGCCTGGGCGACAGAGCGAGACTCCGTCTCAAGGAAAGGAAAGGGAAAGGGAAAGGGAAAGGGAAAGGGTAAGGGAACGGGTAAGGGAAAGGGAAAGGGAAAGGAAAGAATGGTTCTGAGAAGCATTTCAAAGTAAGATGCACCGGGACTGTTGAAGAGAGAAGACACAAATCTGAATGCAGGATTTTGATCATGAGACACTAGAGAACAGTGGTGAAAGTCATCAGACTGGAAATGTAAATTCCAAGGAAATGTTTTGCTATAAAATGTTCTAAGTACCTAATAATTTTGAAACTACAAATGAATTATGATTTTTTTTTCCTTAAAATTCTGAAAGAAAAAAGGTCATTTTTAGCAAGAGTATAGTGTTTCTTTCCTAGTTATAGAATTCAATAAGTGAAAACAGTTCAGGACTGTGTCTTCACACCAAAGGACTAAAAATACTTTTCTTGGAAAGAAAGTTGTTTTCCATAGGTCAGGAGCAAATCCCAGTGTCTGTGGAGGCTGCACCCTCCAGTGTGGACCAGCCTTTGGAAGAAAGCCTCACTGGCCATACATGGCTTACCATTTCTGTCCCTTACTGCTTCTACAAGGGGGAGAAGAAGGGCATATGCTGACTAAAAGGCAAAGAAGAGGCCAGGTTCGGTGGCTCACACCTATAATCCCAGCACTGTGGGAGAACGAGGTGGGTGGATCACAAGGTCAAGAGATCGAGACCATCTTGGCCAACATGGCAAAACACCATCTCTCCTAAAAATAGAAGATTAGCTGGGCGTGCGCCTGTAGTCCCAGCTACCCGGGAGGCTGAGGCAGGAGAATCGCTTGAACCCAGGAGGTGGAGGCTGCACTGAGAGCCAAGATCGCACCACTGCACTCCAGCCTGGCGACAGAGTGAGACTATCGTTTCAAAAAAAAAAAAAAAAAAAGGACAGGGAAGATATAGTAGCAAATTATGGTAGTAACTTTTCCGGCCACTAGTTTCTCTGAAATGCTTTGTACTTCCTCCCATATCCTAAGGGCAATGTAGGTCAGGCCTTCAGACAATGAATCAGACTCCCTGTACTCCTGAACTCACTCCTGCCCCACACTGACTCCTCTGCTTTCCTGCCCTGATTTGATCATCAGATCTTTTATATTAGACATGATCTTGAAACTTGTAGAAAAACTACGGTGAGAAAGGTCTTTATGATAATAGCTTCTCCAATTACTGCTTTAGTTGTGCCAAAAACTTAACAAAGGAGGCTTAATAATTTATAGGGGAATATCAATAAACAATGTGCACACTTTACCATGTTTAGTATAAATGGTATTGTTTGGAGTTTAGTGAATGCAAAGGAGAGGAGATAAAAGATTTATTAAACCTATCCTTTGGCAAGACTGCCCCTAATTTAAACATCATCATATGCATCTTAACAGTTAACATTTATGGAACACTCATTGTGCACAATGCCCTTGCATTATTTTTTATTTTTATTTTTAGTTATTTATTTATTTATTTTTGAGACAGAGTCTCACTCTGTCACCCAGGTTGGAGTGCAGTGGCGTAATCCTGGCTCACTGCAACGTCTACCTCCTGGGTTCGAGTGATTCTCCTGCCTCAGCCTCCCGAGTAGCTGGAATTACAGGGATCTGCCACCACGGCTGGCTAATTTTTGTATTTTTAGTAGAGACAGGGTTTCACCTTGTTGGCCAGGCTGGTAACCCCTGATCTCAAGTGGTCTACCTGCCTTGGCCTCCCAGTGCTGGATGCTTGCATGATCTTGATGTGCATTATCTCATTTAACCCCGAGCAATCCCTTTGTAATAGGTTCTACTGTTACCCATTTTACAAAAGGGGAAGCCAAAGTCAAAAGAGGGTAAACAACTAGTCAACAGTCACTAAGTCTCAGGGCCAATATAGAACAGAGAGTGTTCACCTTCCAGTGCATGTGGTCTACTTTTCCCAAATAATATGGTTTAACATTTGAGTCCTTACAGTAGTGGTGTCAGGCACTCTGGGTTTTATATTTCACTTAGTCCTTACTCATTATTCACAGAGGTAGATACTGTTCCACACCATTTCACAAGTGGAGAAACGAAGGCTCAGAGAGGTTATGATAAGTAATTTGCTCAAAGTCACATAAAAGTTGCAGAACTGGTACTCTAGTTTTAAAAATCTATTTTCTAGTTTGGAAACTAGTAGGAAAACAATCCTAGTTACCCTTACTTATTAGAGATTTTTAAAATATCATCAGTTACAGACCTCAAATTCTTAAAACAGTGATTATACAGAGATTGACAAAACTGTACCAGCTTTTCCTTCTTTCCCTTTGATTTTACTTCCCACTTGTTATCTTTCATCAGAAGATATTAAAGAAGTAAAACAAAGAAAAAACATCCTCGGCCAGTTTTGTTTCTTGGCAGGTAAAAAGTGACTTGATCATGAAATTACTTTTGGATTACTGGAGGGTTATGTTTATTCACATAAAAACCATTCCTGATGTGACGGATAAACCAAGAAGTGGCAGCCACTGTGATTTCGTTTTATGCAAAAGCAAAGTATCATTGTTAATTTGAGAAACAGCAAAAGTGACTGCTACTTAAATGAGAGACTGTACAAGGAATGAGAAAACTTTAAAAGTTTCTCACCTTTCTCTCTAAAGGATTCCTGCTAAAAGAAAACAGAAAACCTGTTCCTACCAAATAATAATAACCTGCCCCTCTAGATTAAATATTCTATTCTTAGCCTTGTGGGCTTTTTGTCTAGAACACACTCAGCACATGTGCCACAGCTAACACCCCCATCCCTCACCCAGCTCTCTCTTCCTAGGACACATATTGCTAACCATAATCAAGCAACTTGGGGCTGACTTGGATATGGTCTCAGAATCTTCTTTACACATTTCTCCAAGTAGCCATCACTGACCAATCAGAAAAACAAGCGAAATAAATCATTTTCTATCTTCTAGAATGATCTGTGATAACGGAAATGCTCTGCAATGTGCACTGTTCAATACAGTAACCCCGAGCCACATGTGACTACTATGCATGTGAAATATGCCTGGTATGACTGAGGAACTGGATTTTAAACTTTACATAATTTAAAATTTAAAAGGCAGATGTAGCTAGTGGTTACCTTATTGCACAGCACAGCTCTAGACTCTCAATCAGATCTGGCTAAATGTTATGTACAAAGATTTACACCTTACTAGTTTGCACCAAGCAAATTATCTCTAGATTAAATTAAGAAAGAAAACCTCTGGTCTTTCTTTACAGCTTCCACTTTTTTCCAGAATGGGCAGAAGGAGTCACTGAACAAAAATGAATCTAAGCATCAATTCTGGCTCTAGAACTACCTTGTCCTGCCTAGAGAAGACCTAAGGGCAGGGAAAATCTCCCAGTATCGGATGAGACCTTAATAAACTCTACAAGCCAATTAGGGTTCATACCTGGAGGTTTCCTCCCTAACAGGACAGAAAGATGGAGATCATAAATGTCATCAGGCTACATCCACTTCTCTATCCATCTACATTCCTCCAAATAACATAACAAAACCAGCTTTGATCAGATGAAGAGAAAGTGATAAAGAGCACTTACAGGTGCCTGATACACAACGATGATCAACATTTCACTGCTAAATAATTTTTTAAAAGAACAGGCTTGCAGTACATGAAGAGGCAGTACCACTCACAAATCAATCACTGGCTCACCATTTTTGTTAGTATTACAGGTTAACTGTCCCTTCACAGAAAGACTTAGGACCAAGAGTGTTTTGCATTTCAGATTTTTTTGTATTTTAGAATATTTGCATTATACCAATTGAGCATCCCAAATCTGAAAACTTGAAATATCATGTAGGTGGCTCAAAAAATTTCAAATTTTGGAGCATTTTGGATTTTTAAATTAGGGACACTCAACCTATATTAGGATATTAAAGTGGAGGTCATAGTCATTGGGCCAGGTGGCTACTCTGGGATAATAACTAGTGTCTATGCTATTAAATCTAGGCTTGCCAACCTACGAATTCACGTTATTGGTCACAAACAGGTCTGGAAAACAGACAGGAGATAGTTTAAAACCTATAGCGTTTTTTTTTTTTTTTTTAATCGAAACCATGACTCAAAGAACATGCCCTGCTGGCCCTGTTGGTAATGGTAATCAGCATCTGTATATGAAAAACACAAGTATATACATGTAAGAAGCTTATAAGTCTGAATTTGGACCTTTAAAATGTTCTACTGTAACCAGTTTTAATATGCTACGTTTTAGATCCACTACAGCAACAGTAATAACAACAACAAAACTATATTAATACTAATGATGGCTAAATTCAATAAACAGTTTGGGCCAGGCACGGTGGCTCACACTTGTAATCCCAGCACTTTGGGAGGCCAAAGCATGTGGATTGTTGGAGCCCAGGAGTTGGAGACCAGTCTGGGCAACATGGTGAAACCCTGTCTCCACTAAAAATATAAAAATTAGCTGAGTGTGGTGGTGCACACTTCTAGTCCCAGCTACTAGGGAGGCTGAGGTGGGAAGGATTACTTGAGCACAGGAGGTGGAGGCTGCAGTGAGCTGAGAACACACCACTGCACTCCAATGTGGATAACAGAGCAAGACCCTGTCTCAAACACACACACACACACACACACACACACACACACACATACACACACAGCTTGTTCTAGGAAATGCGCTAAGCATATTTTATATATATTAACTTATTTAGTCTTCAAGACAGATAGATGGGGAAACTGAGGTTGAGAGATAAAATAACTTGTTCAAGACCAAATAATTGTTATGTGTCAGCCCCTGGATTCAATTCCTGGTCGGCCTGATGAAATTCTCCCAATCTTGTGTTTTTTTTCTTTTTTTTTGTCGAGATGGAGTCTCACTCTGTCACCCAGGCTGCAGTGCAGTGGCGCAATCTCGGCTCACTGCAAGCTCCACCTCCCGGGCTCACGCCATTCTCCTGCCTCAGCCTCCTGAGTAGCTGGGACTACAGGCGTCCGCTACCACACCCAACTAATCTTTTGTATTTTCAGTAGAGATGGGGTTTCACTGTGTTAGCCAGGATGGTCTCGATCTCCTGACCTCGTGATCTGCCCGCCTTGGCCTCCCAAAGTGCTGGGATTACAGGCGTGAGCCACCACGCCCAGTCCCAGTATTGTAGTTTAAATCACTGTGTTACCTCACTGCCTGGTATCATTGAGCCTTGCGATTTAGAATTCGGTCTCTGGACCAAGAGCACCTGCATTACCGGGAGCATATTACAAATGCAGAATCTTGGCCCAGCCCCAGCCCCAGCCCCAGCCCCAGCTGCACTGAACCAAAATTTGCATTTTCAAGATCCACGAGAAACTTACTTGCATTGTAAAGTTTGAGAAGCACTTGTTACCAGGAATGGTAGACAAGGAAAGGAGAGAACGGGCAAAAGGAACCATTCAACGTTTCCTCTCCTCCACAAAGCTCAGGGGCAGGGGATTTTCCAAAAAACAGCAGAAATGCCTTTGATGGGGTGAAGAGAAGTTACAAAACAATAAAGGGGAATGAGAAGGGAAAATAGTTTCATTAGCAACTTTAAGGTTTTACTATTTCTCAATGTTGTTCAGATGCGCAGACATTAAAATGAGTAATCATTAAATATGCCAAGAATGCAAAAGTGGACAAAACAGCTTAGGACAAACTTCAGAAAATTCCAAGATTACTTGCTATGCTGCCCTGAGAAATAGTGGTAAAAACAAAAAAACAAAAAAACGAAAAACAAGAAATTTAAGCCTAAAAACAATCAACTTGTTCCATATGTCTGTGCCCTGCCTCTCTCTAGCTGGCTGCTGCTAAGTGAATAACTGCCTGTGGGAAATCTGGTCACAAGATCCTACCTCCACCTAAGCTTTGGGGCCTGCTTGGCAGATGTTTCCCCCCTTGCTCTCCTCCTCCACCTCCTCCTTCCCCTCCTGCTTTTCCTCTTCCTCTGCTCCCACTCTCCTGGAGCAGCTTATCCAGATGTTCCACTCCCATTCCCTGCCTCATGTCCATTGCCACGGTGACCTCAGTGCGTTTTTCCTTTAGTACCAAATCACTGTTTATTTTAGAGCCAACCTTCCGAATAAGGCAGGTGAGCAAATATATGAATGTGTGGGGTAGGGACACATTGCAGGCATACCATCTAGACAGGTGTTTAAATTATAGCAGGAATAAATACAGGTGATGGATTGAAAAGGGGGTAGGAGAAACCCCGAGAAAGAGGCCAATTTCCGGTGGCTGGCCCGCCCAAGTGTTACTGCTTGTTACTGTTGTTTGTTAAAAGTCGTGCTGCTGCCAGCACTATAATTAAAATATGATGGAGCTTCCCTGTTGATTCTTAGAATATACCCACCAACCACCCAGACACATAACCTTTTGGTATATGAAGAGGGTTTGAAGACAAGCCTAGCTATATCAATGCTGCATGCTCTCAAAATGCATTAGTCTCGAATGCTTAAAAGAAGTCCAAACCTCAAAGATGTAAGTGCTGTATTGCCTATCACAGGCAAAGCCTTGAGGAAAATGCTAACGCATGTGCAGATAAAAACGTGGCCCTTCCCTGCCCTCAAGCCGTGTTGGAATTTATAATTACTAGGTCAGACAAGATTGTTAGACAAAAAGCAGTATTTAAGACCTCCAGAATGTAGTAAGTGCCATAAAAGAAGAGCTAAAGAAATTAAAAAATGGCATCTGAGCTGGGCCTAAAATAATAGGTAGGAGGAAAGAAAAATCCTAAGTAAAAATGCAGAGACATACAAGCAGGGAGAACATCTGAGAGAAAGTAGTCTAATTCAGCAAAAGCTTCGAGTCATAGAAGATAGGGACAGACAGATAAACAGCTTGGGGAGGCCCATGAATGTCAGACTAATGATTCTGTCCTTGATCTAATAGACAACAGTAAGCTTGCTCACAGGTTCTGACAGAGCCATGCTATATGAGAACCTTGGTTGAAGACCCTTCTACTCACACACACACACACACAAACACACACACACGCGCACTCTCTCTCTCTCTCTCTCCCCACCCCCTCCATTTCTCCCTCTCACCTCCCTGCCCCCCACCGCCTCCAGTTAGCAGCTAGTTTCACCAGTTGAGTAGAAAACTGGTGAATGTCTCTGCAAGGCTATCAAGGAAATTAGGAGTTCCAAATTACCTGTTTTTGCCTGGGCCACAAGGAAGGGAGGGACTGCTTTAGAATTCAGGGAAATAAAATGATCAGTGACTAGAGTGAGAGATGTGTTACTCTTGCTGTGCCCTGAATAATTTTAGAGATGATTTTTGCTTGATCTTAAATGGATAAAATAACAGCTTTGACATACAGATTTTGTGCCTTGTGCACACAATGTGCATATTTATTTCCTCACGGCACTGAAACTGCAAAGGCCTAAGAAACCATTTGCAATGGCATCAAACTAATCTTAGGTTCACTAAGGATGTCTGCCAATTTCATGCATCTTATTTATCGAAATGGAGAAGAAAATTAAGCACTAAAGATTTAGGGTCAGGTGCAGTGGCTCGTGTGTGTAATCCCAGTGCTTTGAGGGGCTGAGGTGGGAGGATCACTTGAGGCCAAAAATTCAAGACCAATCTGGGCAATATAAGAGACCCCATCTCTACAAAATATAATTTAAAAAATTAGGCATGGTGGTGCATGCCTGTAGTCCTAGCTACTTGGGAGGCTGAGGCAGGAGGATCACTTGTGCCTGGGAATTCAAGGCTGCAGGGAGCCATAATCACACCACTGTAATCCAGCCTGGGTGGCACTCTAGCCTGGGTGACAGAGCAAGATCCTGTCTCAAAAAGAAAAACAAAGAGAGAGAGAGAGAGAAGATAATTTAGTTAATAAGAGTTTAACATGGGAGTAACTGGTAGCATAGCATTCCCCATGCAGTTTATAATCTTGCCATAGTTCAATTTCCTCATTATAGCAGGTCCAGAAAAATTTTAGATAATTCTTGTCTGAGGAGGTCTAGGAATGGTGTTTCCTAAGATTATTTTACTAATTCAAACTAATATTTATCAGGCACCTACTCTGGGCTTGGCATTCTTTTGAGCATTGAGGATAAAACAATGACAAAAAAACAGTCAAATAGCACAGTCATTATGGAAAACAGTATAGAGGTTCCTCAAAAAGCTAAAAATACAACAACCATATGATCTAGCAATCCCACTGCTGGGTATCAGCCTAAGCGTCCATCAACAGATAAATGGATTTTTAAAAAGTGACATATATATACATAGAGGAATAAAACTCGGCCATAAAAAGAATGAAATTCTGTCATCTGCAGAACATGGATGGAACTGGAGGTCATTGTGTTAAATGTAATAAGTGAGGAACAGAAACACAAAAATTGCATGTTCTCACTCATATGTGGGAACTAAGAGAGTGGATTTCATGGAGATAGAGAATAGAGGAAAAGGAAGGGGAGGAAAAAGAGATATTGATTCATGAGTACAAAAATACAGTTAGATAAAATGAATAAGTTCTAGTATTTGAAAGTACAGTGGGAAAATTGCAGTTAACAATTTATTGTATATCTCAAAATAGTCACAAGGGAAGACTTGTTAATGTCCCCAACACAAAGAAAAGATAAATCTTTGAAGCAATGGATATCCCAATTATCCTGACTTGATCATTACACATTGTATACATGTATCTAAATATCACATGTACCCCCCAAAATATGTAACACCGTGATATATGAATAACCCCCAAATCCTTGCCTTCATGGATATTATAGCCTAATGTGGGGCTATCACTGAAATACATAGAGAATGTATAAAACAAAGATACTCACGGATTTGGAGTTTGGGCCAAATTGTTGATATTAATGGTTATATACTACCTAAACATTTTCAGGAGATATTAACTTAGAGACCATAAGTTCATGGGGCATCAAGACAAGAGCCTGATTGAGGGTGAGGGTGTTTGAACCCTTAGAAATTAATGCAAATTTGTAAGTTTGAATGTACATTTTTTTCAGGAGGAGGAACAAAGCTTTAATTCAATTCTCCAAAGGATTTCCGAATCCAAAAAGGTTAAGAATCACTTCTACTGATAAAAGGATAAATTTGTCTAAATGTGCATTCATATTATCCTCAAAACTACCTCACTGTCATTTGAAAATAATATATCAAAATCTGACTGGATCAGCTTGGCATGGTGGCACACACCTACAATCCAGCACTATGGGAGGCCAAGGCAGGAGGATCACTTGAGCCCATGAGTTCGAGACCAGCCTGGGCAACATAGTGAGACCTCATCTCTATATAAAAATTTTAAAAAATAAGAAAAAAAGAACATGACTGGATCAACTGAACATGCCATAGCTTTGATTCCTGCAGCCATGGGGCTCTGAATGATCTGGAACAGGAAAATGCTGTGGCTAGTCGCTCCTGACTTGTTTTCATCTGTTTTGCTAGAGTAAAAGGTAATCCTGGAATAGGAAATATCAGTGGACCAAGATCTGTTTCACTCAAGGTAAAAGAAGAGGAAAACCAAAAGTGCCAGATCTGCACCAATTACAAGATTTTCACCAATGGAGAAATATTAGAGAATATATTCAATCAGAAAAATGAAAAGAACTATTCTTAAACAGTTATATTTTGAACAGTCCCCAAAAGCACTTCACAAGCATTTATTAAATCACCAGCAACAATTCAATTCCTTCTTCAACTCCTGGATGCTGATAAAATAAACCTCAAGAAATTCACACTCCAATCACCAGGAAAGAAGGGTTAAATGTTGATCATAGTTTAAAGAGTGTCAGGAAAAGCAGGAAATCTCTGCAGTTCCAATACCTCAGCACTAAATTCTCTTGGCGTATCTTCTCTTTCTGTTGAGTGCCATCATTTCCATAATATATGTATACATATAGACATTTAGTGTTCCAAAATCCAGACAGAGTTCCAGATCAAGATTTGCCAGAGACATTCCTGGGAAACCTGACAAAATGGCCAAATCTCTTCGTACTGTTTCCAATTTATACATGTAGATTTTGTGTGTTGACAGGGGAGTTGCTGCTGCCATCATAAGTAGATCTATTCTTATTGCATCTCTAGTGATTAACAAGGCTGAGTTTTGCCTGCTTGAAGAATCAGTTGACTATACCATAAAATAATCTGATGAGGAGTTTGCCCAACAAATAACTGATAATTCTCAACAGAGCCACATGTTTTGCAAGCTGCTTCAAGAACTGGAGAAGCATTTCAAATCAAGAAAACAGAAAGTTTAACTCCTCGTTTCTCTGAGCAGGAACAAATATAGGCTTGGCTACAACTCTGTAGCAACATCATGGAACAACATGCTCACAGGGTGAAGTTCAGTCACTCTCACCTAATGAGAGGTTTGAGTCCTTATTCACACCGAAAGAAGCAGAAAAACACTGAGGTAAAGAATATAGAGTCAGATAGAGCTGAGTTTGAGTCTTAGCACAGTAGCCTGCCATCGGTGTGACATTAGCAGTCACTTACCCTACCAGCTTCTATTTCTTCATCTTAATTGGTAAAAAGTAAGTACCTACACCTCATTAGGGTTAAAGAGATAATGCATATAAAGTCCTAGGCACAGTGCCTAGTACAAAGTAAGCATCTGATTAATGTCAACTGCTTAATTATGAAGGGCAGGTATGGTTGTATCAATGAAAAAAATTTGACGCAGGGCCTTACTTTGTAGCCGAAGCTGGAGTGCAGTGGTGTAGTTATGGTGCACTGCAGCTTTGACCTCTTGGGCTCAATCAATCCTCCCACTTCAGCCTTCAGAGTGGCTGGGACTACAGGCGCGCGCCACCACACCTGTCTAATTTTTGTCTTTTTTTTTTTGTGGAGTTGGGTTTTGCCATGCTCCCCAGGCTGGCCTAGAACTCCCGAGCTCAAGAGATCCACCCACCTTGGTCTCCCAAAGTGCTGGGATTATAGGAGTGAGCCACTGCATCCAGCCATCAATTGTTTTAAAGAAAATATAAAACCCACAAAATGTGAAAAAGGAATTTTCAATTTAGCAAGCATGTGATGACTGCCACGTGCAAGGCCTTGCGCTAGGTGATGCGTTAGAAAGAACTGCATCATGTAGTTCAGTGCAAAACACGAAAGAAAAGATGCAAAATAATTACAATAGATCTGTTATAAAAAGTAATGAAGGGCTTAAGGAGCACAGAGAATAGAAAGATGACTTCTGGCTGAGGCAGCAGAGGGTTCTTCATTTACATATTTATTTAAAAAATACGTATTGAGTGCATACTACTAATATCTAGTAAGCTGGGGAAAAACTGGTGAAAAAATGGACATGATCCAATTCTCAATGAATTACCTTGTAGTCCAGTCGAATCAGCACATTTTTGGAGTACTATCAATGAGTCAGGTGTTGAGGCAGCAAAGGACACTGCCCTCAAGGAGTTCACTGTCTGTTAAAAGAGACAGCTATCTTGACACATCTAGTGTGATGAGTGAAACAGTGTGCATATGAGTGAAGTGGCATCTACACTGAGCCTGGACAGATGCCCAGATTAGACATGGCGACTGGGGAACATTTTCCATGAGGAGATAGCATAAGGCATGGAGACTAACAGAAATTCTAGTTGAGCTGCACTAAAACATGTGTGATAGGAGGGAGACAGGCTGGAAAAGTAGCCTGGAGCCAGATTCTAAATAAAGGCTTTGAATCACACTTAATAGCCTGGGTTTCCCATTATAGACAACTGAAAGGCCCTTGAGATTCTTAAGCAGAAGAGTACCATGATGAGACTTGTGATTTATGAAAGAATCCATTATGGCTGGGCACGGTGGCTCACACCTGAATTCCCAGCACTTTGAAAGGCCGAAGTGGATGGATCACTTGAGGTCAGGAGTTTGAAACCACTCTGGCCAAGATGGTGAAACCCCATCTCTACTAAAAATACAAAAATGAGCCCAGCATGGTGGCAGGCATCTGTAATCCCAGCTACTTGGGAGGCTGAGGTAGAAGAATCACTTGAACCTGGGAGGCAGAGATTGTAGTGAGCTGAGATTGTGCGCCACAGCACTCCAGCCTGGGCAACAGAGTGAGACTCCATCTCAAAAAAAAAAAACAAAAAAAGAATCTTTCAGAGCAAAGCAAAGACTAGGGTGAACAGGAAGAGCCTGGCCAAGAAACCAGTGAAAAGGTAATTGCAGCTGTCCATCCGAGAGATAATAAAGGTCTTAAGCAGGACAGTAAATGGAAAAGTGAAAAACAGGATAGGTATAAGAGACACTGTAGAATCTTGACAACTGCCTGGACATAGAATGAGGAAGTGAAGAGAGGCACTGATAAACCAATGGCTCCATTCCTAAATTCCCTGGGATTCTAGAATTCCAAGAATTGCAATGTCACTAATATAGAGCAGAACAAAAAGAGGCAAATAAGTTTTAAATATGTTTAAGACTTTTCTGAGCATTTTCAAAATATGCTCAAAATACATCAAGTATTTTGAATGTTGTGCAATATAGTTAGGTGGAAATGTCTCACAGGTGGAAATCTGGACGTGACTCTCAGCAAGGAGGCTCAAACTAAAGATATATATTTGGGAGAAATCTACAGAGAAGTTCCAGGATGAAATCATAGGAAAAGGAACTTTACTCCAGGGGAAACTATGGAAAAAAAAGTTCTGAGGATTGCAGTCTAGAATTCAGAGATATGCTGGAGGATCCGAAAAGACCAGGGAGAAGCAGATGCCCAGGGGCCACTCCACCTTCTTCAACCAGAGCCACTCTGCTATGATCAACTTTATACACCTAAGGTCTATATGCCAGTGGCTCTGAAAAACATGTTGAAAATGGAATCTAGTTTTCAGGGAGAGCAGAAGGAAGGAATGATCTCTCAGAGGAATTACTGAAGGGTTAGAAAAGCTAAGGGAAATTTTCACCTAAGAAGCAGTTAATAATAGCCACATGCTAAAGGAAGAAGAGTAAAAACAGTGACTGAAGTTGGCAATTCTGAGGTCATGAGTGGCCTTTGAGAGAGAGATGGACAAATGTAAGAGATGAAGTCAGACTGCAAGAGCAAGTGTGCGGGGGTGGAGGGGCAGGAGGGAGACTAGAGCCAACAAGGGGGTGTTATTTTAAAAGAAGTTTGGCAGTACAAGGAAGATGAGTTTGAAGGGGTGGCAGAGTAAAACAAAGGCTATTTTAAAACAAGAGATCATGCAGTAGGCCAGGAACTAAAGAAAATGAGAGCTTCAAGACTTGAGACCTAGAAAAGCTAGTAAATTAGATCAGATCAACTAGAGCCGGGTCCTGGAACAGAGAGGCACAAGTAGCCAAGAGAAGAACTGGTCTTGATACCAAAACTACCCCATTTTACAGATGAGGAAATCAAGGCACAGGGAGGTTAAACAACTTGTCCAAGGTCTTGCTGACTCAAAAGTTTATGCCTTTTCTATTTACCTTTTCTGCTTCTAGAAATGGGAAAGAATATTGTATATGGTAAAAAGAACAACAACTTTTTCTACTAAGAAAGAATAGGAAACTAAAGGAACTAGAGTTAGCATACGACCACAAAATCCGAGCACAAATGTACATAAGTTCAAATGTGTCTAGATAAACTAAGGAGGCAGAAAGAGTTTCCAGTGCCAATTGGTGAAGCTTGTGATAAACTGGGTGCCATCTGCCTCAATCCCAGAGAACATTTGTAACCATTTCAAAGATTTAGCTAGGTTTCTCTTCATTTGGAATTTCTGAAATTGAGATTCACTCAGGGTCCATTGTGGACCCTTACAGTGGTAGCTGCTGAAGCAGAAGAAATGATAACGATTTCCTTTGTAAAGAGAGACTGAAAGAGTTTAACTGCTGTGAACCAAGCGTTATGTACCTCTGCCTCTCTCTTTCTCTAGGACCAGGCAAGGAAGTCTCAGGGTAAGAAGCAAGAAAAATGAAAGAAATGGAACGGATTTTTTTTTCCCCACTCTCCATCCAAATGAAAAATGTGAAGAGCAAAAAGTATCTCCTCCCCTATCTGTATCTGTCAGCACATTTCCAGGAGGCCTGGCCACATCCCGGGCACTGGCTGGCTGGGGAGCAGAGACTGACACAGCACATTCGTTCACACTGGAGCCCCCACCTGGGTGGTCTGCTGTTATCCCTTTGATTAAACTCCCAGGCTGGAAGAGCTGGAGTTGCTCCTAATGATAGCTGGGTCCTGCAATCTCACACTTGCCTGCATGGAGAGGGCCAGCGCTCCCTCTGATTCCCTGCCTCCCACTTCTCACCACAAACCTGGGCTAATTCACCACATTCTTCTGTTCACTAATGGCAATAACCACAAAGGGCTACATCTCTTCAGAGCACTACACTCCCAGCATGGAGTCAGGCAGAGATAGTGAGACTTCACAGGGAAGCTCAGCACCCTGTTGGCCACCACAGCACTTCTCCTGCCCCCAGCCCAGGTGCAAGATGTTTCTAGAAAACCCTGCCTTCAGGGACATACACATAGATTTCCAAAAGATCTCATCTCCAAAAGATAACCAGCTTCTCTTGGGCCAAGGGAAAGAATTAAATTTGACCTGCTCTCTGCTCAGATTTGTAAGTTATTTGTTGAATGGTTGTAGCTGAGAACATTTATCTCTTTATATTTCAAGTATACCCGTGCTTGCAAGATTTTTAGAAGTGGCCGCTGCTCATGTGGCAGGGAGAGTTTGATATTTTTATGTGTTTTAGGCTATAAACAAAGTTAAATCACAGCAGGAATAGTAGTAACTATACAGGATATGAGCTTCTGTTTTTGCCATACAGATTTCTTAAGAGTCTAACCTCTAATGTAAATTCTGAGTCCCTCTACATTTTATCATCAAATTTTTGGCTTGTCACAATACTTTGCTTCTTTACCGTTGGCTAGTTCAATGTTCCTCATTATCTTCACCAGTGAGCATGGAGGAAAAAGGAGTGACACTGCCTCATCCTCCAAATCCATCCTCTTCAAGCTACCTGAGTGGTCCAGCTAAAAGGCAAAGCAATTATGTCTCAGAGGATCTCCATCATCTATGAAACAAAGGACAAGTTCCTTCACAGGGCATGAAAGCTCTCCATGAACCAGCCCTTGCCTTCTCGCCCAACTTCATTCCTAGCTAGTCTCTGCTGACTCTCCATCCTGTGACATCCTTAGCCTATCTCTCGTTTTCCTACATACGCACAAGCAAGTTTTTATTCTGTAAACTGTTTCTCCCCTTCTGCCATCTACCTGCCTACCTTTAAGATTCAGTTTAGATATAATCTCTTCCAAGAAGGCTAGTTCAGCTTTCTCCCCACTCCCACCCACAAGCTGGGTTTGGGGCCTCTTTTAGTGGTTGTTGTTCCCTCAGACTATCTCTGTCATGCATATTCCATGATATTATTATCATCTGTTTATGTAGCTGCTACCATTACAAGTGAATGAGTTATTTCATACTGAGGACTATGTGTTATATCATTCCCATGGCTTAGTACCAAAGCCTGGAAGACTCTTAAGAGCCTAGCAAAATGTTTTTTAAATACATACATATACACATGCACACACAAACACAATGAAATAAAAAGTTTTGCAGGAAATGCCACTAAAAGTTTTAATAGGCTAAGCAGTTGAAATTATAGGCCAAATATAATGATTTTTCAGAAATACCCAACAACTTCAATTGTCTATACTCATCTTCCAAAATGGGACAAGTAATTTAAATTCAACTTTGCTTAGTTAGTAGAATATCTCTTAACTCCTTGCCCAGAAAGCCAATTAAAGATATATCAGAATTTACGTAATATAATGAAAGCAATGCTCAGAGAAAAATTCATAGCTTTTATATAGTGAAAAAAAATACCAAGAATGAATGAAAATAAATTAAGCATCTAACTCAAGGTGGGGATAAATACCAAAATAGTAGAACAAAGCTAAGGAAAGCAGAAAGAAGGAATTAGTAAAGATAAGGCAAGAAAACAATGAATTAGAAAACAATAAAACAGAATGAATAAACATATCCAGAATAAATCTTATTTTTAAAAGGGGAGAAAATACTAATTAAACCTATTAGAAAAGAGAAAACAAAGAAAAGAAAGCACAAACAGAAAACAGGAATCGAGAATCTGAAAACAGGTAAGAGGAAATAAAAAACATTTAAAGTGATTACTGGACACAAACTTGTTTCTGGTAACAGCTAAGTTTAAGTTTTCAGGCCCTAACTCCAGAGAGAAGAGCAGAACTCTCACCACTTTCTGACTGGAAATCCACCTCTTTCTAGAAAGCTACAGACATTGTATCACTTGACTCAGTGAGTAAGAAACTAAAGTAAATTTCTTTTTAAACATAACTAGAGAAAAAGGGAAACTGTTGGTAAACAAATATACCAGAATCTATACTAAACCATTATAACATGCTATTAGTTATTTATCAGAAAAAGAATAATCAATGACAGAATTTTCCAAATTCCAAATTAAGGAATCACTTCCTCTGAAGGGAAAGGGTTGAACCTATAATTGAGCTTTGCAACAACAAAGTACAGAGGGTGGGGGGAAGTGGGGATGGTTAATGGGTACAAAAATATAGTTAGCATGAATAAGATCTAGTATTTGATAGCACAACAGGGTGACTACAGTCAACAATAATTTATTGTACATTTTAAAGTAACTAAGAGTATAACTGGATTGTCCATAATACAAAGAAAGAATAAATGCTTGAGGTGATGGATACCTTTACCCTGATACGATCAACACACACTATATGCCTATAACAAAATATCTTATGCACCCCAAGAGATTGGCCTTGTTGGCTGCATGGGAAATGGGTGATGTCTGCCACTGCTGGCTTTCCCCTACTTCCCTGGTGACCTGTATGACGCAGCAGGGGCAGCCATAATCCCTCTGGGAAAGTAACTCCATGGGCCTGAGAACCATACCCCCATCCCCCACAGCAGCCACAGCAAGCCCTGTACAAGGAGAGTCTGAGTTCAGGCACGCCTAACTCTGCCCCAACCTGATGGTCTTTCTCTACCCGTCCTGGTAGCTAAAGACAAAAGACACAATATCTTGGGAGCTCTACGGCCCCGCCCAGCACCTGAGAAACTTGAATACTTACCCAGGCGACCTCAGGGCAAGCTTCTATCAGCTGATGCTTTCTTGAAAGCGCCACCTTCTGGCTGGAGGCCAAAAAACCACTAGCACAACCAGCATTCAAGAAAACCAGCTCACCAAACAAAACTACAACGAAGGATCCTCACAGAGTCCACAGAGTTCACTCCCCTGCTACCTCCACCAGATTAGGTGCTGGTATCCATGGCTGAGAGACCTGAAGATGGATCACATCACAGGACTCTTCACAGAAACTTGCCAGTACCAACCCAGAGCCCAGCAGCTCTGTTGGGGCGCTAGACCCAGAAGGGCAATAATAATCACTGCAGTTTGGCTCTCAGGAAGCCCCATCCCTAGGGGAAGAAGGAGAATACCATATCAAGGAACCAAACAGTGGGACAGAAGAATCTGAACAGCAGCCCTTGAACCCAGATCCTCTGATACAGACTACCTAGATGAGAAGGAACTGGAAAAACAATTCTGGTAATATGACAAGACAAGGTTCTTTAATACTCCCAAAAGATCATACTAGCTCACTAGCAATGGATCCGAAGAAGAAATTTCTAAATTGCCAGAAAAAGAACTCAAAATGTCGATTATTTAGCTACTTAAGGAGGCACCAGGGAAAGGTGGAAACCAATTTAAAGAAACTAAATAATAATAACAATAATAATACAGGATATGGACAAAAAAATCTCCAGGGAAATAGAGACCATCGATAAAAAACAATCATAACTTCTGGAAATAAAAGACACACTTAAAGAGATGCAAAATACACTGGAAAGTTTCAATAATAGAATCAAAAAAGTAGGAGAAAGAACTTCAGAGCTCGAAGACAAGGCTTTTGATTAACCCAATCTAACAAAGACAAAGAAAAAGGAATCCCCAAAAATGAACAAAGCCTCCAAGATGTTTGGGATTATGTTAAACGACCAAACCTAAGAATAACTGGTGTTCCCAAGGAAGAAGAGAAATCCAAGTTTGGAAAACTTATTTGGGGGAATAATTGAGAAGAACTTCCCTGGCCTTGCCAAATATCTAGACATCCAAATAGGAGAAGCTCAAAGAACACCTGGGAAATTCATCACAAAAAGATCATCACTTAGACACAGTCTTCAGGTTATCTAAAGTCAAGACAAAGGAAAGACTCTTAAGAGCTATGAGGCAAAAGCATCAGGTAACCTATAAAGGAAAACCTGTTAGATTAACACCAGATTTCTCAGCAGAAACCCTAAAAGCTAGAAGGTAGTGGGGTCCTATGTTTAGCCTCCTTAAACAAAACAATTATCAGCCAAGAATCTTATATCCAGTGAAACTAAGCTTCATAAATGAAGGAAAGATAAAATCTTTTACAGACAAACAAACAAATGCTGAGATAATTAGCTACTACCAAGGCAGCACTACACAAACTGCTAAAGAAAGTTCTATATCTCTATCAAGCCTGTAATCCCAGCACTTTGGGAGGCTGAGACGGGCGGATCACGACGTCAGGAGATCGAGACCATCCTGGCTAACACGGTGAAACCCCGTCTCTACTAAAAAAACACAAAAATCTAGCCGGGCGAGGTGGCGGGCGCCTGTAGTCCCAGCTACTCGGGAGGCTGAGGCAGAAGAATGGCGGGAACCCGGGAGGCGGAGCTTGCAGTGAGCTGAGATCCGGCCACTGCACTCCAGCCTGGGTGACAGAGCAAGACTCCGTCTAAAAAAAAAAAAAAAAGGAAAGTTCTATATCTTGAAACAAAACCTCAAAATACACCAAAATAGAACCTCCATAAAGCATAAATCCTACAGGGCCTATAAAACAATAACACAATGCAAAAATCATCAGGTATTCAGGCAACAACTAGCATGATGAACAGAATAGTGCCTCACATCTCAATAATAATGTTGAATGTAAATGGCCTAAATGTTCCCCTTAAAAGATACAAAATTTGCTGTCTTTGAGAAACTCAACTAACATATAAGTTCAAGAAACCTAACACATAAACTCACATAAACTTAAGGGAGTGAAAAAAGATATTCCACGCAAACGGACACCAAAAGTGAGCAGAAGTAGCTATTTTTATATTCTTATATCAGACAAAACAAACTTTAAAGATCCAAAGCAATAAAAAGACAAAGAGGGACATTATATAATGATAAAAGGACTAGTCCAACAGGAAAATACCACAATCCTAAATATATATGCACCTAACACTGGAGCTCTCAAATTCATAAAACAATTACTACTATATGAGCGGCAAGCCACCCAGGTGCCGAGGCAAGAGATTGAGGGCACAAGGTGTTCCAGTATAATAAAATACACAAAATAAGAATAGTTATACTAGATATAGATAATAGATATGATTATATATGAATATCACTAATCATTAGTCTGTAGCAATTACTCTTTATTCCAATATTATAATAATCCTTGCTCTACAGTTATAACCTAGGGAAAACCAGGCCATACAGAGAGAGCAGCTGAGGAGACATAGTGAGAAGTGACCAGAAGACACGAGTGTGAGCCTTCTGTTATGCCTGGGCAGGGCCACCAGAGGGCTCCTTGGTCTAGAGGTAACGCCAGCGTCTGGGAAGATGCCCGTTACCAAGCGGACCTAGGTCTAGCAGTAGCATCAATGCCAAGGAAAAGCACCCGCTACTTAGCAGACCGAGAACAGGAGTCTCCCTTTCCCCAGGGGAGTTTAGAGAAGACTCTACTCCTCCACCTCTTGTGGAGAGCCTGACATCAGTCAAGCCCGCCAGCAGTTATCCAGAGGCCTAACCGTCTCCCTGTGACGCTGTGCTTCAGCGGTCACGCTCCTAGTCCACCTTCATGTTCCATCCTGTACACCTGGCTCTGCCTTTTGGATAACAGTAACAAATTAGTGAAAGTGCTAGAAGTCTCTGATATGCAGAAATAATGGCATTGGCTGTGTCCTCTCTCTCTCTCTCTCTCTCTGTCTCTCCACCTCGGCTGACAAACAGGGAAGGGCCCCCTGTCCAGTGGACACATGACTCATGTGACCTTGCCAATCATTGGAGATGACTCATACTCCTTACCCTGCCCCTTTGTCTTGTATCCAATAAGTATCAGTGCAGCCTGGCATTCGGCGCCACTACTGGTCTCCGCGTCTTGGTGGAAGTGGTCCCGCGGGCCCAGTGTTTTTTCTTTTATCTCTTTGTCTTGTGTCTTTATTCCTACAATCTCTTGTCTCCGCACACGGGGAGAAAAACCCACCGACCCTGTGGGGCTGGACCCTACACTACCAAACCTAAGAAACGAGATAGACAACAACACAGTAATAGTGGGAAACTTCAATACTCCACTGACAGCAGTAGGCAGGTCATCAACACAGAAAGTCAACAAAGAGACAACGGACATAAACCATACCCTAGAACAAAAGGAGTTAACAGATATTTACAGAACATTCTACCCAGTAACTGCAGAATATACATTCGATTCATCAGCACATGAAATATTCCCCAAGACAGACCATAAGATAGGCCACAAAATGAGTCTCAACAAATTTAAGACAATCAAAATTACATGAAGTACTCTCTCAGACCACAGTGGAATAAAATTGGAAATCAACTCCAAAAGGAACCCTCAACACCATGCAAGTACACGGAAATTAAATAATCTGCTCCTGAATGGTCGTTGGGTCAACAATGAAATCAATATGGAAATGTAATAATTCCTTGAGCTGAATCATAACAGTGACACAACCTATCAAAATCTCTGGGACACAGCAGAAGTGGTGCTAAGAGGAAAGTTCATAGCATTAAATGCCTACATCAAAAAGCCTGAAACAGCTCAAATAGACAATCTAAGGTCACATCTCAGAGAACTAGAGTAACAAGAACAAACCAAACCAAAATCCAGCAGAAGAAAACAAATAACAAAGATCAAAGCATAACTAAATAAAATTAAAACAAAAAAACCCAATACAAAAGATAAATGAAACAAAAATCTGGTTCTTTGAAAAAAAAAAAAAAAAAAAAGATAGACCTCTAGCAATATTAACCAAGAAAAGAAGACAGAAGATCCAAATAAACTCAATTAGAAATGAAACAAAAGATAGTACAACCAATACCACAGAAATACAAAAGATCACTCAAGGCTACTATGAACACCTTTATGTGCACAAACTACAAAACCTAGAGGAGATGGATAAATTCCTGGAAATATACAACCCTTCTAGACTAAACCAGGAAGAAATAGAAACTCTGAACAGATAATAACAAGCAGCAAGATTGAAATGGTAATTTAAAAATTGCCAATAAAAAAAAGCCCAGGACCAGATGGATTCACAGCTGAATTCCATCAGGCATTCAAGAATTGAGACGAATCTTATTGAAACTATTCCAAAAGACAGAGAAAAAGAGAATCCTCCCTAAATAATTCTATAAAGCCAGTAACACTCTTAATAGCAAAATCAGGAAAGGACATTAACAAAAAAAGAAAACTACAGACCAATCTGTTTGACGAATACAGATGCAAAAATTCCAAACAAAATTCTAGGTTGGTCCACAAGTAATTGAGGTTTCTGCCACTAACCTAATCCAACAGAATATCAAAAAGATAATCCACCATAATCAAGTGGGTTTCATACCAGGGATGCAGGCATGGTTTAACATATGCAAGTCAATAAATGTGATATACCACATAAACAGAATCAAAGACAAAAATCACACGGTCATCTCAATAGACACAGAAAAAGCATCCAACAAAATCCAGCATCCCATCATGATTAAAACCCTCAGCAAAATCGGCATAAAATGGACATACCTTAGGGTAATAAAAGCCATCTATGACAAACCCACAGCCAACACTATACCGAATGTGGAAAAGTTGAATATATTCCCCTTGAAAACTGGAACAAGACAAGAATGCCCATTTCACCACTTCTATTCAACATAGTTCTAGAAGTCCTAGCCAAAGCAATCAGACAAGAGAAATAAAGGGCGTTCAAATCATTAAAGAAGAAGTCAAACTGTTGCTGTTTGCCAATATGATCATATACCTAGAAAACCATAAAGGCTCATCCAAAAAGCTCCTAGATCTAATAAATTCAGTAAAGTTTCAGGATACAAAATCAATGTACACAAATCAGTAGCACTGCTATACACCAACAGCCACCAAGCTAAGAATCAAATCGAGAATTTAACACCTTTTACAACAGCTGCAAAAAATAAAATAAAATACTTAGGAATACACCTAACCAAAGACATGAAAGAACTCTACAAGGAAAACTACAAAACACTGCTGAAAGAAATCATAGATAACACAAACAAATGGAAACACATCCCATGCTCATGGATGGGTAGAATCAATACTGTGAAAATGACCACACTGCCAAAAGCAATCTACAAATTCAGCAATTTAATACCATCATCATCCTTCACAGAACTAGAAAAAACAATCCTGAAATTCATATGGAACCAAAAAAGAGCCTGCAGAGCCAAAACACGACTAAGCAAAAAGAACAAATCTAGAGGCATCACATTACCCAAATTCAAACTATACTACAAGGATATAGTTACCAAAACAGCATGGTACTTGCATAAAAACAGGCACATAGACCAATAGAACAGAATAGAGAACCCAGAAATAAAGTCAAATACTTAATAGCCAACTGATCTCTGACAAAGCAAACAAAAACATAACCTGAGGAAAGGACACCCCATTCAACAAATTGTGCTAGGATAACTGGCAAGCCACATGTAGAAGAATGAAACAGGATCCTCATCTCTCACCTTATACAAAAATCAACTCAAGATAGATGAAAGACTTAAATCTAAGACCTGAAACCACAAAAATTCCAGAAGATAACATCAGAAAAACCCTTCTAGACATTGGCTTAGGCAAAGACCTCATGGCCAAGAACCCAAAAGCAAATGCAACAAAAACAAAGATAAATAGATAGAATTTAATTAAACTAAAAAGTTTCTGAAGGCAAAAGAAATAATCAGCAGAGTAAACAGACAACCCACACAGTGGGAGAAAATCTTCACAAACTATGCATCCGACAAAGGACTAATAGCCAGAATCTACAAGGAACTAAAAAAAAAAATCAGCAAGAAAAAAACAATCCCATCAAAAAGGCTAAGGACATGAATAGACAATTCTCAAAAGAAGATACACAAATGTCCAACAAATATATGAAAAAATGTTCAACATCACTAATTATCAGATTTTGTGTAATCAAAATCACAATGCAATACTACCTTACTCCTGCAAGAATGGCCATAATTAAAAAATCAAAAAATAATAGATGCTGACATGGAAGTGGTGAAAAGGGAACACTTTTACACTGTTGGTGGGAATATAAACTAGTACAACCATTATGGAAAACAGTATGGAGATTCCTTAAAGAACTAAAAGTAGATCTACCATTTGATCCAGTAATCCCACTACTGGTATCCACCCAGAGGAAAAGAAGTCATTATATGAAAAAGATACTTGCACATGCATATTTATAGCAACACAATTTGCAATTGCAAAAATATGGAACCAGCCCAAATGTCTATCAATCAATGAGTAGATAAAGAAAATGTGGTGTGTATATATATACACCATGGAATACTACTCATTCATAAAAAGGAACAAAATAATGGTATTTGCAGCAACCTGGAGGGAGCTGGAGACCATTATTCTAAGTGAAGTAATTCAGGAATGGAAAACCAAACACCATATGTTCTCACTTACAAGTAGGAGCTAAGCTATGAGGACACAAAGGCACAAGAATTATATAATGGACTTTGGGAACTTGAGGGGAAGGGTGGGAGGAGGGTGAGGAATAAAAGACTGCACATTGGTTACAGTGTACACTACTTGGGTGATAGGTGCACCAAAATCTTGGAAATCACCACTAAAGAATTTATCCATGTAACCAAACACCACCGATTCCCCCCAAAAAACCAACTGAAATAAAAAAAATCGTATGTACCCCATAAATATACACACCTACTATGTACCCACAATAATTTTGAAAACAACTAAAAGTACACTTCATCTAAAAACTTGTTTCTAACCAAATTAGAAGCCATTTACTACTGAAAGCCTTTTACGGCTGAAATAACAATATTTTCCACATACATTGCATTTACAGGTTTTGCTTAATATTCTCATGACCCTGTTGTATTTTCCTCATCAATCAATGAAGACCCTGAGGTTAAGAGAAGTTGAGTGAACTGCTCAAGATCACACAGCTAGTCAGCGGCAGGAGAACAGTGGAGCGAATTGCCCAAGATCATACAGCTTGTCAGTGTCAGGAGAAGAGTAGAGTGAACTGTCCAAGATTACACAGCCAGTCAGTGTCAGAAGAGTTGAGTGAACTATCCAAGATCACACGGCTAATCAGTGGCAGAACAGTGGCATGAACTGTCAAAGATCATACAGGAGTCAGTGTCAGAATAACAATGGAGTGAACTGCTCAAGATCACACAGGAGTCAGTGGCAAGTCTGTGGATGGCTAATCCAGCTCTTTCTCCACTACTCCATCCTGCTTATTACATCCTACAGCACCTCCCTCAGTACTGTACCAAGCACTGACCACCCTACTACCAAGACTCTAAAAGTTAACACTGACATCTAATGGCAAGTTCATATCCCTACAAACCACAGTCTATTGGACTTTTAACTCACTGGCACTGAAGTTCTTTATAGATGAAAAAAATGAACTGAAGGGGGATGACTTCCCAATCAGGATACAGTCACCTTGGATTCCCACAAGATGAGGATCTTTTCACTTTGTAGGCTTTGCAGTCTAGCAAATGATAGGAGCTAGAAATAGGTAAGAACTATTTTTTTTTTTTTTTTTACTACAATCACAAAATCTGAATGTCTTGGTGCTCCTAGCTGTCCATTTATAAACTGGAAACATATAATCTAGTTAGTGACCCAATGATAAAAGTGTAGCAGACCTTTCCCGTCTCATAGCCACTTAATTGGAAAATTCCTTCCCATCGTATCTTGGTATCCCATTCCCTCTTCCCATCATTCTGTCACTAAAATCTAACTATCCAACTCCCTCCAAGAATCAACATTGTTCTTGTAGCGTTCTTTGCTTCCTATTTCACATTAGGCCTTCTTTACTCCCTTCAAACAACTAAGGATTTGAGAAAGACAATAATTACTGCTTCACATGCTGGGATGAGGCTGAAGTAAAACTAAGTCCATGAGATGCTTAGCTTTAGTTTTGGTCCTAAATTTTATACAGAGAAGTAGGGTACCACCAGGGAGCAGTGTGTTGCCTACTTTTAGCATGTACTTAAAGTAATTTTCAGCTTCACTTTTTTCGAGACTTGATTATCACTACAGAGTTACTACCAATTAAGGAATTTGGCACATCAACAACTAGCAAAATATAACTGTGGAGTTAAATTACGATAATTCCTTTGGAGGACTTTGATGCCATTTAGCATTAAGGAATAAGAGATATGGCTTTTCCTTCAATTAAACACCACAGGGATAACCAGCAAGAAGGACAAAGAGAACTCACAAAGCTCTTGAAAGTGCCATCTACCTTCACTGTGTTGCAAGATTGTTAGTATCTATATAGCATAAGGACAATATCCTGTTATTTATTTCTATCCACCCAGCTTGTTGAATGACCTTGATCACATAACTTCTTTCAGCCTCAGGTCCTTCCATCTGTAAAATGGGGAGAATGATATTATATTGGATAAGGGTATAATAAAATATGAAATTAATCAGTTACCCATAAAACATTCTGAGATCATGAAATAAAAGGCAGTACAGAAAAAAAAATTTTTTTTAACGGTAATGTTATAAAATTATGGTAAAAAGATTTATAAGACTAGAACTCAATGGAAAATTTTACCAAAGAAAAGAACTTATTTTAAAGATCCTTTAAAATTATATTTACAGATGAACATTCAAGTCTGTTTATCATGAAATAGGTACATTATATCCAGTAGCAGACTTACTTCACAATGCCTGTAACAGAAAGTTATTTTCTTTAAATTTGAAGAGGAAACACTTGATCCTTTAGCTTGAAACCAACTATTAATAATACTCATTCAAGAGGCATCAGTATATGGGAATAGTAAAGACAGGGAAAGACAAAGTACCCTGTCACTAATTCATTCTATCCTTAGGTCCAAAGAGCTCTTGGCAACCCAGACCATCCGTACCTGTTGGGTGAGGAGGTTGATGTGGCTGGATGGAGAATACTGTCTCGCTGCCTGCTTCTCAGCTAGCCGCTGAAGTTCTGCTGTAACCATACTTTGGTTGTATCGTTTACTATACAAAGAAGCATCTTCTCCCTCTTTTTGTGTTTTGGCTATTCCTGAATGATGCTTGTTTAGATAGCACGATCCTGCTAAAACGGAGAAAAGTTTTCACTCATTTAGGAAAAAAAGCCCTGAAAAAAAAATAGGATAATGACAGAAATCTCACGGCAACAGATACTTTACTGAACCCTAGGGATCTTTAATAATATAGGAGAAATAAGCCATCTTCAAATGATCACAAAAATAAATGGTTACCATAACCTAGAAACTCTTCTGTGTGGCATTACCATGTGGCATGTGGCATTACCAAACTGCCACATGCATTATTTATTAATGTGTTTTTGCTTATAATGAAAGTTTCACAAAGAAGAATTTTCATTACATGTAATGGGGAATAACCAATCCTAGAATTTGCTAATCTTACTGAATAAAAAATATATCTTTGAAACTCATTATAATTCTTATTTGTTTTTCTTGTTATGTAACTATACTTGTCAACAGTCTGTGGCATCCACTGTCAAATCATCTATTTAGATAATCATCTAAAATTATCATTTTAGAACAGGCTTACCAAATTCAGCGACACACTTATTGAGATTTTGGTTGGAAATGTATTGAATATAGAGATTAATGTGATGAAAATGGAAACTTTGATGATATTGAGTCTTCCTATGCATGTACGTGGTATATTTATTTAAATTTAATTATTCAAATTTTCATTTATTTATTTAAATTTTCATTAATCTCTAATATCTATGTCTTTCAATGTAGTCTTATAAAACTTCCTTTCTTTTCTAAATGTATTCCTAGGTGACACAACTTTTATGCTATTATTAATGACATTTTAAAACATTTTATTGGTGGTGATGGCTGTAAAATAATGTGACTGTACTGAATGCCACTGAACTTAAAATAGTTCAAATGGTAAATTATATGCTATTTACATTTTGCTACAATCAAAAAATTGTTTTCTATCACTTCTGGCAAGTAATTTTGAAAGCAATTAACTTTTTAATATTAATCTTATGCTAAAATAACTATTTCTAAAATGTATCTGTAATTATTTTGTTTTCTATGTAGACAATATATTATCTGCAATTACACAATTTTGTTTCCTCTTTTTTGATGCTTATCCTTACACTTGATCTTAACCAAAAGGCCAAGAAGTGATGATCCTTATGCTTATAATTTCTTTTTCTTATCTTACTATGTTGGTTCTGATCTCTAGTAAAATACTGGACAGGAGGAATATTAGTGGGCATCCTTACTTGTTCTTAATGTTAAAGAGAATGCTTTCAACGTTTCCTTATTTAGACTGATAGCTCTAGTAGGTTTTTAGCAGATACCCTTTTACAGGTTAAGAGAGTCTCCTCTTCCTAATGAGCTGAGAGTTATCATCATGAATGAGTGCAGAATTTTATCAAATTCTTTTTCTGCATGTACCATGACGAAGAATATGGGTTTTTCTTTAATCTATTATATTAATATGGTGAAAGATATTTATAGGTTTACTAACGTTAAACCCCTCTTACATTCCTTGAATAAACTTGATCATGGTGTACTATTTCTTTTAGATGTTGCTAGAGTTAATTGGCTTTTATTTTGATTCAAATTTTTGCATTTATGTTCATAAACAAAGCCAGTCTGTAATTTTCCTTTTTAATACTTTCCTTAACTGGTTCTATTATTAAGATAAAACTAGCCATACAGAATAACTTGAGGAAAAGTATCTCTTTTTCCACACTCCAGAAGAGTTTTTTAAATATATTAAAATTATCTACCTCTTGAAAGATTAGAACTTACCCATAAATCTAGGCCTTACGTTTTCTTTAAGACTTTCAACTACTGTATCACTTATTTTAATGCTTATAGGACTATTCAGACTTTCTTCACCTTCTTGAGTCAATTTTACATAAGTTATAGTTTGTATGAGTTTGGTCCATTTTATGTAAGCTTTCAATTTTATTGGAATAAAGTTAACAAGATTATTTTTGTCATTTTGGGTGTATTTATATTTTCTATGTCTGCTTTTCTATTCCTTATATTATTTACCCATGTCTTCTTTATTATTTCTTTATCCTTTATTTAGATTTATGATACTGTTGTTTTTATAATGTCTAAAGCCAGACATTTAGCACATTAATTTCCAGCCTGTCTTCTTTTCAAATATAAGTTTTTATTTATTTATTTATTTATTCATTCATTCATTCATTCATTCATTCATTCATTCATTCATTCTTAGAGATGTGATCTCGCTATGTTGCCCAGACTGGTCTCAAACTCCTGCGCTCTAGGAATCCTCCTGCCTCAGCCTCCCAGGGAGCTGGGACTATAGGTGCACATCAACTATAATTATTTAAGCCAGTAAATTTCCCTTCAAATACTGATTTGCATTGCTCTCTACTTATTTGGACATACAACTTTTTCATTATCATTCAGTTCTAATACTTAATAATTTACTTCCATTAGGATTTCTTCTTTGACTCTTAAATTTTGAAATACATGGGGGTTTCTTCTATATCTTTTTGTTACTGGCTTTCAACTTAATTGCAGTGTGGACAAAGAATGTGGCTGTGTGATACCACGTCTCTGCAATTTGTTCTCTTGTTTATGATGTAGGATATGACAGATTTTTATAAATATATCACGTATGCTTGAGGTGTTTTGTCTAATTATTGAGTGCACAGTCCTATATATTATAAATAAATAAACTTACCTCCTTGTTCAAATCCTCTTTATCCTTTTTGCGTTTTAAAAATCTGTTTAGTGTATTAATAATTAATAGAAGTATGTGGAAATCACCCACTAAGACAGTGGATTTATACATTCTTTGTGTGGTTGTTTCCATTTTTGTGTTACATATTTGGAGGCTATTTTATTATTTGCAGATACTTTTAGAATTGTTAAACTTTTGACTGAACTGAACTTTTTGTCATTATGTAGTTACTCCTTATCTGTAAGAAAGTTTTATATCTTCAAGCCTATTTTAGCATGCATTAATGCAACCATACCAACTTTCTTCTGGTTGGTACTTATCTGGTGTTTCTTTCTTCAATTTTTTACTTTTAAACATTCTGTGTTCTTAAACTTAGATGTGCCTCTGGTAAGCAGCATATAGTTGGATTTTAAAAATCTGTCAAGTTTAACCTATTTATGTTTATTTGATTCTTGATATCTTTGGACTTGATTTACCAGGTTTTTTGTTTTGTTTTTAGTAGTTAGAGACAGAGTCTTGCTCTCTTGCCTAGGCTGGAGTGCAGTGGTGTGATCTTGGCTCACTGCAACCTCTGCCTCCTGGGTTCAAGTGATTCTCTTGCCTCAACCTCTTGGGTAGCTGGGACTACAGGCCGGAGGCACCACGCCTGGTTGATTTTTGTATTTTTAGTAGAGGTTGGGTTTTACCATGTTGGCCAGGCTGGTCTCGAACTCCTGACCTCAAGAGATCTGCCCATCTCGGCCTCTGAAAGTGCTGGGATTACAGGCATAAGCTACTGTGCCCGGCCAATATACTATGTTTTAAATTTCTATTTATCTTGCTTTTTCTATGCTTCTTGCTTGCATACACCTAAATTTCTGCATGTTTTTTATCTGCAATTCATTTTTCTTCTCCCCATAAGATTAGAATTTATACTTTTATTCTTTTAGTGATGACCTTTGAAATTTGATGCTGTATATTTAAATTTAAAAAGTCTGTAGTAAAATAAAATCTTACTCTTATTCCAAAAGCATTCAATTACCACAGAAAAATTTAACTTCAATCAATTACAGGCTGTGGTAAATGACATATTTTTGTCCATATATTGCCGTCTGCTATTGTTCAATCCATTCAGAGTATGTTCTCTGACTACAGTGGAAATAAGCTACAAACCAATTATAAAAATAAAGAATCCCAACTACCTGAAAATTAAATAATATATTTATAAATAATCCAAGAGTCAAAAAAGAAATCACAACAGATATCAGAAAATATTTATGAACTGACCAACTTCTTTTGCTCCCTATACTTTTCTTGGAAAGGATCAAAAGGGAGGGTTTTGAAAAAGTTTTTCAGATAACACAGGCCACCGAAGACATTGATCTTACTGAATTTCTTACATGGGGAAAAAACAGTTCAAACCAGAACATTACTGATCATTATAATTACTGATTTTAGAAAATTAAATCACAACAACGATGATTACCCAGAATTAGCAGAGAGATCTACACATGTGCATGTAGTCATATTTATGACTTATTAAAGCGGACCATTTAATATCTCTGACTCAAGCTGTCTATTAAAATATCCATTTCATTTGAAATCAGGTATTAAGAAATATAGACTGGCTATTTATAAAACATGTCTTAGCTGTAACTCACCTTAACATAGCTATTACTAGTGTTTAAATCTTGACTGATGTTAAGATACTCCCCACATTGATCCACAGATAATAATCCTATCAAAATCCCATCTGCCTTTTCTTGAGGAAATTGACAAGCTGATCCTAAAATTCATATGAAAATGCAAGGGATCCAGAACAGCCTAAACAATCTTGAAAAAGAAGAGTGAAGTTGGAACAATCATCCTTGGTGATTTCAAAACTTACTCTAATGCTGTAGCAATAAAGACAACGTGATATTGGCATAAGGTCAGACTTATAGGTCAATGGAATAAAACTGAGGCCTGAAAAATAAACCTTTACATTTATAATTAATTGATTTTTGAGAAGAGTGCCAAGACAATCCCATGGGGAAACAATACTCTTTTCCACAAATGATGCTGATATAACTGAATATCCACATGCAGAAGAATGAAGTTAGACCCTTAAATTATACCATACAGAAAAATTAACTCAAAATGGACAAAAGACCTAAGTGTAAGAGCCTAAACTATAAAACATAATTGGGGCTGGGCACAGTGGCTCACGCCTGCAATCCCAACACTTTAGGGAGGCCGAGGTGGGCGGATCACAAGGTCAAGAGATCGAGACCATCCTGGCCAACATGGTGAAACCCCGCCTCTACTAAAGACTACAAAAATTAACTGAGCCTGTAGTCCCAGCTACTCGGGAGGCTGAGGCAAGATAACTGCTTGAACCTGGAGGCGGAGGTTGCAGTGAGCCGAGATCACGCCACTGCACTCCAGCCTGGCGGCAGAGCAACAACCCGTCTCAAAAAAAAAAAAAAAAAAAAGGAGGAAATCTCTGTGACACTTGATTAGGCAATAGTATTCCAGATAAGATTTAAAAAATCACAAGTGACAATAGAAACAAACAGATAAATTGGCCATTATTAAAATCTAAAATTCTTTGTGCTTCAAGAAAGTAAAAAGGTAACCATCAAGTAGGGAAAAAATATTTCTAAATCCTATCTGACAAAGGGCTCTTATCCAGAGTATATAAAGAACACTTACATTCAACAATAAAACAAAACATACCAATTTTGAAAGGGCAAAGAATTTAAAAGACATTCCTCCAAAGAAGATATAAAAATACCCAATAAGCAAATGAAAAGATATTCAGCATCATTAGCCATTAGGTAAATGCAAATCATGACCACAAAAAAGAGATACTATTTCATACCCATTAGGATGTGAAAATCAAAAACAGAGACAACTCATAGTAATGGCAAGGACATGGAGAAACTGGAACCCTCAAGCATTGCTGTTAGTAAAAGGGCAAAGTCACTTTGGAAAACAGTTTACAAGTTCCTCAAAAAGAGGAAATACAGTAAGTTATCATAAGAACCAACAATTCCACTCTAGCTATACACTCAAGAGAAATAAAAACATATGTCCACACAAAAACTTACAAACAAATGTTCATAGCAGCATCATTCATAATGGCCAAAAGGTATAAACAAATCAAATGCCTGTCAACTGACTAATGGCTAAACAAACTGTGGTATATCCATACAATGGAATATTATTCAGCCATAAAGGGAATGAAGTTCATGCTACAACGTGGATGAACCTGAAAAACATTATGCTAAGTGAAAGCAGCCATTCACAAAACACCACCTATTATGATTTTACTTATATAAAATGTCCAGAATAGAAAGCAGCCATTCACAAAAGACCACCTATTATATGATTTTACTTATATAAAAATGTCCAGAATAGACAAATCTGTAAAAACAGAGAAGCAGATCAGTGGTTTCCAGGGGCTAAGGGGAGGAAGAAACAGACAGTGGCTGCTAACAGGTAAGGGGTTTCTTTTGGAGATGATGAAAATGTTCTAAAATTAGATAGTGGTGTTGGTTGAACAAGTCTGTCAATTCACTGTACCCCACTGAATTGTACACTTTAAAAGGGTGAATTTGATGGAATGTAAATTATATCTCAATAAAGCTGTTATTAAAAAATGGAGGACAAATTTGACAATATAGGTCTATTTCAGTTAAAATGAAATATCCTAGTCTAAGAATTCTTTGGTTATTTATTCAAGTCATTCTTGTCTTAAAAACTAACTTGTCTGATGTTGGGAATAACTATTTGAAGCACAAAGAATGCATACAGCACACTCATAGGTCTATGGTTAACTGTGAGAGGAAATCTCTTGACTAGGCTGTAGGCTCCTAGTGAACAGAAGCCTTGTCAGATTCATCTCTTTATCTCCAGTACCTAAAAGAAGTCCTGTTTCCTCTTGCGTCAATGAACGCATGCTACTGGATGCAATGCAAGCCTTCTTTAGTCACATCAGAACAATGCAGTGTGTGTCCCTTTCCATTTCAAAATTTAAAAAAAGGCAAAGGGAAGAGATGACATTCTTTCTTTATTGGGGCTGGGGAGCAGCTCACAGTGTGGACCATCTTTCGTTCTCTCACTCACCTGCCTTTGCTGAAGAGGGACGAGACAGTTTCTGACTATAGATGTGTGCAGCACTTTGGAAGGAAGAAAAGGAGCCAATGGTGTGACTTCCTGATCGACAGCGAGGCAGGCCAGAAGGGCTTGGGATGTTCTGTGTCCCAGGATGTAGGGAGGGAGAAGCACTGGCAGAGACTGTGTTCAGTAAAATTGTTGGCTGGTGAGGCATGCTGGGGATAGCTGAAGGAATCTGAGATAAAGAAGAATGGTGGCCAGGCCCTGGAGAGAGGTCAGAGGTTGTAACAGATGACAAATGGGTGTTGGGAATTTTCTGCAGAGTAGCAGTAGGACCACAGAAAGGAGCAGAGGAAGAATTGGTATAAACTAATTTTGCCTCTTTTTCTGCTGAAGTGGCAAATCCTATTAAAAATAAAACAAGACATCATTTTAGAAAAAAACAAACATACAATCTCTATAAAACAAATATTTTTAAAACATAAACATCACAATAATCTTGGCATGAAACAGAAATCATGAAAAATACAGACTTTAATGAGTATTCATCATAAACTTAATGATTTTTGCCTACTAGAAACAACCTGGCAACAGAAATAGGAATTTACTTTTATTCCTTTCTAAAAGCTGGAGTTGGGACTACCACTATGAAACAGAGCAGGCATGTTTTACACATGTTAGGACATCAAGATGAAGTCTCCACTAGTAACAGCTAATTCCTCTCCCCTTCTCTTCACGCTTCTAGGAAAAAAGAATTTTTTCTAATTTCTCACTCAGAAATTAGAATTTCTAAACTCAGAATTTCTAAACTTAAGAAAAGAAAAGTCTTTGGAAGGAAAACAGCTTATCAATAGATAAGAGAAAATTCTAAGGGAAAAGGAAAAACAAAGAAAAATATTTCTTTGAGGTAATGTTCCATGCTTTAGAAATANTTTCTAAAAGCTGGAGTTGGGACTACCACTATGAAACAGAGCAGGCATGTTTTACACATGTTAGGACATCAAGATGAAGTCTCCACTAGTAACAGCTAATTCCTCTCCCCCTTCTCTTCACGCTTCTAGGAAAAAAGAATTTTTTCTAATTTCTCACTCAGAAATTAGAATTTCTAAACTCAGAATTTCTAAACTTAAGAAAAAGAAAAAGTCTTTGGAAGGAAAACAGCTTATCAATAGATAAGAGAAAATTCTAAGGGAAAAGGAAAACAAAGAAAATATTTCTTTGAGGTAATGTTCCATGCTTTAGAAATATTTAATATCTGATGACTATTTTCTTCTTTTAGGGAATTATCAGAGAGCAGCAAATCTAGGTAGGTTTGAAATCACTCACGAGATAATTTATCAGAATGAATTTCTGTTGTCTGTTGCTGTTTAGGCGGCTTTATTTTCGCTTCTTCCATTATAGTCTCAGGGTGATCTGAAATAAGAAATACTGAGCTTGGACCCTCTTAAAATCAATTGCAAGTCCGTTGTTCTATACATAATTTTATTTCCAAAAATATAACACAACTGCTAATCAATGCTGGGAAACATAGCACATCTCATCACATTTTTCCAAAGATGGAAACACCCACAGCCCTATGGAGTGGGCAACCATTTAAATGATTCCCAGCTATTCCCAATCCCAGCTACAGTTAACGGAACCAGGGAAAGGTACCTAAACCCAGGGCAGCCATCCACAGACAGCCAACAAGCTAGGGCTTATCTGGAAATATAATAATAAGGGCGGTCAGATGCTTATGCCAGGAATTCAGACAGAGGGTTCTAAGAGATCACGTTGGTTGGTGGTAGCCCCTGGAGCCAAGAAGTTATAATATGTATGGAGCAGCAAAGCTACACTGAGACAGCAAGAGCGGTCCCACTATTTCTTGGCGTAATACCTGGATACTATGGTGGCTCTGTCTCTTAAACTTTTCAGTTTTACTGGAGATAGGCTGATCAGTATATTCAATAATAGTATCACTCTAATCAATTTTGACATTAATAACTAATTTTTTCTCCACTACAGAATTTTGAAACAGAATAGCCAGAGCTAATTATATACAAAAATACTCCAAAATCTTTGTCAAGGGCTAGAATCATACAAAAACTTAAGAAAGGCCATTTTATACATCATCTTTCAGAGTGAAAGAATAAAGACATATGAATTTTCTCCCCTCCATCGCCAATAGCAGTGGTAACACTGTCACACACTCGTTTGTTCATGTTTGAAATGAGTCCAGATACTATACTATCAAATGTCATAATGTTGTTTCCTTGACTGAACCTTCCTACTACCCCCTAGTTATCCTTAATAGGTTTGCACAGGTATGGATCTTACGTAAAGGTAGTCCTTAAAACACAAACCCTAGAAATTTGAATGACCTATCAGTACAAAAGATGTTGCCACCACATGCTGTTAGGGCTTCCACGTTACTGCCAGGGGAGAAGTTACTAGATGAATGTCCATCTAGGCCCCTACCTCCCCAAATTAGCACACTTTTCTCTATTCCAACCTTATTACAAGAATTCCTCTGTCTCCCTTAGCCAAAACTCTTATAGGAGCTTTTCAGAGCTTCTGCCAGCTTTCTTCTTCTATTCACTCACCCGACTTTATCTACCAGACAATAAACTTTATAAAGTTAAAGACTGTAACAGTCCTGGTCATTGTATCCCTAGCAACCATGAAAGTGCCTAACACATAATAGGTGCTAAGTAAAAAAAAGAAGTATAGAAGGAATGAATGAACAGGTGAATGAAGTTAGAAAAAACTCAAAGAAAAGGGCTGGATTCAGGACTTCCAGTAATACAATAATTCAATTATACAGTCAGTTAAACAAGCTCATGTGGATTGGCCTAGGAACCAAACCAGTTTTTAAAACATCAACACTCTTTCTTTAGGAAAATTCAGTCCACTTTTTTTTTTTTTTTTTTGAGACAGAGTCTCGCTCTGTCGCCCAGGCTGGAGTGTAGTGGCCGGATCCTGGCTCACTGCAAGCTCCGCCTCCCGGATTCATGCCATTCTCCTGCCTCAGCCTCCTGAGTAGCTGGGACTACAGGCGCCCACCACCTCGCCCGGCTAGTTTTTTGTATTTTTTAGTAGAGACGGGGTTTCACCATGTTAGCCAGGATGGTCTCGATCTCCTGACCTTGTGATCCGCCCGTCTCGGCCTCCCAAAGTGCTGGGATTACAGGCTTGAGCCACCGCACCTGTAAATGACCAATCTTCCTGGCTATTTCCACATTAGGTTATCATAACCTTAAGAGCAGGGAGGAAGTCTCCATCTTGGAATCTAGTACTTAGCACACTAACAAAATCAGTAGGTTGATTACCTAAGCCTTAGGCTTCCATCTAGGTTTTAAGTCAATTTTACATTTAAAGCAGAGCTTTGTTTATAACAGAATGTCACTGCTATTTTTTTTTTTTTTTTTTTTTTTTATCATGGTGACGTGAGCTAGACAGCCACGTCTATACTCAATTCCAAAATCCCCAACCATGGAATTCCCCAGCAGTAAGAAGTTTTAGAAACATGTAGGGGCATTCTGGATTATAACAATAGCTAAGGAAAGCTAATGGCATGTCAGGCTTGGAACCAAGTATAATAGACATCCCACCAGGTATGGAACAGCCCGACACAACAAAGAATTCTCCTGTCCAAAATGCCAATGATGTTAAGTTAGAGAAAGTAACAAACTTGTCAAGAGTCAGAAATAATCATTAAGAGAGATAGAAGAGTATATTAAGAGCACAAACTTTGAGTCAGGCAGACTATGGATCAAATTCCTTGTCCCTGCACGAAAAAGAAAAGCCTTGGGCAAGTTACTGAGTCTCTTTTAGCTTATTTTCTCATCTGTAAAGAGGTTTTGTAGTAGTGCCCACTCTACGTGGTTTTGGGAAGTAAAAAATAAGACCATGTCCAGCAGATAGAAAGATAAGTGTTCACTAAATATCAGCTATTATTAGCTTTTCTTGAAAAGCTCTCTGTTGTTAATTGCCATGAAAAAAAAATCAGACCATGCCCCTCTTCTGCTTTTAGGACAAAAGTACTGTCCCCATTCTCCACCCCTCCCCACGCTGCAAAGTCTCATTACCTTGGAGACTATTAGTGCTTAGCCAACACATTATTCCTCATTCCCCTTTGCATTTCTCATTTCCTCACTTGTTCTTCTTATTTTTCATTAATTAACCAGCATACTTACCACCTTTTGCCCCACTATCAGAATAACTGTTGTTGTTCTTAGAACTTTTAGAGTGAGTCCCCAGGAAGACACTAGCAGACTTGTTCTTTTGGGTATAAAAAGTCAACACCTCCTCCAGTTCAGCCTCACTGAAATGAGGAGAAAAAGTATGGTCAGACAGGAAGCTATTCTGGAAAATCTTTCCACCAGATTTTATTATGAAAACAGAGCAAGCTGGAAAAGGGAAAAATGAAAAGCACAAGCTGAAAATTCCCTATTAATAGGTGGTTAAAATAAAATATAAATGAAAGCAATCTACAAAATTTAAAGCATAAGGTTTTATTCATCCCACAGTGAATTTTCTAGATCTACACTGTCTAATATGGTAGCCACCAGTCAGTCATATGTGACTAAATTCAAATTAAATTAAATTAAAGATCCTTTTCCGTAAACTAACCACACTTCAAGTGTTCAGTAGTCACCCACAAAAAGTTCTATTGGACAGCCACGTTTGAGAACAGGCGGCAACCAACTACATACTGTAGGCTAAACCTGCCGAGAGACTTGTTTTTATGGTCCCCAGCCAAAAATTTTAAAAAATATGTTTAAAGAATATGCAAAACAACAACTACAACAAGAACCACCACCACCACCACCACCACCACCACCCATATGTAGCCCACGGAGTCTGAAATGTTTATTATCTGGCCCTTTACAGTTTGTTCAGCTCACTTCTAGATAACTGAAGTATCTTCACTGAAAGAGCCACTTGTCATTTTCATTGCCTATGTCAGAAATAAGGAAGTCCACCAATAACCATAGAATTCCCTAACCATCTATATAATGCACGAGGCTAAGGTAGATCATCTCTAAATCACTTCAAATTACTGAAATTATATGTTCTTTATGAATAGCCACAAAATAGAAAGTATAAGAAAACAGATGAGGGGCCAGTGGATTCTTCTAGTGAACATATCACACACATGGACTTTAACATCTGTAGCAGCTTCTCAATGGCCTTTTTCTTTTTTCTTGAAGCTTGGCTATGTTCTAGAAAAGCGGCTATTAAGTGAAGTATGCCTGCATTATCACAGAGAACCTATATCCCATCTTCAGAAAACACACTCTAACCAGAACCTAGAAACCACCTTTATGAATCTCAGCGTAAACCCCAAAGTCTCCAAAGTAGCCAAATGCTGCAAGATAAGTTTCTCAAGTAACTATCAAAGATCTACAGCTGAGGTTGCAAACCTCTGCCTGTCAGTGTGTTTTATTTGGCCCTTCACAGAATACTGAAAGGGAAAGGTTATGGCTGGTCAAAATACAAGCTGCTTTATATCTGTCTCATCCTTTGCCCACTTCATAATTTATGTTTTCCTGTCTGACTCTGGCAGGTATTTGAATTTACCAGCCCTGAAAAGCATCCATGTACTCAAACCAAACTTAATAAAAGAACTTTACCACATTATTTCCCAAAAATCAACACCTAATCCACAATCAGAAGTAATTATGTTCCAACGCATTTTATCTCCAAATCTATAGAATTAGTTAACAGTATGTATAATTCATTTTTAGTATCCAGTTAGACTTGCTTGGGAAATAGTGTTCTTTTAAAGTCTGGGTTTTTAAAATATATATTTTAGGGATTTTGAAGATCCTTAGGATAAACCTGAAAATTATCTTTTAGCTTTAAAAAGTAGAGCTATTTTCTAGACACAATCTTTTTTTTTTTAATCCTTTTCTGTTTTCATAATGTTGATGAGAGAAACTGTTTCTATACCTGTTTTATCAATCATATTACTTAAGACTCAAAAATGTCAACAAGTAACATCATACAGTTATGGACTCCTACAAAATGATATATTTGTTTGCTGTAAAGCGTATGATAGTGAGGTCTGAAAAAGGTATTAAACAAAGATCATATTATGCTGGTGATTGATAAGCCCCTACCCGTACCTCATTTAACTTCACAAATCAACATAGGGTAGATTTTCTACTGAATTTCTCCCTATTTGTGACTTTGACAGTTGAAGCCTAAGTAATGGGGTTTATGGTTTTTTCATCCTATTTTATTTTAATGGTTTTGTACATCTCTCTATTTAGAAAAAAATCCTCCAGTGTAAGTTTTACAAGATGTAAAATTAAGTGCCTTTGTTATCTCTTCCTTTGTAAGCCAACATAAATGGACAAAATGGCCTGACTGACTTTTATCAAGATAGAGAGATGAACATCGAGATTTTCCATTTCTAAAGGCTAACCCTAAGCATGAAGAACCTGTTCTATTTTATATAAATTAGATGTAACCCTTACAGAGTGGAGAAATTGCAAATTCCTCAACCTATTCAATGTAGGCAAAATTTGGTCATTTCCACTCCATGAGTAGGTCAGGGATAAATTCAGACCCAGTAAATATGAGATGCCTCTAACTTCAACTTTCCAAAGGGCTCTCTTGTGACTTCAAGAGATGTGTACTGTGAAGCCTGTCTAGAACTACAGCCCTGCTACCCAGCAGTAATGTTTTGATAACTGAAGCCATGAAAACAGCAACATAATTGGCTAAGATATAGAGAGGCCAAGTCTATAAAATTTTTTTCCTTCTGAGAATGATTTCTTTTTTCTTCATTTAGAGACAGGGTCTTACTATGTTGCCCAAGCTGGCCTTGAATTCCTGGGCTCAAGCAATCCTCCTGCCTCAGGCTCCCAAGTAACTAGGACTAAAGCAGTGTGCCACTATGCCCGGCTTTAAGAGTGATTTCATTCACATCCATGTGTCAGAAACAAAGGAATGCTGGTATTCAATAAGCAATATGGAAGATGGAATAAGACAGCTTTTATTAATCAAGAATGTCTTCTACCTTGCTTGTCTGATGAACTCCTGAAAGTTTTCCATATTCACCCCATCCTCCTCTTCTTCAACTTTCTTCTTTGATTTCTTTTCAGCCATTTGTTCTGTTTCCTACCCAGTGCCCAAACCCCACAGAAAAACAAGATAAAACTGACTCCCAATAAATATGCACTTCATCATGTACTTTCAATAGCCTTGAGTTAATCTGTCCTTATAATAAAGACATTTAATTCTTGTATGTACTTTTGCGACCTATAAATTTGATATATTACTTTTGGCCATGATTTTGTAAAACACTGTGAAATTCCCAAGTAAAAGTTGCAGAATGAACGTAAGTTTTAATCATGTTTTTACTTTCTACTTACACAGCACATTGATTAAAGAGCTTTTTATAGTAGCTTAGTAATATCTATGATCACCCTTGTAGCTTTAACAATATGACAACAGACACAGTATTTTGTTCCAATTAGGAAAGACAGATCTTGGAAGGTACTCTTATACCAGCTTCCATATTGAATAAATTCTTCACTTATATAAGACATAACAAAATTCTCAACAGATCTGGAGTAAACTGTGGCTATGAGTTTGGTGCACTGATATTCTACTAACAATTCCATGCAACTTTAGAAAAGCCATTTAAATTTCTGTCAGCTTTTCCTTCTGCAAACTGACCAACCTCCCAAACACAAACACCCGAAATGATATTTTTAATGCATTCTGAGATCCCGGGATATAGAATGCTTTGTAAAATATTCTAACTAAATAGTGTATTTCTTGGGCTTTACTGTAAAATTCTGTTACTGTATATAATGTTTTAAAGATGAAAGTATAACTTGCTCAAGAAAGAATATGTCATCGTATTCAATCCACAGCTCAAATTTGTTCTCAAATGGTCAATTTGCCACTTTCTACAGTAACTAACAACCGTGCAGACTCACACAGCCTAGGATTCATCTCCCTGCTCAAATGGAATATGCCTTTTGATAAGAATTAAGAATTATCGGCCGGGCGCGGTGGCTCAAGCCTGTAATCCCAGCACTTTGGGAGGCCGAGGCGGGCGGATCACAAGGTCAGGAGGTCGAGACCATCCTGGCTAACACAGTGAAACCCCGTCTCCACTTAAAAAATACAAAAAATTAGCCGGGCGAGATGGCGGCGCCTGTAGTCCCAGCTACTCGGGAGGCTGAGGCAGGAGAATGGCGTGGACCCGGGAGGCCGAACTTGCAGTGAGCTGAGATCCGGCCACTGTACTCCAGCCTGGGCGACAGAGCGAGACTCCGTCTCAAAAAAAAAAAAAAAAAAGAAAGAATTATCTATGGCCACTGGGCCTTCAGAAGTAATTAATACATAGTTTTTCAGACCAGCTGGGTTAAGGTGTGGGGTCCTGCTTCCCCTAACAGTAATACACAAGGGATGGTGATGACAGAGAAAAGAAGAAGAAGGTCTCCATCCAGCTGGACAGAGGCTTCTATCCAGTCTGTTTCTGACTGTGTATGGCAATCCAAAGCACAAGACTAACAGATAAAAGACTTACCTTGTTGTATACGATGATAAAGTCACCCAGCTGGTGGGCCAGGATTCTTCTGCGTTCCAGAAGTGTCAATCGTCGGCTGGGTAATACCATCCTCAGTGAATGCTGGAGGTTATTTGATGCTCGCTTGAGGAAACGAACAACCAGCTCCTATAAATTAAAGAGTCATGGGAGAAAAAAAAAGGAGGGATGGTGCTAAGCAACAGAAGACAAGCTACAAGGGGATTATATAACAGAGATGTAATAAGACGTATATTACAAATTTCAACAAACAAGACCCAGAGCAAACAGGTTAGATATAAAAAGGATACAGAAAGACAAAACAAAAATGAAAGAAACTTATTCCCTTCCCTCAATAAGCTGGCAATCAGAAAATTTAAATCAAGTATGTATGTAAATAACTATGTAATACAGTAGTAGTTGTAAAAGCACCATAGTACATATACAAACAGTACTATTTAGGGAAAGGTAGCATTCAAAGACAGGTAGTAGAAACCAAAACTGTGGAAGTAGATGAAAGTATCAAAGGTGAGAAGACAGAGAATACAGAAATATTCATATTTAGAGATAGAAAAGATGAGGAAGAATCAGGAAAAAAAAAAAAAAAAAAAAACAGGTTAGAAACATCAGAAACATAGAAAACCAGGAGAAAATAGGCTGGGCATGGTGGCTCACACCTGTAATTCTAGCACTTTGGGAAGCTGAGGTGGGCAGATCACTTGAGGTCAGGAGTTCGAGATCAGCCTGACCAACATGGCAAAATCCCATTTCTACAAATAATACAAAAATTAGCTGGATGTGGTGGCACACACCTGTAATCTCCGCTACTCAGGAGGCTGAGGTATGAGAATCAATTGAACCCAGGAGGCAGAGGTTGCACTGAGCCAAGATCACGCCACTGCACTCCAGCCTGGGCAACAAAGCAGGATTCCATTTCAAAAAAGAAGAAAATTAAGAGAAAATAGTGTCATGGAGGCCAACTGAAGAAAGGGTTCCATGTCAAATGCTTCCAAGAGGCTGGATCTGGAAAGGCTCACTACAAAGACAAGGCCTTGGATCTGACCACTGAGGGATAATTTCAAGAAAACAGTTTTAATAAAGAGAGTACAAGAAGACATTAAGAAAATGCATGGGTAATGAAAAATATACGTGAAGAGTAGAAACTAATGACTTTAAAAGTGTCCTGATTAAGGCAAAGAAAGAACTATCACAGTAGTTTGAAAGGTAATAGCTTTTTTTCTTCCTGAAGGATAAGGGAGCTTTCAGAGTTGGGGGTTGTCAAGGAGGGCACAGTGGAAAATTACTAAGGGAAAGAAAGAATACATCTCACTGAAGATGGAGGCAAAGGATTTTGAAATCTGAACAGATACCAATCAGATTACTGATAAAATCATAAATGTTTCAAAGAGAGATTTTATAAGGCCAAGAGCCTTAAAGATGTTGTTGTCCAAAAACCACAATAAAACTGCCTTCAGATGATAGATCTGGGGACGTTCTGTTGAGGTGCCTTCTGTGAGTTATGAGATAAGGAATCTCTAACCTAAGCTGGAGCAGAGAGGCCAGCTCTACATCTAGCTTCCTCAAAAGCAAGACTAGGGTTTGCGCACGCGCGCTCTCTCTGTCTCGCTCTCTCTCTCTCTGTCCCCTCTCTCTCTCTTTATACACACACACACACACACACACACACACACACACACACATATCTTTTTTTTTTTTGAGACAGAATCTTGCTCTGTCACCCAGGCTGAAGTGCAGTGGTGTGATCTCGGCTCACTGCAACCTCCGCCTCCCAGGTTCAAGTGATTCCCCTGCCTCAGCCTCCCGAGTAGCTGGGACTACAGGTGCGCACTACCACACCCAGCTAATTTTTTTGTGTTTTAGTAGAGACGGAGTTTCACCATGTTGGCCAGGCTGGTTTCAAACTCCTGACCTCAACTGATCCACCTGCCTCAGCCTCCCAAACTGCTGGGATTACAGGCATGAGCCACCGCACCCAGCCTAGATATATTTTCAAGAAAGAATTCACAGAACTGGTATTAAGTTTTGCAGTGATATCCCCAATATTCTTGTAGAAAGCCCCAAAGAAATACTGTGTGAATTCCAAGCCAGCATCTGCAGTGGTTATTCTTTTTTAAACTATATTTTTTCTTCTTGAATTTGATTCTGGTTCGTTGTCCTTTGGTGCCAATGCACTCCAGCGTAAATGAAACAGCCTCATAACCAGAGGGCTGAATTTCATAGCTCTACTCTGCTGTCTTTACTATAGGGTGGTTTAAGCTGTTACATTAAAACATTATTTTTTTTCACAGTGGAGCAGACGAACTGACTCTCAAAAAGACAGTTTCAATTTTCCACTTGGAAAGAGCAGAGCTAACATTTTCCACTGATGGCTGAAGGATTATTCACAATACACAAGGTTTTATCTCTGGGTTCCACTGGCTACTTTAAATTCATAAGTTGTTTTCTGGGATAACCAACATGTTTTTACAATAAGCCTGGCATAAAGACTTGCCTTTTGTATGTGGAGGACTAAAAATTACAGTAAGGTCCCCACTGAGCGGAACAAAGAATGCAGCTGTCTCAGACTCAAAGGCCCCTCTCCTTTTGGTGACAAATCCCTGTTATTAAAAAGAATATGGGGCTGGGTACAGTGGCTCATGCCTGTAATCCCAGCAGTTTGGGAGGCCAAGGTGGGTGGATCACCTAAGGTCAGGAGTTCGAGACCAGCCTGACCAACATGGAGAAACTCCGTCACTACTAAAAATACAAAATTAGCCGGGCTTGGTGGTGCATGCCTGTAATCCCAGCTACTCGGGAGGCTGAGGCAGGAGAATAGCTTGAACCCAGGAGGCGGAGGGTGCAGTGAGCTGAGATCGCGCCACTGCACTCCAGCCTGGGTGACAGAGCAAGACTCCATCTGAAAAAAAAAAAAAAAAAAAAAAACTGAAGGGCTGTGGCTTCTTCTATAAGCTCTGACCTTACCAAACAGCTTAAAGCTCCCCATCATACTGATTCATACACACAAAACTGTCCTAGAATACTGAATCCCAGGAATGCTCAAATGACTGATATACAGTAAAAATGATTATGCAAGTTTGATTCTAGCAATCTAAGAATCTTACGAGGTTACAACTAGTAAAGTAAAAAATACCAACTTGGAGGATGGTGCATTCTGGGGTGGTGCATATCATAGGGCCTATGATAAGGTGATGACTTTCAAAGAGCTAATTTGACTCCTCAGGACTGAAAATAAATGCTTTACGATGCGTGAAATCAATGGAGGAGCAAGTAATGTACATTTGTGTTTAAGTTCCAGTTTCATCATGTACAACCTGTGGAACTTTGGCTTCTCGAGCTCTTTGTTTGCTTATCTGTGAAACAGGGATAATAATGCCTACCTAGAGTTAATAATATGTGAGGTTGCTTGAGAAAAGACTGTAAATTGTTATTCTTTTAAAGGGCTTTGCACAAGGCTTCACATCCAACGAGAAATCAATTTCCATTTCAAGGTGAAATACATTTGTACATGGTGTAATGAACATAGCTCCAGGTCAAAGATTTGCTTCATGTTGAAGTATTAAGAAATCTAAAAACTTTCTTATGTAATAATTCTTTCACCAGAAAATACATTGCACTTTACCTTAACAGAAAAAAAAAAAAAAAAGCAGAAAGAAGAAAGAAAAAGGGAAAGTAAAAAAGTTCCAATAAGAAGAGTCTCACCATCTGTTCATCCTCTTTGGCAGCCCAACTGGCACTGAACGTCTGACCTCCACTGTCTTTCATCAGGCGAATTTGAACATGCTGGAGATAGGCAGAGAATGCTATTCGGGCCTGCACTTTGCTATAGAAATCCAAAACAACATACTGTTATGCAAGGGAAGTGTAAACCTACAAAATGTGTATTTGCTTCTCTCAAAGTGACCTTTGAGGATCCTTCTATTATGATGACTAGAAATATGAAACCCATCTTAACAGCCTGTGAATGATTCGCTTTAAAGTAGGGTATGTGAGGTTTTTTTTTTTTTTTTCCCCTATTGAAAAAAGAATCAGAGATGAAGAATCCTATTTATTTTCTCATTTTTAAGCATGAGGGAAAAAAACAAGAATAGAGAAATTAAATTTCTACTCAAACCTTCTCTTTGATTTTTTTTTTTTTTTTTTTTTTTTTTTTTTTTGAGACAGGGTCTCATTCTGTCACCCAGGCTGCAATGTAGTGGCGGAATCTCGGCTCATTGCAACCTCCACCCTGCTGCATTCATGCGATTCTTGTGCCTCAGCCACCCGAGGAGCTGGAATTACAGGTGCACACCACCACACCCAGCTCATTTTTGTATTTTCAGTAAAGACGGGGTTTCACCATGTTGGCCAAACTGGTCTCGAACTCCTGGCCTCAAGTGATCTACCTGCCTTGGCCTCCCAAAGTGCTGGGATTACATACAGGCCTGAGTCACTGTGCCTGACCCTCTCTGAACTTTTTAACAACTTTCTTGGGGGAACAGACAGGAGAAGTACTGAATCTTCACAAAAACCACTGTATTAATGAGAAATTTTTTTTACATTTGGAGGTCCTTAAGAACATATCAGTTAGTGCAAAAGTGTGGATTTTGCAATGGCAATTAATATTTCTAGTATATAAAAGTGTCCAAAGCAGGAAATAGATAAATCCTATAAAGGAACTCTTAAGGCCAAATTTAAGGCCACACTGTTCTCAACTACAAGATGGAATGGCTGGAGTCCAGAACAAATGAGGGAGGTCCAACAGAGTTTGGCATAGATAAACTGACGGGCCAGGCAGGACAAGCCCAGATATTCAGTGGGCAAAAGAAACCCTCAAGTCTTGTGAAAAGCACCTCAGCAATATTATTTAAGAACCCAGCTATTTTCTGCCTGGTAGCCTAGGCTGGAAACAAGGAAATCTGATCAAGCTATAGTCTGGAAGACAGAAGTACCAGAGAGACACTGATGATTTTCACCTCAGCTGCTATTCATGGCAGATCTGTTTTCTTTCAGGCAAGATTTTGGTTACTTCAGCTGATTGGCCTTCTGACACTGTAGCCAAAATAATATCACCGAAGATTAGGGCCCAATACAAACTTTGTTTACAACCCTCGCCCATGCAATATCACTGAATGCTTTCTACTGACTGTTTTCACAAGGTTAGGAGGTAGGATTTGGATAGAGTAAGCTGGAAATCATAAGAGGGCTCCAGTCTAGCTTCCACGTGTGTGCTGGAGAATTGGAGGGCAAGGGAGTCAGGCTGGAGAGTAGATTTGCTTTTGAGAGCTTAATACATAAGAGCTTCAGAATATGAACTATGAATAAGGCTAGATCTTTGTTACTAGCAGGGATGGTTTTTACGGGAGCATAATATGGTTTTGAAATAATACATTTACATTTATATTTTCTTTTTTTTTCTTTTAAGACAGAGTTTTGCTCTTGTCACCCAGGCTGGAGTGCAGTGGCGTGATCTCGGTTCACTGCAACCTCTGCCTCCCAGGTTCAAGCGATTCTCCCGCCTCAGCCTCCCAAGTGGCTGAGATTACAGGTGCTCACTACCATGCCAGCTAATTTTTGTATTTTAGGAGAGATGGAGTTTCACTGTGTTGATCAGGTTGGTCTCAAACTCAGGTGATCCACCCACCTCAGCCCCCCAAAGCACTGGGATTACAGGTATGAGCCACGATGCCTGGCCATAAATGTAGATTTTCAACTGTTCCTCAAAGACAATAATTATACTCTTGTTTACCCAGAGAGCATATACCACTTTGCCCTGAACCAATCCTATAAGCTTTGTCTCCACAACAAATTATTCTCAAGTCAAAATAAATTTAAAAGATCATCAGTTTGGGTCAATAAATTCACCTACAATATAATGAACAAGAAATAGCACGTTTCAGACACCTTCGAATGTAGCAGAATATCCAATTCCACTGATTGATCCCTTTATATGAAAACCTGAAGATCTTTTAAATAACGGGATTACTGCTCATAAGTTGAGACTTCAATCATTGTTTTGTTGTGAATCACTGTTGCAAAGCAAATGAACAAGTATTGAGGTTTCCATTTCTATAAACCTCACGAATGTTAATTCTGAGACTGTCTCTAAGGTATTGGACACATTGTTCAGCTGGTCACTTGCAACAAACCCCCCACAAAGATGAAAGAATGAAAACCAGAATGATTTACACCAAAGAAACCAATTTTAAAAAACAAAAGGTTACGCATATGCCCAGTATATAAGATATGCAATAATGAGGCAATGCTTAGAGTTCTGAACCCTGGCTATGGACCTTCCCCAAACCCCTAAGCAGCCTCTGAGACACTTCACCGAACAATGAGCAGCTTTAGGGAACACAGTCTGAAAACCACTGATTGACACTAACATACCCTGCAATTTTAACAGTTTACTCATTCAAAGTGAGAGCCACAAGATTCGTGAAGAAATCATTTATTTCTACAACAACTAAGCAGAATGTTATTGCTGGAAAGGACCTTAGAATACAGTCCACTGGTTATCAAATGCTCTATTTTCAATTCAGTGAAATCTTTTTTCCCTCTAGGAAGAAGTTTGAAAAAATACTTGTCTAACTCCATACCCTGGATTGACAGAAAAGGAAACTGAGGCCTAGAGAAGCTCTTTGACTTGCCTATGACCACACAGCAAGGTGGCAGCACTAAAACAGACAGAGCCCAGGTCTTCTGACTGAGTTTAGTGTATTCCCCACTGACAGCACTATTCTTATTCTCCATGACACTGTTGCAAATCTTAACTCTATCCCATGGTACTCCAATCCAGACTTTCAGTATAAGAACTGGTCTCTAATTTAGAAATAAAGACTCTCATGCATAAACGCCTAATATTCCTCGCTCTTAAACGTCTATCAACTTCATTCATCCCATAGCACTTTCTTTCTGACTTATAGGAAGAGATATTCCCTCCTCTGGCCTCTTCCCACCTTCCTTTAGGACTCTTCTCTACCAATATATCCATTTCTGCATTTCTAATCCTCTTATCCGCAAATCCTTCCTCTTAGTCTATAAACAAGCTCCAGAACCTCTTTTCAAAAGAAAAAAAAAAAGGCCGGGCGCAGTGGCTCACGCCTGTAATCCCAGCACTTTGGGAGGCCGAGACGGGCAGATCACGAGGTCAGGAGATCGAGACCATCCTGGCTAACACGCTGAAAACCCGTCTCTACTAAAAAAATACAAAAACTAGCCGGGCACGGTGGCAGGCGCCTGTAGTCCCAGCTGCACGGGAGGCTGAGGCAGGAGAATGGCGTGAACCCGGGAGGCGGAGCTTGCAGTGAGTGGAGATCGCGCCACTGCACTCCAGCCTGGGCGACAGAGCGAGACTCTGTCTCAAAAAAAAAAAAAAAGAAAAAAAAGAAAAAAAAATCCATTTCTTTTAGCTGGCTGTCTCCCTGATGCATTCTTACCTTCCTTTCACTGCCAAACCCTTAGAAAGTTACTTCACACTTGCTTTCTTATTTTCTCTCCTCACAACTGCTCTTCCACCTACTCAGCTGGCCCTAGGTCACAAATCCAGAAGTCTCTTTTCACTATTCATCTAACTTGGGCTGTTTGAGGCTCTACAGACCTGAAACGCTCATTCTGCAGCTTTTACCATACTACTCCTTTCCGATGTTATGTCTATTGCTCTAACTGCTACTTCTTGATCTTTTTACTGACTTACCCATTGAACAGTGGTATTCCCCAGGGCTCAATTCTCTCTTTTTTATCCTTGCTGAACCAAATAACTTTGTGAACAATCTTACCCGTTCTGAAGACTTTACCTATCAACTATACAATCTTGTTCAACCTTGACCAACAAAGCTGTATTTTCACCTGTCTATTGGACATCAACCCAGAATACTTCCTTACTACATCTTAAATCAAACTCATTGTTTCTATCATGAAACCAACTCCTATGTTCCTTATATTGACCGAAGGCACTACCAAGTTTCCAAATGTGAAAAACTTAGTCTCATCAATTTTACTTTGCAAATTTTACTAAGTCCATCCCATTCTCTCCATTCCTAAAGCCATTACTCTGATCAAGGCCTTCATCTTCCTGGCTCTGGACAATTCTAACAGTTCCTAACTCACCCCCTGCCTTTAGTTTCACTATCCCACAATGCAAGCAGGATCGATTTACTTTCTAAAACAAGATCTCATCATATCATTTATCTGCTTAAAAGTCATCTAGAAAATAAAGCTCAGGCTCCTCTTACAGCCCTTCACAATCTAACGACATCCAATTTTTTAGTCTCATTTCTTACCATGCTCTTCTCCCCATGTAATTCTTCTAGTCTGTATTTTGTAAACACACCAAGCTCATTATGATGTCTGGGCCTTTGTACTTGCTATTCTGTTGGGAATGTTCTGCCTCCTAATATTCACAGGACTGACTCCTCATCATTCAGGACTTACCTCAAAGGTTACTCTTCATGCCAGATCACTGCAATTAAGTAACTCTGCCCAATTACATTCTAACATTACACCATCTTATTGTCCTGACAGCATTTCTCATGACCTGAAATGACCTTGTTTCTTTGGTGACTGTCAGTCTTCCCTACTAGACTGTAAGCTCCAGGCCTCTCTTGGTCCCCATAGTAATGTGAAATGGCCTAGCACAATTCTTGGCATAGGGCAGGTGCTCAATAAAAACTCACTGAGGGACTTAATTAATGACTGTATTATCACACCTCTATGTCTCTCTCTCTCTTTTTTTTTTTTTTTTTTTTTTTAAGATGGAGTTTCACTCTTGTTGCCCAGGCTGGAGGACAATGGCACAATCTTGGCTCACTGCAAACTCCACTTCCCGGGTTCAAGCAATTCTCCTGCCTCATCCTCCCTAGTAGCTGGGACTACAGGCATGTGCCACCACGCCCGGCTAATTTTGTATTTTTAGTAGAGACGGGGGTTTCTCCATGTTGGTCAGACTGGTCTCGAACTCCTGATCTTAGGTGATCCAACTGCCTCGGCCTCACAAAGTGCTGGGATTACAGGTGTGAGACACCACGCCTGGCCACCTCTACGTGTTTACTGCCTCTACCTAGCACCCCCACACTTAACCATCACTTCCCAAAGCTCCTGAAACCCTACTCATCAGTCAAGGCCTGATTCCAATTTTCCCTCCTCCATAATGCCTTTCTAGCTCTGCCAAGCCAGACCAATCACTCTTTTTCTATGTCCTAAGACCACTTTGTTTGTAGTGGGGCCATGGCCTAAGCTCTCTGTCTCTGATACTAAACCATGAGCTGCTTGAGCTCCTTGTCTCAGTTACCTTATACTCAGTGACTGACACAAATGCCCAACCAATGAGACCCGGGTTTGTATCATAGCTCTACCTTAGACAAATTACCTAACCTCTCTAAGGCTCAGTTTCCTTAATGATAGCAATGTCTAATCACAGTCATTATTTCATAGGACTTCTGTAAATATTAAATGAAAAATGACTGTAAAACCACTAAAATAGTACCTGGTACACAGTACAAGTTAGCTGTTATCAGTTTTACTAATATAATTATAAAAGATACTTACCTAAGATTGCCGTTATCTTGAAGAACCTGCATCAGGTTAAATTTAGGCTCCAGCTCCTGAGTCTCAAGTTTGCAGCACCGTTCACCTTTTTTACTCCATTCACGAACTTTCACGGAATTTTCTTTGGGTGTATTTTCTACCAAAGTTGTCAATGAGGGTGTATCTTTGGCTTGATTTTCTCTAAGAAATCCTCCAGACTCCTCCTGGGAAGCTTCCTGTTCTTCATCTTCATTCTCTAATGCGACTTCTTCCTCCTCTTCACTCTCTGTCTCAGTTTTAACATTCATTTCAGCTGGTTGGGTAATCACTAAATGCGAAGAATCACTAATGTTGCTGAAAAAAGGATTAAATGTTCCTCTCTCCCAATACCTTCCTTTTTTCTTTTTAGTAAAAGCCCATTTCTAAACCAAACCACAAACAAGGCACAGAATTAATAGCAACCACATGTCACTCTCTCATCTCATATATTCTCTTATTTATTTTTGTTTTTATTATCATTTTTTGAGACAGGTTCTCACTCTGTTGCCCAGGCTGGAGGGCAGTGGCAGGATCTTGGCTCATTACAGCTCGACGTCCTGGGGTCAAGTAGTCCTCCCACCTCAGCCTTCCAAGTACTTGGGACTATAGGCACATGTGACCATACCCAGCTAATTTTTGTATTTTTTGTAGAGACAGGATTTTGCCAGATTGCCTAGGCTGGTCTTGAACTCCTGGGCCCAAGCGATCCGCCCACCTCCGCCTCCTAAAGTGCTGGGATTATAGGCATGAGGCACCATGCCTGGCCTAATCTTACATATTCTAAAACCTATTAATAATCTTCATTAAAGTATATATTTTTCATCATACTCTCATCATGGCTCTTTCACAACTTAAGGCAAAAAATAAAAAACCAAAAACCCTTGGCTTAGTAATTTCTACAGTGTGTTAAGAGATTTTTTAAAAAGCACCCTTCCTGGAGGTATAAAGAATAGGGGAATATCTTTGTATCCTATGTTTATTCATTACCCTTCTCTACCACCTTGTACGTTCTATGAGGACAGAGACCGTATGTTTTTTATTTACCAGCAAAACCTCAGTGACTAACATGCTGCCTGATACAGATGTTCAACAAAGGAGGGAAGGGAAGAAAAAAAGGAAATCAGTATATCAGTCAATTACAAATAGACCTACAACATTGTAGAAGCTGGGAGAGAAAGAAATTCCACTTTGTCTGAAATATGCCATTCAGCAATGTTAAAGAATGAACTGAACTTACCTAATTATAAAAAACCTAAACAGCAATGCTCAGGATTCCATTAAACTCAGGCTAATATTATTCCTAGAGTCCCAGGTATTTGTATGATGCTGACAGAAGAGCAAAGGCCAAAATGTATGTGTTTCAGATAGTCTTAAATACAAATATTATAGAGTGGAAGGTTTAAAAACTTAAGACTTTGTTGAAATTAAGTTTCAGAGAAAAAAACTATACAAAAAAGGTGTATGTGATCAGGAAGATTCTGACTCATAAAATACTGAGTAAGCAGCTGGTTAACTCAGTCTGGCAGGATCCAGATAAGGGAGTTTGGTGAAAGCTCACCAGCAGGTACCTGGGTATTTTGGCCTCATTGCCCTCAATCTGCTACTCCGTCGTCTACGTTTTCGCACCTCCAGAGACAGGAGTTTCCTCTCGTACAGTGCAGCATGCAGCTTGGCCTTTGAATTCAGGCTCTCTATCTTCAATTCTGGCGCTCCATCAGCAGTCACTCTAGGGGAAAAGCAACATGGTAGCTACGACCTTCAGAAAGTTCTCTTTCATTCCAAGGCTATGCTTGCCAGAATTCCGTAATGCTGACACACCGGACATGGTAACTCAAGTGAATTCTAAAAGTTTGACAGATAAAGAGGAACACTAGAATCTACGTTAAAACCTCACTAGTGACCCATTTGAATTTACTAAATATTCTGAAAAAGATATGTGGCTAAAGACAATGTTTAAGACCTTTAAGTATTCAGTGATACTGATTATTACTTTACTGCAGGGATTATAAAGTGCCACCCAACACCTTATGCTTAAAATACTTTATACCTTAAAAATGACAACATTTTAATTCTTAAGTTGAGTGGTGGCAAATGGTGTTTGTTTCATTTCTATCTATTATAACTTACTCAGCATTTTATAAATATACTTTTGAACGTATATAAAATCTAAACAATATATATTTAGCAGAGGTTCAGATGAAGGGAAGAAAGGCTGATGATCTGTGAATATGCGAGGGAGCACCGAGTTGAGACACATAGAAGTGTCTTAGTGAAAAATTACCACGCCCTAGGGACTCACCAAGTCTCAAGCATCCCAACATGAGGAAATGCCAAGGCACCCACCCTCCTTTAAGATCCTAATTAGCTACAGCAGAAGGTGAAGCAAGGTGGCAGGGACTTTCAGGCATTCAGTACAGGTCAGGAGTTAGAGTCAGGGGCACAGACAAGGGAAAGAAGCAGAGATAGGACAAGGCCAAATACATCAGGTCGAGAATGAGAAATGGGATGTGGAAAGGGGGCTGGCACCAGATACATTAGGCATTAAAGACAAATCACAAATCAGGGAGTGACTGATATGAGGCCCAATCTACGCAAGGACTGAGCAAAATACAGGAGAGGCAGCCATAACCAAGTCATCAAAGAGAGGGCTCTGGGTCACCAGGTCAGAAAAGCAGTATCTGTATCAGTGACTGAAATCACATAGCCAACTCTCTACGCCCAACCTCAAAATCTAATCGGTTGGCTCTGACCTCTCTAGAACTCAAAGTGTGTTCCCTCTGAGGTCAAGAAATCATCCTAACTCCTCTGGGAGTTTTTAGTCTCTGAGTATAATAAAAAAGGCTGTGTCATTTGGTCTATTTAGGACCTTTTTGATAGGGATTTCTGGGTGGATGGAATGGATGGTAAGTCTTTTGGAGGCTTTGTCTCCAGAGTAGGACACAGAGCCAAAAGCAGGAAGGTCCTGGCACTGGGAGCAGAAATGGGAAGCAAATCAACGAACTTTAAAAATAGTTCAAATGTATTTTATCAGAGTCCCAAAGAGTAAACACACACACACAAACACACACACATCCACACAAACACAGAGAGAGAGAGAGAGAGAGAAATAAACTTTTAGCCACTTCAATAATAAAGAAAATAAAATAAATCTGATAGAAAAATAAAATCATTTAAACAATGTATTTAATAATGTCTGGCTAACTTGGTCAATTTTGTATTTTTTTTTAACTTGGTCAAATTTGAAAACCGTATGGACAAACATGGGCATAGTTTAACACCGACATCGTTATCTCATAAACACACAAACTCTCTCTCCAAAGACATGTCTCTTAAAAACTTAATGTGGTTGGAGACAATTTAATGTCTGAGGTCATTCTAATTAAATGAGTGGAAGTTAATTCAACACCCTAATAAATTAAAGCCCAGTGTTTACGTTCATGAAGCACTGTTCATTAAAAAAACAAGAGTTTATATTGTCTACATTATACTGTCTACATTGTCAAGAACTCCATTCTTTAGGAAAAAAAGAGATTTCTTTTATCAACAAAACTCAAAAAATAAACTTTTGAAAACATGAATGCTAAAAGCTCAGAGATATGGAGAAGCTACTACAAATCTCTTTCTCTAAAGGTATTTTAAAATAACAACTAGGAACTAAGAGATCCTGGATAAACAGATAAATCCTAAATAGTACAAGGGATGGAGGAAAGGGAATGTTGGGTAAAGTATGAATCCGATAGGCCAGAATAATAGTTCTATGAGGGCAAGGACCATGTTTGTCTTGTATCACTGTATCTTAGATGCTTATGAGACAGTCCAGCACACAGCTGACTTGCCATAAATATTGGTTAATAAACAACTGAATTTCCTAAAAATGAGTTAATTATCTTTTAGCTACGTCTTTTTCATTTACTTTTTCCAACTATTTATTTATTATTTATTTTTGAGATGGAGTCTCTGTCACCCAGGCTGGAGTACAGTGGCGCCATCTCGACTCACCGCAACCTCTGCCTCCTGGGTTCAAGCAATTCTCCTGCCTCAGCCTCCCAGGTAGCTGGGACTACAGGCATGTGCCACCACGCATGGCTAATTTTTTGTATTTTTAGTAGAGATGGGGTTTCACCGTATTGGCCAGGATGGTCTCGATCTCCTGACCTCTTGATCCGCCCGCCTCGGCCTCCCAAAGTGCTAGGATTACAGGTGTGAGCCACCATGCCCGGCCCCCAGCATTTTTGTTTTGGAAATATTTAAACAAAAGTTTAAAGAATTGTGCAGTGAACAACCATATACCTACCTACCACCTAGTTTCTACAATTAACATTTTACTATATTTTGTTTTGTTACGTATATATCCAATTATACATCCCTCCATCCATACATCAATCTATCTAGTTTTTAAAGCAATTCAAAGTTAGAGACATCACTGCATTTTGCTCCTAAACATTTCAACATGCATATCATTACTATCTAGAATTCAATAATTGTTTTATAGAACTGTGTTTGGTAAGCTAAAAGTTACGTACAGTGACATATCCAAATATTAAATGTCCACTTAATGAGTTCTGACAAATGTCTAGAGCTTTGTAACCTAAACTCTTAACATTACTATCACCTCAGAAGTTCTCATGCCACTTCCCACTCAATCCTTCCCTAACGTCCTAAAGGTAATCACAGTTGTGAATTTTTCATCATGTATTAGTTTTGCCTGCTCTAGAATTTCATAAAAATGAAACCATACAGTATGAACTGTTTTGTGCAAGGCTTCTTTCATTCAGCATGCTTTTGAGATTCACTCATGTGTGTATCAGTATTCATCCCATTTTACTTCTGAGCAATAGGTCACTGTCTGAATAACCCACAGTTATCTGCTCTCTTGCTGGACACCTAGGTTGTTTTCTGTTTTGGAGCATTACGAATAAAGCTACTATGAATGTGTTTGTACAAGCCGTTTTTCTTCTGTGTAGATCTCAAAGTGAAATTTGTGTATTTCTAACAAACTGCCAGTCTCTTCCTAGAGTGCCTGTACCAGTTTATGCTGTCAACGACGATTTATCACAGTTGTGTTAGTTCCACATCCTTACCGACATTTAGTATTGTCAGTATAGTATCAGCCATTCTGCTAGATGTTCAGTGGTATAATGTGGTCTTAATTTGTCATTCCCTAATAACTAATGTTGTTAAGCATTTTCATGAGCATATTGGCTACTCATGTGTCTTCCTTTTGAAGGGTCTGTTCAAACATTTTACCCTTTTGTAATCAGGTGGACGGTCTTTTTATTATTGAGTTGTGGGAGTTCTTGATAGTTCCTAGATATCAATCCTTTGACAGATATGTTTGATGCATATTTCCACTCAGTCAGTGGCTTGCCAAATCATCTTCCTAACAGTATCTTATAACAAAGTTTTTAATCTTGAGAAAATATAACATTATTTGTGTTTTATTGTTTTCTGTGTCATGTCTAAAAACAGCCAAGCCCAAAGTCACAAAGATACCATGTTTTCTTCAATAGGTTTTATACTAATAGTTTTTATATCTATGAATCATCTCTAATTTCTATGGAAGACAGCGATTGGGGTTCATTTTTAAAAATATGATATTCAGTTGTTCCATCTCCATTTTAAAAAAATAATTTCCTTTCACCATTGGATTACTTTGACCATATAAATGTGGGTCTATTTCTGGGCTTTCTATTCTGTTTCAATGTGATCAGTTTGCCAATATCTTGAATACTGTACAATTACAGTATTTAGGTCAAGTACTTTAAGTCTTTTTCAAGATTACTTTGGATATTCTGAGTCCTTTGTATTTGAATATAAATTTTTAAATGTTGGTCCATTTCTCTTAAAAAATCCACCAGAATAATGATTGAGATTGCACTGGATCTTTACATCAATTTGAGGAAAATGGCTATTTAACTATATTAATTCTTCTAATCGACAAATATGGCATATCTCTCCATTTATTTAGGTCTTTTAAAATTTCTTTCAGTATTATTTAATAGTTTTACTGTATAGGTATTAAACATGTTTTGTTAAATTTATTCCTAAGTATTTCATATTTTCAAATGCTGTTGTAAATATAATTTAAAATTTCATTTTCCAATTATTTACTACTAGTACCTTAAGATACAATTGATTTTAGTATGTTGATCTTGTATCCTAAGACCTTGCTAAGTTCACTTGTGTGTTCTTGTAGCTATAGATGTCTTAGGATTTTCTACTAACCTGATTATGTCATCCAAAAATAGACATTTTACTTCCTCCTTTCCAATCTGTGTGCATTTCTTTTTTGCTGCCTTGCTTTACTATACTAACGTACAATGTGAATAAAAGTGGTATGAGTGGACATCTTGCCCTATTACAAATCATACAGAAAAAGCCTTCAATATTTTACTGAATATGATGATAGCAATAGGGTTTTCATGTAAGGCCTTTATCAAATTAAAGAAGTTTCCTTCTACTTCTGATTTGCTGAGTTTTTCTCATAAGTATGTGTTGAATTTCATCAGTTGCTTTTTTGGGATATCTAATGAAAAGATAAATCTAGTTTTTCCCCTGTAATAAATATGGTGAATTTCAATGACTAATTTTCAAACATTAAGCAATACTGGGGAATACTGGGGAAAATCTCAGTCATATGTATTATCCTTTTTATACTGGCAGATTAGATTTGCTAATATTAAAAAATTTTGTGTCTTTGTTCTTGAAGGATATTAGCCTGTAATTTTCTCTTCTTCTATTTTAATGTCTTTGTCAGGTTTTGGCATCATAGTCACACTGGTGTCATAAGATGAACTGGGAAGTGTCCCTTCCTATATTCTTAAAAGAATCTGTATAAGATTGGTGCTATTATTCCTCAAATGCTTGACAGAATTCAATAGTGAAACCAGAGAGCCCAGAGTTTTCTCTACAGGAAAGTTTTTCATTACAAATTCAATTTTCTCAACAGATACAGGGCTTTTCAAAATTTCTACTTCAGCTGGTATCAGTCTTGGTGTTCGCCTCCACACTCCCCCCACCACAAAGAATTGTCATTTCATCTGTCAAAGTAATAGAATAAAGTTGCTAATAATATTGCCTTAATAACCTTTTTCCCCACCTTAGTATCCACTTTATGTCTGTTGAATCTATAGTGAAATCCTCTCTTTTCTATCTGATGATATTGGTAATTACTGTCCTTTCTCTTTATTCTAGATCAGTCTACCTAACGGTTTATCAATTATGCTACCTTATCAATGAACACACTTTGGATTTTGTTAATATTCTTTATTGTTTGTTTTATATTTGATTTCTGCCTTTCCTTTCTTCTGCTTACTTCTACTACTTTCTTCTACTTACTCTGCTTTTTTCAGTTTCTTAAACATTAGAACACTGATCTCAGTCCTCAGTTTTCTAAGGTAAGCATTTAAACTTATAATTTCCCCCAAAGTACTACTTTCGCTGTAGTGTACATAACTTGACATATTTTTACTATCATTCAGTTCAAAGTATTTTCTAATTTTCCTCATCATTTCTTCTTTGACCCATGGATTATTTAGAAATGTTGTTTAATCCCCAAGTATGTGAAGATTTTCTATTGTTATTGATATTCAATTCTATTGTGGCCAAAGAACATACTCTGTATCATTTTAATCCTTTTAAATATATTAGGACTTGTTTCACACTCCAGCATATGATCTATCATATGCCAGCTTGCATTTGCTTATACCTTTACAGAGCCCAAAATCCCTATTGATGGCAATATAAAATGAGTGCCAAAAAATGAAGAACAGAACTCAGTGATCTTCATATATTCTTAATGTTTAAGATTTTCTTCTTTTTTCTCAATTTTCAAATTAACAGCAGTATGTTATACGAAGCATATTTCTCGACTCAAAACTAGAGAAAACTTATACACCAAGGGTGACTTTCTATTTGGAAACAAGCTACAAACTTGATTTATCTGAGTTTTCCCTTAACTAAATGAGAATCAAAATATATTCCTTCTTTAAAGAAAAATTAGATTTATGCTTTAAAGGGCTCTCTGCCTAAATGAAAGTCCACAGGTGTTTTGTATACTTTCAGTTCTGTGGCAAACTAGAAACGGGTTCTCTTCTGTACCACGAGGCACAGAGCTGTGTGCCTCAGGCATGTCAAGGCCAAAACACAAACTCTTACTTGAATCTAACATGATAGTAGTTTCAAAATCTCATTAATTCTCTTACACAGCTAAACGAGAATACCATCTTCAGTTAGAATAGTATACCTGCAGTTATAGTGAAGTAAATCTCAAACTTAGTTTGTAAAAGTGGCCACAAAACACTTTTTCAATAGAAAAAAAATTTTATGTTACTATTCGGGCTGAACCAAACTAAAAATGGTTATATAAGGTATTATGCTTAGTCTGTGCATGGTCACATATTATGCACATGGAAAGAATTTCTCAACTTTTAAAAGGCAGTTACCGTGTTCTTCCTGTCAATAAGCTTCTTCTTGGGTTTCCCCTACAGAAGCAGAAAGGATAACTGGGTTAGAGAATGCTATTCAGATAGTCTCTCTTGAGTTCACACACACATGCACTCCAGAAATTTTTAATACAGAAATTCAACATGAAATTAGGCCAAGGAGGGCATCTTTGCAGAAAAGCACACAGATAAATTGAGAACATTCTCATAAAAGAGTAGAGTGGTGTGAGCTGGAGGGACATCAATAAAAAACAAAAGAGAGAGGACAAATTATAGAGAAAAATTATAACAATTATTTGTATTTGTTTATCTATTTACAAAGCAAACTGCTTATTCATCACAACAACCCTGTGAAGAAGGTTGTTAACTAGCTCCATTTATAGAAAGGAGCAGGATAAGATACTTTTTTGACCTGCCATGGCCAGAGCTTAAAGGGCTTACATCTGAGCCCCTGGCTTAGGTCTCAAACTGCAGTGCTCTTTCTACTTTCATTGAACTGTTTTAGGAAAAGAAACCAAGTTCAATTCTCACGGGGTTCAAAAGGGATGCTCATCAGAAATATATTTCCACCATAAAAAACCATTTGTATTAAAAGGCCTGGGCGCATTGCGCTCACCCTGAATCCTAGCACTTGGAGGCGCAAAGCAGGAACTGCTTAGCCAGGAGTTGAAGACCAGCTGGGCACATGGTAAACCCCGTCTCCACTCACAAAATACAAAAAATAAAGCCCGGGCGCTGGTGGCCCAAACCGTAATCCCAGCACTTTGACGGCCGAGACGGGCGGATCACAAGGTCAAGGAGATCGAGACAATCCTGGCTAACACGGTGAAGACCCCGTCTCTACTAACAAAATACAAGAAACTAGCCGGCGAGGTTGGCGAACGCCTGTAGTCCCAGCTACTCGGAGGCTCCTTTTTGAGGGGCAGGAGAAGGCTGACCCCGAAGGCGAGCTGCAAGTGAGCGAGAATCCGGCCACTGCACTCCAGCGCCGGCGACAGAGTGAGACTCCGTCTCAACAACAACAAAAAAAAATACAAAAAATTAGCCAGGCGTGGTGGTGTGCACCTGTAATCCCAGCTACTTGGCAGGCTGAGGCAGGAGAATTACTTGAACCTGGGAGGCAGAGGTTGCAGTGAGCCAAGATCGTGCCACTGCACTCCACCCTGGGCGACAGAGCGAGACTCCATCTCAAAAAAACAAAACAACAACAACAACAACAACAACAAACCTCTACTGAAAAAAGATACTCTCCATTGTCTCTAAACTAGGGCTGGGCTCTAACCACACAAATTGAGCGCTATTCATGTTAAAATAGGTTTTTGTTTTTCTTTTAAAACACTCTCATTCAATTTCCTTTCATTTAACACTCTTAAAAAATTTCCAGGTGGACAGTGGCTCACACCTATAATTCTAGCACTTTGGGAGGCCGAGGCGAGTGGATTACTTGAGGCCAGGAGTTCCAGACCAGCTTGGCCAACATGGCAAAACCCCGTCTCTATTAAAAAATACAAAAATTAGCCACATGTGGTGTCATGAGCCCGTAAGCCCAGCTGCTTGAGAGGCTGAGGCAGGAGAATCGCTTGAACCCGGAAGGAGGAGGATGCAGTGAGCCAAGATTGCACCACTGCACTCCAGCCTGGGCAACAGAGTGAGACATTGTCTCAAAAAAAAAAAAAAGTTCCCAGTTTTACCTGTACTCATTTATGTACATGTGTTTTTAATTCAGTACACTTTTATTGCCTATGTAGGTTCATCTACCCACCACAGAAAAGATACTCAGTGATTACATTACCACAAAGATCCCCTATGTTGCCCTTTTATAACTACCCATACCTCTTAAACCCTGCCCCATTAATCTGTTCCCCATTCTAAAATTGTGTCATTTCAAAAATATTATATAGAGTCACATAACATGTTTTGATATTGGTGTTTTTGTAGAGACAAATGCAATGTAGATGATATGTAAAGAAAATCCAGTGAAAAGGTAAGTCTTCACCAAGATGTTTTGTCTTTCCTTTCCCATGTTTTCTATCCATGTTAATGTCCTGATATTGTCAGGTAATCATCAGAAAGTCTCAAAATGATTTTAAGTTTTTCACCCAGATAATGGTTTTCTCCAGTAATTTGCAATCATGACTTTACATTATAATTACCTGGGCAGCTTTTAGTAAGTACCAATACTTCACTCTGGGTGGGGGTGGGGTGAACGGGACATAAAGCCAGGATTAAAGCTACTGCCATAGTGTAAGACAGTATATAAGATACTGTTTGCCAGGACAGGGTGGGTAGGCTGGGGAGGAGTCAAGAAGGTAAGGAAGGTAGTCAAAAGTAACCTAAAAGAAATGAGTAGAGAATTAGTTTGAAAGTGGTTCTAACAATAACAAAATGAATTAGATTTGCAAGAAAGAAAACATCCATTCAGATTGATGAGAGAATAGATTTACTGGAAGATATGAGGACTTGCTACAAACACAGTCTCATTTTTTTCAATGCATGTTTCCGTGTGTGTGCCTACCACATGGTAGGTTCTTGATACTGACAAAGATGAACATAACAAAGTACCTACTCGTAAGAGCCAACCTGGAAAGTACAAATTAGTCAACAGGCAATTATACAATCTGGGAATCTAAATTAGACTGAGTTAGGATAAAAGAAGGGCTGGGTGTACCTCTTCCTGATCTAGGATAGAGAAGGAAGGACAAAGCTAGAAGAATTTAGGGATGGATTGAAGGCCATTCCAAAAGAAGGGGAGTTTGTAAGAACAAGGATGTATAAAAGAGCAAGTAGAAATGGCCATGAGTTGGTGTGGAAAGGTGATGATTAGGCTAAAAAGGTAGGCATGGGTAGATCATGAGGGTTTTCTTAGCTAAACAGGGAAAATTATGTTTTCTTAATCAAAGTTTTAGAATGCTTCATAAGCAGGAGCTGTTAACTGGGGCCTGAAGAAAGAATGCAGGGAGTATACAAACTTGGATAGAAAAAAACTTACATCCTCTAATTGAAATTTAGCATTTCCTCCATATAAATGTAGGAAACTATCCACAGTAGTGGATTAATGTGACTTCATTACCAAAAGAAATAATGCATCTATTTTCATATTACTTTAGAATTATTACAACAATTTTGAAATAATGTCAATATTTATCATTCTTTGAAATTATGGTAGGTATCAGATCTGCTGCTAGGTCTTACTCTTCAATATGTTAACAAAGAGGCACATGTATTATTACATCTCAAATTGTTTATTTTTGGCTACTCCTAGGCAGATGCTTCCTCATTTTGGCTAATGTAGTGGTCCCCACAATGCCTACTCTGCCCTCTTTCCCCTTCCTGGGAAACCCAAGTATAGAAAGATCCAGCGTCAAGCGCAGGGTCCACGTCAGTTCAGAAACAGACCTACATAACCTGTGAAGCAAACTACCTGTCTTAAGCAAACAGTTCATTACTTCTAAATATGACTGGACAAAGATCACCATACATTTGCAGATATATAAAAAACTAGAAAGAATAAGATGAATAAATACAACTAATCCACAAGAATTAAAATAATGCAAAAAACAGAAAGGAACTTTGAACAATCTAAAATAGAGATTTGAAAAGACATTACATCCATGAAATACTAAAACTAATCAAAAAGCAAAAATAGTTCTTGTATATTAAAAACACACTTGCCAAAATAAAAAACTAAATTAAACACCCCTATCCTGTGTGAGTAATAAATAACGATATAGATATGGTTGAAGATCAATTTAGTTTTGGAAAACAAAATCCAAGAAATCTCCAAGAATTTAAAGCTAAGAGGCAAAACCAAAAGTATAAAAACAGTAAAGAAATACAGAGGCTATAGCCAAAATTTATCTAACAGGAATTTCACAAGGAGAGTAAAGAAAGGATAAGGGAAATACTTCCCACAGCTGAAAGACTGAAAGGCTGCACTCACTGCATAACCAAAATAATGAAAAATGACGTATCAGAACACATCCTGGTAACATATCTAAACTCTAAAGGTAAAAGAAACCTCGTAAAAGTTTTCATAGAGGGGAGGAAAAACCCACAAGTTTTATATATATGAAGAAATGAGATTGTGTCTTCTACGTAAATCCAAAGATCTCTTTCTTTAGAACCTACATTACTTAATCGTAATTATCACAAATTTATAGAGACAAATTGCAAATCCCATGTATTTCCTGATACTAGATCATGAAATTGCAGATGGTTAAAACATGGGTATCTATTTTAAGAATACTTCAAAAAAGGATTTTTTTGAAACCTACATCAAAATAATATAGGTTTCTCTAAATAACTAGGGTGCCGTATTTTGATAATCAATTAATGAACCATAGTGCAATGCAGTTATGTCTCAGGGGCTAAAAGTATGTGGAACTAAGCAGCCCTGATTGCTGTGCTATTTAAATTCCAATGTCTGTTTTCCATCATTTCCTTCTGTTTTCCCTTGTATTGAGATTATCAGTTGTCATTTCTTATAAAAGTTTCAGTGTATTTACTTTATGAATTACCTCCCCTCCACTTTTTCCAATCTGATAATTCTAATCTCTTCTGGTCTAGAAAAACAAATAATCATGTCTATTAAAACTGCATCTAAAGTATAATGGCACTGAGTAAAGGCCTTCCTTAAAGAAGAATAAAGTTTAAGGCATCTGTTAAAATTGCTCAAAGATCGTTATAGTTTAATTTTTGTCTTTTGGAAATGTTACAAAGTGCTGAGAGTTCATGATAAATTCTGGAAAAATGAGTCATGATATCATCCTTTCTACAGGACTTCTTTTTCTAGCAGAGATTTTACCTAAAGACTTTTATAAGGTCTCTTTCCTTCTTTTACATGTACTTTCTTTTAATCTTGTGATCTAGTCCTAAATTTAAAGTTTAGCAAATCTCTACCTGTCCTGGAAGAGGCGTGTTGCCAGCATATAGTTCATTGAGGTCTTATGCTCGAGGTAGGACCTGAAAGGCAAAGAAAGAAACCGGTTATTTCTTAAGCTAGTTCAAGAGGAAAATGTAGAAATAACACCATGAATCAAGCACAGAAGTAACAGGGGTACTTATATACTGTTTTTAAAGAAATATACTGTTTGTAAAGTGGCAAAGGAAAAGACTGTTGATCAAATTTAAATTGTAAGACACTAGAATAGAAACAAATAGAATAAAAGAATAAGGAAAAGAGGATTTAATTTAGAAAACAGAAAGAAAACCAGCATTTCTTGGATTAATAGGTAATATGCTAAATTCAGAAAATAAGACTGAAAGATAAAAGAAAAATTAACAAAAATTTATATATAGGTCAAATGAAAGTGGGAATAGGAGACGCATAAAGGGCCTGAAAATGTAGATAAGAGACTGTTTCAGTCATGTTATTCCCTAACTTAGGAGCTTTCAGTGGCTCCTAGATGTCTATTGCTAAAGGCAAATACTTTCTCTTCCAAACTTTCAAAAGTTGGATCATCTGTAACATCAGTTCATTCACACTCTCTCCACACAGTTGCCTGACACGGATCCTAAGTAGAGTCAGCCAAGTCTCCCTAGAATGCTCTTGTCAGAGGCGTTTGAACTAGAGTAACTCCATCTTGAATAGGAGCTGGGTAAAATGAGGCTGAGGCCTACTGGGCTGCGTTCCCAGATGGGTAGGAATTCTAAGTCACAGGATGAGACAGGAGGTCCGTACATGATACCGCTCATAAACATCTTGCTGATAAAACAGGGAGCTAAAACCCACCAAAATGAAGATGGCACCGAGAGGAACTCTGCTTGTCCTCACTGCTACACTCCCACGGGCACCAGGACAGTTTACAAATGCCATGCCAATGTCTGGAAGTTAACCTATATGGTCTAAAAGGGGAAGGCATGAATAATCCACCCCTTGTTTAGCATACAATCAAGAAATAACCATAAAAATGGGCAACCAGCAGCCCTTGGGCTGCTCTGCCTATGGAGCAGTCATTCTTTTATTCCTTTACTTTATTAATAAACTTACTTTCACTTTACCATATGGACTCACCGGAATTCTTTCTTGTATAAGATCCAAGAACCCTCTCTTGGGGTCTGGACTGGGACCCCTTTCCAGTAACACTCTCATAGCTCCCACTGATCTTTTGCCTCTGACTGGATACCTTCTCCCCATATCACCTCTACATCTATACAGTGGTCCTTCCTCTTGTTTTAGTTACCCACAGTAAACGAAAGTCTGAAAATATTACATGGAAAATTCCTGAGATAATTCATAAATTTTAAATTATGTACTGTCCTGAGGAGCGTGATGAAATCTCATGCATTCTGCTCGTTCCCACCAGGAATGTGGATCATCCCTTTGTCTAGCATCTCTGCACTGTAGACACTCCAGGCCCATGAATCACTTAGCAGTGCTTGTGTTCAAAGAACCTTATTTTACTTAATAATGGCCCCAATAGACAAGAGTAGTGATGCTGGCAATCTGCACGTGCCAAATAGAACTATAAAGTTCTTCCTTTTGGTGAAAAAGGTAAAAGTTCTTGACTTAAGGAAAAAGAAATCATACGCTGGAGCTGCTAAAATAAAAACATATTTTCTATCCATGATATCGTGAAGAAGAAGAAAGAAATTCATGCTAGTTTTGCTGTCACACCTCAGACTGCAAAAGTGATGGCCACAGTGCATGATAAGTGCTCAGGTGGAAAAGACATTAAATTTTGGGGTGGAAGACATGAACAAGTGACAGCAGTGTGTCACGCGAGAAAGCACTGGGCCGATACAAAGACTTCAGCAAGGGATCTGAAATGAGTGACACTAAGCCATTTACTGCAAGTAAGGGATAGGTGCACACATTCAGGAATACAGAAAGTCAACAGTAGCCTAACACCACGTCACAATGCCTATGGCATTCACCTCACTTCATCTCATCTCACTGTATCATCTCACATCATCACAAAAGGAAGGGTAAGCACAGAACAGTAAGATATTTGAGAGGCCACATTCACATAACTTGTATTACAGAATATTGTTTTAATTGCTCTATTTTATTATTAGTTACTGTTAATATCTTCCTGTGCCTAATTAATAAATTTAACTTTATCATGGGTACATATATAGGAAAAAACATAGTACATATAGTTGACCCTCGAACAACGTGAGGTTTAGGGGCACTGGCCCTGCCACAGAGTCAAAAATCCGCATATAACTTTTGCTTCCCAAAAAGTTAATTACTAATAGCCTACTGTTTACCAGAAGGCTTAATGATAACATAAAAAGTGGATTAACACACATTTTGCATGTTATATGTATTATATACTGTATTCTTACAATAAGTAAGCTAGAGAAAATAAAATGTATTAAGAAAATCGTAAGGAGGAGGAATATCTAGTTGCTGTCTCGGGGTGGCAGAGTTCGAAGAAAATCCATGTATAACTTTACTTCAAACCCACGTTGCTTAAGGATCAAGTGTTTGGTACTGTCCAGTTTCAGGCATCCACAGGGGCTCTTGGAAGGTATCCTCTGCTGATAATCCTCTGCTGATAAGGAGTTTTCTACTGTACTACACCCTTCAAAAAGCAGATCAAGTCGACCCTGCTGTACAAAGCCTTCCCTGATATGCCCTACCATGTCTTTACTGTATGCCTGAGGACCTGTCATAAACTGTGCATACAGAGCAAACTTTTTGTTCTAGGAAAGCTGTATGATGCAGCAGGAAAAAATGAGGATCTAGATCAGAATATATGACCCAAGTCTCACTGTGTGGTTATGGACAAGTCACATTGTTTTACTGAGCCTTAGTGTCCCTCCCTGTCATTAAAATGTGAGTGAAATAATGAAGTACACAAAGTGCATTAAAATTACAAAAAGCTATACAAATATGAGCTCTTCTTATTATTAAGAACATTATTAAGAATAAAGTAATAAAGCTATTCTTATTATATGTGTAAGTAATTTTCCATAAACATACTGTTAACTGTCAACCGACAGGGATCCCACCTGATATTTATTTTATACGCCAAAGAACCAAGCATAGTGCTAGACATTTGTTGATAATATGCATGTATTAATAAAATGGCACATTTGTTAGTAGATAAACATATCTCCCACATTCTATGTAAAGGCAGTTCAATTAATATGAATATTAATTGAGCCTCTTTTCTCAGAACGCACCAAGAGAGTTAGAGTAACTTACCAATGTGATTGGTAATTTAGGAAAAATAAACAGAAAATGATGTACTGAGCACCTCTCTTTTTTCTCTTGGGAGCTACTCCCCCCTTAGGAAATACATATCCTCTACTGCTCCTATAGGGTCAGCACTCTCCATACATGGCTCAGACCAACCTTGCTTACAATAGGAATATAAGTCTGTCCAATTCTGAAGCTTAACAGGAAGTGCATTTGTTTGCAGACAGTTATAATCAGTTCCCCCAACCTATACTTTATCAGTAAAAAATAAAGTATTTTGGTTTCCGTCTATTTTAGTCCTTGTTTTATTTCTCAACTGGTTCAAAACCAACCTAGCAAAGAAAGATATCATTGTTGGACTTCCTTAAGAGACCCCAAGACTATTTGAAATTGATTCCATAGAAAAGATACTCAAAGTAAGGTCCTATATCTTGAAATACTCAAAAGTAAAGGGTCCCCTTTCATTAATTAAAATATATGCTTTCTAGGAAATGTAAAATTNGTAAAAAATAAAGTATTTTGGTTTCCGTCTATTTTAGTCCTTGTTTTATTTCTCAACTGGTTCAAAACCAACCTAGCAAAGAAAGATATCATTGTTGGACTTCCTTAAGAGACCCCAAGACTATTTGAAATTGATTCCATAGAAAAAGATACTCAAAGTAAGGTCCTATATCTTGAAATACTCAAAAGTAAAGGGTCCCCCTTTCATTAATTAAAATATATGCTTTCTAGGAAATGTAAAAATTCAAGTTTTTTAAAAAACATTTCTATATATATATAATTTTCAAGAAAACCCATGTAATATTTTTCTGTTGAATTCCTAGGTCTTCATAAGGTATAACTACATGAATAGCATATTTTAAAAGATAAAAGGATGATTTCTCTATGAACAGCTAGGTTTTCAAAACAAACAAGCAAATTTTATAAAATGGCTTTTTCTTTTCTTCTTCTAAGTTCTGGCTCTGTACTTAGAACTACGAACATCCCAACTAGGTTAAAATGCAGTCACCAGAGGAAGAAAGTGTGTTGCCTGTAAACAAATACAAAGAGCCTCAACCTTACTAGCAATCACAGAAATGCAAATCAAGACCAAAATAAGATATTTTACTCCCACTAGATGGACAAAACTTAAGAAGTCCGACAGTATTGTAATTGGAGAAGATATGGATCAACAGACTCTCTCATACATTGCTGATAGTTGACACAGTCACTTTGGGAAACAATTTAGCATTACCTTTTTTCCTAAAGCATTATCTTTTAAAACGGAACATTCACATGTTTTAAGGCACTGAGCCTATACAAAAACTTCAGCAAGGGATCTGAAATGAGCAACACTAAGCCACTTAATGGTTCACATATTTTAAGGCCCAGTAATTCCACTCCTAGATACATGCCCAGCAGACGCATACAAGAATATTTGCACCACAGCTGTCCTTAACAGCAAAAGCCCAGAAATAAGTCAAATCCTCAACAATAGGAGAACAGAAAAATTAACAGCAATATGAACACACAGTAAATATAATAAAGCACTGAAAAAAATGAACTGTAAATATATGTAACATGAACCTGAATTATAAAATGCTGAATGAAAAAAGCAAGAGTACACAGAACATGGCTTTTTTTTTTTTTTTTTAAGAAAAAGTTTTAAAGTGATTAAAACAAAACAATAGAATTCTGATTCTATACATGAGAGGATAACTGTTACAGGACAAGCTCTCCTACCATAAACAGCTAGAAAAGTTTACAAGTTATTCGAAATAACTATTTTTTATTAAACAACTGGCAGCACAGGACTGTGATCTCTGACAGAGGGAAATACACGAAGTACAACTGCCCTACATTTCTGCCTAAAGGCAATTTCCAGACTATATAGAAAGAGAGGAAATGCAAATAGAGCCCAACTGTCTCTGAAAAGAGATAACAGAAATCAGATTTCTAGGGAGTGGCTAGAATTTTCAAAGCAATGTCCTGCAGAAGAAGTTGTGCAGAAGAAGATATCCAAAAATCATCATGAGGGACCCCTTGAATCTTCAGGTGAATACAAATCTGCTTAGGTATAGGGTGAAAGTCCACAAGGCTGAGTAAAGTGAAACTATCAGAATAAAGAACAAATTAAGGAGAAGGTAAGGTGTAAGCTGAATAATTCCCAGAGTTCACATGAGGTTGCAAATTGAGTTTCCACCAGACAGAATGAAAAGATCTCACTGAATGTGGGGGTAACTTAACAGACACCCCAAAAGAGTCTTTAGTGGAGGAGCTAACCTGGATCTAGACAAAAAGCTAGTATAAACGAACCATAACAATGCTTAAAATAAGCCAGAAAAGATAAGCTGATCTACAAGTAACTTAAGTGCCTGACCAAAAAAAAAAAAAAAAAAAAAAAAATTCAAAAGGGTTTAAAGAAGACAATAAAATCCAAACACTCAACAATATTACATTTACAATGTCTAGCATTCAATTAAAAAAATTACTGCACATGTGAAGAAACAAAAATGTGACCCATAAACATGACGAAAACCAGTCAATAGAAAGAGACCCCAAAATGACAGATAACAGAAAAAGATATTTTAAAACATTTATTATAAATATTATAACATGTAAACAAAATGTAAAGGAAATCACGAATATAATGAAAAGAGAAAAGGAGACACAAAACTGATGAAAAATAAAATATCTGAAATGAAAATTTCACTTAATAGAGGATTAGGCACTGCAGACAAAATGATGAATGACCTTAGAGACACACACAAATACAAAACCGTCCCAAATTAAAGAAAGAGAGAAAAAAAAATTCTGAAAAAACATGAGCACAGCCAGATTTGTGGTAAAATGTAAACTAAGTTAACACGTAACCAGAGTCTCAAAAGAAGACAGGAAAGGAGAACATTAGAAAAAAATATTTGAAGAAATAAAGGCCAAAAGTTTTCCAAATTTGAATAAAACTATAAACCCATAGATGAAGAAGTTCAATGAATCCCAAGCACAAGAAACATGAAGAAAATGACACCAAGGCACATCATTATCAAACTGTTGAAAATCAGTTGTGGCCAACCACAGTATCTCACACCTATAATCTCAGCACTTTGGGAGGCCAAGGCAGATGGATCACTTGAGCCCAGGAGTTCAAGACCAGCTTGGGCAACAAGGGGAGACCCCCATCTCTATAAAAAATACAAAAATGAGTCATGCACGTTGGTATGCACCTGTAGTCCCAGCTACCTGGCAGGCTGAGGTGGCAGGATAGCTTGAAGTGGAGCCCAGAAAGCCGAGGTTGCAGTAAGCCAAGATTGTGTCACTGCATTCAGTCTGGGCAACAAAGTGAGACCCTGTCTCCAAAAAAAATAAAAATAAAAATAAAAAAGAAAAGAAAAAAGAAAAAAAAGAAAAGAGGAAATCAGTTACAAAGAGATAATTCTAAAAGCAAACTGAGAAAAAAAGACATTATGCATAGAAGAACAAAGATAATAATTGCTGTATGCTTCTCATCAGAAAAATGCAAGCCTGAAAATGACAAAAAGACATTTTAAAGGTGCTGGGAATTGTACATGAATGCTCACAGCAGCTTTCTTCAAAAGAGACCATAACTGAACACAACCCAAATGCTCTACAATAGATGAGTGGTATATTCTGGTATATTCAACTAATTCTGGTATATTCAAACAATGAAATAGTATATAATAATAATAAAGAATGAACTATTCTTCATAAACCAACACATATGAATATGAAAAACACTATGCTGAACAAAAGAGTCCAGATACAAAAGAGTACACACTGTATGATTCCATTTATGTGGAACTGTGGAAAAACTGTAATGACAGAAGGCAGATCATAATGTCTGAAGCCCGGGGTCATGTGGAGGATTGAATATAAAAGGGGATAAAGAGGGCTATGAGGGTGATGGAAATATTTTATATCTTCATTGTGGTGGTAGTAGTGGTTAAACTGGTGCCTACTATTGCCAAAAATCATCTTCAAATTGTACATTTAAAATAGATGCATTTTACTGCATGTAAACTAGATCTCAATAAAACAATATATTGCTTAGACACACATATAGATAAAACAATTTTTTTTTTCAAATCAAGGTAATGATAAACACAAAGTTTAAGACAGTGTCTAACCCTCGGATAGGAATCTAGTTAGGAGGGAGGCAGGGGAGTAAAAGGGAGAAATAATACACAGGTATATTAAATTACTGTCAATAATCTAGTTCTTGGGTTGGGTAATATTAATAATATTATAAATAAACAAAATAAGAAAAGCATTATCGGGGGGAGCAATGATGACAGTGTATCGCAATTAATCTAATTCTATAGACCTCAGGCAAAGAACAAAAAAAAAGGTAGTCACCTCACCCATATATTTCCCATGTCTCAGACGTAGGAAATATGCGAATAAATCCACCTCTCCGATCATTCTCCTCCTTCACCCTCCGTAAAACTTTGATCTAGATGAAAAATAAGATAAAATGAGTACCTATTTTGACAACTGGAGTCCATGTGGCTATAGGACAAAGGAAGATACTTATGACTCAAGAATGTGAAAGCAGCATGAAGGGAGAAATTAATTCCATTTAAAATGTTCTTCCCTAAGAAAACATTTCTCCTATCTTGAATCTTTCTCTTTTCAATGTAAGACATGAGTTTGTCATGAATATTATGAATCACTCACTACTTTTTGCTAAAACCTGTGTTACCCCACAAAAGCCTAAAATGAACTTATCTTTACCTCCTCCATTGACAGACCAAGCACAGAACCACCCAACTTCCCTGGCCCTTTCTCCCGGCCTGAGCCCACGAGGTTTTTCATTTCCGCATCACTGGCAGAGAGTGGACGGGAACGCTAAGGAGAAGAAAATGAAAATAGTAAAAAAAAATTTTTAAGCTTTCATTATTCCTCATTACCCTGTTCATTCCCTCAACCTCATTATCTTTCCTAAGATATATAAGCTCAAAGTCACAGACCACTTTCTGTAATTAATCTCAGCCTGGAACCCCAGAAAACAGATGAAAGCTAATAAACTCAAAGGCAAGAGGAGAAAACAGAATAGTAAAAGAACACTATGGGTTGAGAGAGTAAAGAGAAGAAAGAAAGAATAAGGTCTATGTGACTTTCTAAGCTAGTATTTAACCCAAACCTTGGTTTTAGAGCACATCCAATACTTCAAGCATACGGAAAAATCTGAAAATGCCCTCAATAGAAAAATAAATGTGATTTATTTCAGTGAGTATACTCTTTTCAGCACAGGAGATGAAGAATTAAGAAAACTGAGCCATAAGATACAAAACCAAGGAACAATCTATTATATCTAAAATGAAAAAGTTGGGCTGTGAAATGTTTTACAATTTGTCGGGGAAATATTGAGATGAGAGTCATCAGTGACTCTCATCACAGAAAAGAGCTGTGGCTAAAAGGCTATCACTGTGGTTGCTGGACTTCAAGAGGCCTGGAACAAGGGTGACTACCCTGGGTACTCCAAGAAGGCAGCCAAATGGGCCCCGTTCATTACTGATCCCAGAAGAGGATCTCAGCTATTTTAGCTTCTACATGATGATGAGGGAGGTCATCTGAAAACACAAGTTTTAAGTGATTTTGATTTTATGCGAGTGGAGAAACAGGAAGGTAAAAAAGGAAGTCAGTATAAAAGCATGATAATACACTATTATTGAAATAGATGACGTGACAGACAAAAATAAGACACATCTGCCAAGTAGAAAGAATAAGAAAGAATTCGCCCACTATGGGTGCAAATTGTCCTCCTGATTCTTAGAAGTAACTTCAACCAGAGAGCAGCAGCCCCATTGTCACCAGGTATTATTTGTCTTTCTCTGTTTGTAGAATATCTATTCAAAGGCATTTTGGTAACTAACTTTTGGCCTTTTTAGCAACACCCGTTGTTATGGACTGAATGTTGGTTTCTCTCAAAAAGTCTCATGTTGAAGTCTTAACCTGCAATGTTATAGCATTTGGAGATGGGGCTTTTGGAAGGTAATTAAAGTCAGATGAAGTAGTGAGAGTGGGGCCCTAGTGTAATGGGATTAGTGTCCTTATGAGATGGTGGCCAGGTGCGGTGGCTCATGCCTGTAATCCCAGTAATTTGGGAGGCCAAGGTGGGCGGATCACGAGGTCAGGAGATCAAGACCATCCTAGCTAACATGGTGAAACCCCGCCTCTACTAAAAATACAAAAAATTAGCCAGGCGTGGTGGCAGGTGGCTGTAGTCCCAGCTACTCAGGAGGCTGAGGCAGGAGAATGGTGTGAACCCAGGAGGCGAAGCATGCAGTGAGCTGAGATCACGTCACTGCACTCCAGCCTGGGCAACTCCAGCCAGTGTATGTACAAAGAAGAGGCCATGTCAGCATACAACAAAATAGAGACCTACAAGCCAATAGAAAAAAGCCTTAGAATGAAGCCTATCTTGCCACCACCTTGATCTTGGATTTCTCAGCCTTCAGACTGTGAGAAATAAATTTCTGTTGTTTAAGCCACCCAGTCTATGGCATTTTGTTATGACAGCCTGAGCAGACTAATATATTCATGTACACAAATAACCAACCATGGATGGTTTTATCTTTGGACACAAGAGAGACCAACTAACCAATCTCCAAAGCTACCATGGGAGTTATAAAAGCTAACTTTTCTGATCGGTAACTCCATGATGGATATCTATAACAAGAAAACCATGAAATCAACAGATGCAAGCAACATGTGAAGTGCAGGAGCTTTTACTGTGGTATCTTCAACATCCAGAACAACACACTGTACTTGGCATGAAGTCAATCAAGAAATATTGGTTGAACAAACAAATAAGTGAAAGTGCTGACATCAATCATGGCTAGAAGTAAACTTTGCAGAAGGATTTCGGGAAATATTTTTACTTACTCAATCTCTGGGAATACATTAAACAGTAGATGTTAAAATGAGAGGGTTTATAGGGGAAAGTTGAAAGATTTAGGAAAGAAACAAATATAAATAATATAACCATTGTTTATAAATCTTTGAAAAGTGTGAATGCTTATTTAATGTATAATTTGGAAAAGCCAAAAATATTAAATGGATAGTTTAAGGACTTTTCTCGTGATCACACATGAGATTTATTGTTTGCTAAAAAATACTTATCTAGTTCACGCATGACAGCCTCTCTGATCATAAAGCCACTGGCAAAGCCTGGTGCTGTGGCTCACACCTGTAATCCCAGCACTTTGGGAGGCCAAGACGGGTGGATCACCTGAGTTCAGGAGTTCGAGACCAACCATGGCCAACATGGTGAAATCTTGTCTCTACTCAAAATACAAAATTAGCTGGGCGTGGTGGCACATGCCTGTGGTCTCAACTACGTAAGAGGCCGAGGCAAGAGAATCGCTTGGACCCTGGAGGCGGAGGTTGCAGTGAGCCAAGACTGCCCCATTGCACTCCAGCCTGGGTGACAAAAGCAAAACTCTATCTCAAAAAACGAACAAACAAACAAAAAAACAAAACAAGCCACAGGCAGTTGTCTTCTAAAGTTAAGTAGCTTTCTTACATGACACTATCTAAGGGCCTCAAATCTCAAATTATGTAAAGAGAGAGTAAGAAATAAGCATTCATGTAAATGATATAATAAAAATAGGTATTTTTATTAAGCATTTAAGAACAGAAAGAATGTTACTCAGAAGGCTAATAAACTGAAAGCTATATCAAAGTTTAATTAAAAGTATTTAAAGAAAAAGTTATTAACTATTAAACAGATTAAGAAATGCCTGGCTGTATTTAAAAGAACAGGGTTCAAATCACTATTGAATAACACCTAATGAGAACCTCCAATTCCTGGATATTGTTTTTAATGGTTTTTTAATATTCCTGGCTTCTAGAAATGGAGATAATGATGTGGCAACCTTCTCCTACTAACCTAATGTGGCTTCTCTAACCAATGAATTAGCACCCCAAAACTCTTAAAACTTCTCTGCCAATCACTTTCAAAGAGTTGTCTCTCTCCCATATACATTCACAACCACTCCTTTGCTACAGCCTACAATTGCAGGTCTAGCGACTGTGTGCATATTTGTGGACTGTTTGGGGTCGGGTAGAGGCACGTAGGAATTCAGGTCTGTGCTTCCAGTTGGGGTATTTAAGCGCTCTGAGAAAGGTCTGTAATTCTGTGACCTGAATTATAGACACAGATGAAAGAAAAGGCAGAGAAAGAGAGAAGAGAAGAAGAAAGGATAAGGCGGATAGAAAAAAAGAAAATAAATGCTTATGAGTGTTGCGGAGACATACTTGGAGATTAAAAACAAAGCAAAGGCAAAAAAAAAAAAAAAAAAACGGAATCAGATTGATTTGAAAGGCTATCAAGACTATCAAAAACAAGGCAAAACAGTCCAAATGCAAGTCATTCTGCAGTTTTGCCTTTGGGCACATCAACTACATTCTCTGGGTGGTAGACATAATAAATCCACATATTTCCATGAGTTGACTGAATGTACTAAGGAAATAAGGGTCCTCTGAGCTTAGGAGAACACCATTGCCTCTGGCTAAAAGATACATGATTTAGATATCCAGTGCTCAGATAAATTATAAACTGTCAAATTACTGTCAAGTTAAGAGTTCTGCCATGCAACATGCACCAAAGATAAATTTATCAATAGTACAACTTACGATTCAGAAATCTTCCCAGAGAAGAAATCTTACATATCTAACCGTCATTGCTAAGGAACAACTGGCTGAAAATGTGAAATTACTGAGACAAGGAACCACCAGTCTCCACTCAATCAAAGAAGTAAGAAACAGATGTTGAATCAGAAAATGACTCTCAGCCTAAAAAAAGCTGGCAAGTACCAGTGATGAGAAGAACTTAACAAAATGTGGAATGGGGAAAAATGGCAAGATATCCTAAGAATATATCATAATTGAGGGGCAAAAATAAAATTTGCTTGACAGAGAGCACATGCAAAGAATAAAAATCTCCCAATGCAGTTTTACAAAGCTTGGGATTCTTCATTAAAAGCAAAGGAACCAGAAATAGCTCAATTTACATGTGATACATTTTATCATCTAAAAAACAAAAGGTAAAATCAAGTTTAAAAGCAAAATGAATGCTATCAAATGAAAGAAAACAAATGGAAAAGACCACATTATCAATAAATCTGAGTGGAAATGGATCAAAAAAATGGTTTCTAAGAGAAGGTTTAAACATACTGATAATCAGGGTATACTTTGAAACTGGCAGGTAGAGGGGAGAAAGTAAGTAGGCTTGTGTAACAGTAAAAAATAAAATAAAACAAAAAGAGATATGCAACATCTAGAAATTTGGAATAAATGTAAGCCAGCAGATCTGAGAGACATGCATTGTGTTATTAAGGAAATTGGCTCTAAAAACAAGCAAACAAAACTTACCAAAACCACTTATAATTATGTCTGAAAAATCCTGAAGAACTGAGGAGGTACCAGATTAGAAAAAAAACAAATGAGGTACTAATTTTGAAAAATGTAACAAATTTGCTCCTGGTGGTTGCTGCCTGGTAAATCTAACTTGAATCCCTAGTAAAATAATGGAACAAATATTAAAAGCAAAAAATCCCCAATAATTTAGAGGATTATGGGCTTATGAAGAATAGTATGGGGAATGCTTTACTTTAAAACATGCTTTAAAAGTTTGATTTTTAGGACAAGATTTTTAAAAGGGGAACTATAGCAATATATTAAATGTCTTTGGATTTGGGAAAATTTCATAAAATTTTATTCTAAATTATATTTCCAGTTGGGGGTTAGTGCCAGAATATAACACATCAACAAAAACTGAAAACAGTGTAACTGTAAGATAAATAGCAGCGAATCAAACAAAAGAGCATTTGTGGATGATGGCAAATGTGACAAATATGACTACAAACAGGTGAATATCAAAATAACAAGAGATCTTGACACTGGGAAAATCAAAAGACTCAAAAGTGTGAAGGGGATTAAATCTTCTTAGTATAAACTACATGTCTAGCACTTATCCTGAATATTTTACCTCTATTTTATCATTTCTTTCTCACCAGAACTTCATGTATATATTATTATCCCCACATGACAGATGTGAGAATTGAGCCTCGGAGAGGTAAGAGAACTTGCCCAAAGGTCTAATTGCTAATTTTTGGCAGAGCTAAAATTTGAATCCAGGTCTATCTGACTGTAAAAGTCCATATTCTTTCCACAGTTCCATGCAATACAATTTCTGGTGAGTGGAAAATTTGAACCATGGACATTAAAGAGAAAGGAGAAATATAGAGATAATGGTTTAAAAGGAAGAGGCAGAAAAAGGGCAAAGAACTAAGAGAATTCACAATCTGAGAGCAACAGAAAAAGAAAGCTTGATACAGTCTAACTGGTCAGAACAGAGACTTTTTTTTTTACTTAACTCCCATGAAAATACCTGTGAAGTTAAGAGTGCTTCATTAACAGAAAGACAATGACAAAATAGAACATTGCAAAGAACAATAAAAGTCAAAGAATTCAACTTGTATAAAGCTGGCTGAATAAAGCCAGAAAGGCTTTATGTCGCGTAAGCAAGTGTTGAAACACATCACTATGAAAGAGAGGCCTTGCTCTCCAACAAGCCTATTACAACCTATGGTAATTCAAGCAATGCAACTAGATGTAATGGAATTAAAATTGATAATGAGAAATTAAGATTAGAATTACATATCAAAGGCTGGGCATGGTGGCTCATGCCTGCAATCCCAGCACTTTGGGAGGGCCAAGGCGGGCAGATCGCTTGAGCTCAGGAGTTCCAGACCAACCTGGGTAACCATTCGAAACCCTCATCTCTATCAAAAATACAAAAAATTAGCCAGGCGTGGTGGTGTGCACCTATAGTCCTAGCTACTCAGGAGGCTGAGGTGGGAGGATCACCTGAGCCCAGGAAGTCCAGGCTGTAGTGAGCTGTGATCGCATCACTGCACTCCAGCCTGGGTGATGGAGTGACACCCTGTCTCAAATAAACAAGTAAAAATAAATTAGAATTACATATCAAAAGACACTTCTTTAGAGCCAAATGCCACAGGCCATGAAAGAGTACTCCTTTCCTGACGTACTCCTTTCAGTGCATTAGTTCCAGGTATATTTAGAAGATAAGCTCTTTGGAGTCAACAGCCTTATTGTGTTGTTTTTGCCATGGGAGCAGCTAGCATACTTCGGTATTTACTAAATATAAAACACTACATACTATAGAGTTTCGAATTCTACCAACTAAGCCCCAAAACTCATACTACAGAACAACATTAATCAGTTACTAAATATTAGACAAGGCATCCAGTAAGTTATTTTTCATTTCTTGGATTCACATAAACCATATAAATCACTTTATCAGAAACAGTAGCTAAGAAAGTTATGAGTCAAGCATTCAAGCTTACCAGAAATTGCATCAGAGAGTACAAATGCCAAAATAATTATATTGGAGCTTTTTGCTAAACAATAGTTGCAGTGACACATTTATATATGGGAATATCTATATCCCTCATACTAAAACATCAAATAGCAGGCACAGGACCCCCACTGCTAGCCTGTTACTTCAAAAAGAATTTTTAAAATCTGTGCAGAAGAAAGCAATGGTTAATCTCAAACACTGCTAACAAAAACAGAAAGAAAGCAAATGCTGATCATTCAGAAAGAAAGATGTGTGTATTTCAAAGGTGGCATCTGAGATACTATTGTGGCAGAGCTTCTAAGATTTATAAACTGCAAATCACTACATATTTGAAATGTCACCTGTTAAGGAACGCAAATACAACCCAACACCCAATGTGAAAACATTTCCAATATTAAGCTATAGACAACAGTATGTTTCGTAAAATGTTTGAAAAAAAAAATGAAGTTCATTTGTGAACTGGAAAATTTCCTTCCTGGAATATTTTGGTCAAAGTGATAGATATGCCTTTAAGCACCTGTTCATCATTTAAATTCAACAGCCTCCATCTCGGTATAATCGCTATCAGGAAAAGAGGATCCCTAAGTTCCTGTACCGTCTACTCTTATATTCTATAACCAAAAAGACTTCTATGCATTTATTTTCATTTATTTTGTTAATAAACTGCGCAAAAAAATAGGTACATAAAATATGTACCACGAAAACTAAAGCTAAAAAATTTTCCATTTGGAGAATGAAAATAAAATTTGAATGAAGTTTCCAAAAGATCTAGAACTTACCTGCTTGGCCTTTGATGACTGAAACTGTGCAGATACTGGACGCTATAAAACACAGAAAAATGGAATAAACCCTTATCTTCTCCTAATATGCCTACATTTTCCATCTCATAGATCTATGATATAAAAAAGGAAAAAATAATCTCCAAGCAGAAACTAAAAGCAAGAGCCCTACACTTTGTAGTTGGAAGGTTAGAACATTGATTATCTTTCACACTGCTTTCTCCTATGCCATATATATTCCAGCTTCAACTTCTAAGCACTGAGGGCACAATCCTACTGCCAGATACTGAAGATCCTGAAGTCAACTAGTCCGCCTGACAAACTGGTTTCACACAGTACACATAACTAATCTACAGTTCCTTTAGCCTTTATATAAGTGTCCTGTAGGCTGCTTATGGATGAAATCATGCCATTACCTACCAGTTGGCAAAACAAACATTGAATAGATTTTCTAGAGTTTGCACAGAGTTGCCAATAAAGCTGACAGGCAAACTAAGAAAAGGGATCAATTCATCCAAGATTGGGAATATACTACCTCTAGAAGTGAAACCTGGCAGAAACCATGTTAAAGCTGCACAGAAATGTTCATGATCCTTTACACATAATCCTGTGGTTCTTGCCACAGATACTGCAGGAAACAATTTGCAAAGGAATGTGGCTGCCTAAATTAAGTTTTCCTAGTACACCTAGGTTAATCCTCTACTTTTCCTTATTAAAAATTAAAGAAAACCCTTTGATCTGTGATGATGCACTGATCAAGTACAACCCTGGTAACTGATTTTGTATCTAATCCAAGATAATAGCCTTTAAAATACAGTACACTCTGTTCCACATCCCAACATTAATTAGGGAATAATTCTACAGCATGGGGTCATAGATAGGCAAAGACTGAATCTAGCTCAAAGACATGTTATGCTTGGCCTGCAAAGTATTGTTTCTAATGAAGTGGCTGCCAATATTTAAAAGTAAGATTTCTGATTTCTCTTGACAATAGGAATATCTCGTAACACCTGGCCCACACTTATGCATGACAGTAATTAGCTAGAACACATTAGTAAAACAGCCACACCTTTCAGATGAGGTATGCACTCTCCAGTTTACCTCAGTCATATCACTCTTAGCTGTTTTACACCTGCCTCTATTTACTCATTTATATTACCTGCCTGCAGGCCCTCTAGGCACTTGAGTTTGAAAACCCTGTTCTAATAAAAAATTATCTGAATAAATAATAGCACATGAGTTTGGCAAACAGAAAATAGCACTACTCCAAATGAGACTAGCAAGCAAAAGGAACAAGAGGAGGAATGGGAGTGGAAGAAGGGAGGAAAAAAGTGAGGAGTAAAGGGTTAAAGTGGATTTGGGGCAGAGATAAAAGGAGAGGAGAAGAAAAAGAAAGAGAAAATGGGGAGTAGGAAGAAAAAGCTGCTTATGTCTTCAAAGAGTCTACAATCTGGCAGGAGAGTACAGAACAATTTAAAAGCAACAAATCAATGAATGCAAAACAATGTAATATAGAAGAGGTAAACAAATGTTAAAATAAAAAGTAAAGGTCATGATGGATTTAATGAGAAAAGACTTCCAAAATGTCTGAGCAGGCAAAGCAATCAAACCAGAGGGGAATAGAAGAGCAAAGTGGATTTTTTTTTTAAATAAGAAGAAATGTTAAAGGCCAAGAAACAAAAGTGGGAAATTAGCAGGGTCAAAACAGGCAGGGACTGACGAGATGATGGAATGAGTAAATGGAAGGATTAGCTGATTGGTTTAACTGGAACAAAAATGCAGAGTACACAAAGAATGAAGCAATGCTTGATTAATGATATTTTAGAAAAGTATAAGTTTCTTTGGGCTTCTATCTCACTTAGCCTCAATCAATAACTCATGATCATGGAGGGTCCTTTGAGGAGAATTACTTGTAAAGAAGATACTATTTCAAGAAAGCATCTTCTTTACAAAGCTAGTCCAAAGATCAGAAAGAACGCAGTAATGACTAAGAATTAATAGGCTACTTTTCTGTGCCTTGTTTCTGAGCATATCAATCTGAGGTGGAAAAAAAGGTGATTTTTAAACACAGAAAGGAAGATAATGAAAAAAGAAGCCAAGAGAAAAGACAAAACAAAAAGCAGGGAGTAAGTTTGTTGGAAAATGTTGAAAGCATAAGCTATTAGTCATAGCTGAATATAACTGCCTCCTGTCTAGCGTGATCCCCAAATTCTCCAGCTCTAAGTGACCTCACACCCACAGTGCTTCCGTTCCCCCAGTTACATCAGCTGCCACTTCCCAGTAAGCCTCCTTCAGGCTCCCTGCTGAGGAATTGGCTTACCTGAGGTTTTTGGAAAGGGTTTCGCCTGGAAGACTCAAAGGTGGGATAAATTGGCCGGGTTGATGCCCGCTGGGCAGGATCTTGGCACACAAATCCTGAATGGGGAATGGGCAACATTAAAACCTGCCATTTTCTAAGAAATTAGCAGGTCTGGCTGCACCTTTTCTTTAGATATACAAACTCAGTTTCACTGTCATAAATATCACAGAGATCTATCCTCAGGAGGATAATGCACAATTCTCCCACACGCACTCTGCTTCAACTCTGAACCACCAAAACTAGAGACAAGAAAAGGGAAATATGCAGATGAATGAACCTTGCTGGTTGGGTAGCTGAAATGTGATTCTGAGTGAGAAAGAGATGTAGATTTTTGATGAACCTAAGAATAACTGCAAATCACCATTTGGAAACACACAGTTGTTAATAAAGCAAGTTACTTTAAAGTGGCTACCTGGATGATGACTGGAAAATAAAGTTATTTTTACGAAAGCAAGTGAACAGTCTTGTCCTGTTACATGATCTACTTCTGGAACTGCAGAAGGGGGTCTATTGGCAACTTTCAAAATGGGCTTTGTAGATTATCTATGGCTTTGGAAATTGGACTTCAGCTAATTTCACTTACTTCCTAAAAAGAAGCAGATTCTCATCCAGGGAAAATAGAGTAGCTACGTTTTACAGCATTTGCTGGTACATCAGGTACTAGTTTATCTCAAATATATTTTGTTATGTGTTTTTATAGTACCTTAAAAAAAAAAACCCAACAAGCCCACAAAATACCCACCTGACTGCGCATCTCCACTTCAAAGTTTTGGCTTATCTACTTAAAATGAGATTTCTTCTTTGGGCTGCTTTGGTTATAACTACTATAGAGGGGATCACATAGAGACCAGTAGAGACAGTCTAGCAGAAATATAGCCAGTCTCCTTTGTAACAAGGCTTCTTCAGTGGGTTTTACTTTCCCAGGTTGGAGAGAAATACACCTTCTCCAGATCTTTGCTAATTCTCTTCCTCAGCTCCTAATTCCTGTGCCCCAGGTCTCAGCCTTAGTTGTGGTTCAGCCTCAGGACAGGATGGAGCCAAAGGGCATGGAAACATTGAAACATTTCCCCGAAAATATAATTTTTTAAGACAAACCATTCAGCATGGCTTAGGAATTGCCAGTTGGCAAAACCTATGGAGTTTGACAAAATGGACGCGCTAGTTAATTTTTATGTGAGTCCAGTTCAGAAAATACTACTACTCACCTACAACAGTGAACATATCTGAAATCATACTGGCTTTAATCTTTAGGTCCAGAGGTGCATCACTGACAGAACACAGAAAGAAAAGAGCAATTGATAAGTGTGTAGGTTAACAGAATAGCCGCCCTCTAATGGGTCCCAATATAGCAAAGTTTCCAAATGTCAATGAGGAGCAACATATAAAGCCCATAAAATCCATGGGTGGGGTGGGGAAAATTCTGGGCAAAATATGAGAAATGAAATCCTAGTGTTAAATTTGTTCTCTCTAACGCAAACGCAGCACCATCCATTGATTCTCTAACATGCAATTTTCTTTATACCAGAAGGTCTTGTGCAGTTCAAATTTTGCACAAGTCAAGAATACTGCTTCATTAAAACTGTGGATTTCAGAGGTTCAGATTTTCAGTATGCTCTTTTATGAGTGTGCCCAGCACCATTCAAATTACTTTTTGCTGCTGCAACAGTCAAGTCACATTCACATGCAAGAGAAGCAACTCTAGCCACATTGGTACTTTTTAAAGTCTTTATTGTCTGCTCTAAAACAATCTTCTTAGGCTTGCAGGCTTGCATATAGGGAAAAAAAAAAAAAAAAAAAAAAAAAAAAAAGAAATACAAGTTATACCAAAATCTCACCAGATGGGGGGAAACCCACATGAAAACAAAAACAACAGTGACCAAAAGCAAGAGGCCTCCCTGTGGCGGTGATGGCCACAGTGGCTTCAGTGCTGAGGTGTTCTTCCATGAACCAAACTGCTCTGGCTGCTACTCAGTGCCTCATTCTGGGGATTTCTAACTTCTAAAGGATAGTATAATATACTTTACTGGACAACCTGCAAAAGGCTGACTTGACAAAAGCTGCATAACATCTGAAGCATCTGTAATATCTAGCTCTACACCTTACTATGGAAGTTAAGCCAAACTCCCACTCTAAAAGTAGTCAATCTGTCTTTATTTGATTCCTTGGCATTTTGCCAATATCTCTCATCCTTAAAAACGCAGCAGCTGGGTGGTCTTTGGCATAAATCTCTAGAGTTCTCTGTTTTGAGAAGTGTACAGTGAACAGAAATTCTGGCTGTAGCTGCAAATATAATAAGAATCGACCCTGGTATTGAAAAATATGTTTATTTTCTTCTACTAAACAACAGGTTAGTAAAACAAAATTTTTTTTAAGTTGTTTGAAGTTTTGACTTTAAACTTGGATGACTTTAAACATGGGACAGGGTAAAAGGACCACATATTATCCACATGGCCCTAGATCCAGGTTTATACCTTTACAGTATATGTGGATTTGAACCTATAAAACTTTTGGTAACGAAGGAAATATAATGTCTTATGTATTTCTTTACCCTTAATACAAGAATTACTGTTTAAAAAAATACAGGGATAAAACTGCAAGAATCATCCCTTAGAAACCTAATAAACAGGAATCATATAATTGTAAATTAACTAGGAAGACAGAGATTCATGGTTGTCATATGCACTTTGATATTATGCCATAAACCAGTTAATTTAAGAACGTCTGGTTATCTCCATCTAATAACTAGGAAAAAAGCAGTCTTCTAGTGCCAAAAGAAATGATCAAAAAAAAAAAAAGTGTTTTAAGTACTACTTGAAGATTTGTCCTTTTCTAGTTGATGGAACTGACTTACCAGGCCAAAGAAGGAGAGAGATTCACTTCCAACAACCATGGCTTCAGAGTAGAATCTATGAGCACGTCAAAGCCATAGAGTTCTAGAAATACAACACAACACAATATACAAGATCATTTTCCATGCCACAACCACACAAAGATCTAGAAGACTCAATCTCATAACTCCCAGGCCTAGAAACTCACTAAGCGTAAGTAGTGAGTGGAAGTAGAAGCAGAGAACCTTTCAAGAATCTCTCAAGTTCAAGAGAAATTAATCAAGCTCTAGGAATAAGAAAACAATGCTATAAAATTCCACTGTTTTTATCATGCACTGTCTATTGATGTTCCTAAATCCTACACAGAAAGCGACCTGACTCTAGAATAGTTAACAAGCACGATTCTGCTGTGCTTATGGGCACAAAAAAAAGGGTGGGTGGGGAGGAATGAAACAAGCACAACCAATACCAACGCTGCTTTAGGCCTGCTCTGAATTTCCTGCCCCCCAGCCCCTCCCTGCCAAGTTTGAACACAGAAACTTCTCCTGAAGGCATTTCTCTAGAATCCTTCCATCACATTTCTTAAACCAAGATATCGCTTTTGCAACCTAGGTCAAGAAGATATCTAAATGTATTTATTCTTTCCCCTCTCCTAGTTTCAATTTCCCTTTGAAGACAGAAAACAAAACACACTGGCCCAACATGAACCAAAGGACAGACAAGAAAAGAGAAAGCCAGTGGTAGCAGAGCACAGGTGTGACAAGATATCTTGCACCACTAATATTATTTAAGAAGGGTGGGAGCCAGAGATCAAGTTTTTGGATTCTGTATTGATTCTCTTTCTTTACCTTCCCAATGGTTGCAAAGAGAAAGCAAGACCCAGAAGCAAGTTTTCTTTCCACAATGCCTGGTTTCATTTAACAAGTTCAGGGATGAGAGGTTAACTCTGGAACCCTTCATATTATTAGTGAGACTTTCTCTACAAAAATAACGGTAATGTACAGTCCTTTGTGTGTGTGTGTGTGTGTGTGTGTGTATGTGTATGTATATGTGTATATATATATATATAAAACATCACTCCTAAACATCCCATCCTGTGACCCTCAAAAACATTGCTTATATTTTTTCTCTAGAAGTAAACACCACCACACTACCTTCCTTACTGTTTGATCAGAGGTCACAGACCTGAGCTCACACCCACAGAACACAACCAGGTATTTTCCAGAAATTAATTCTGATGCAAATTTCCTTGCTTCAAGAAGGATTTTTAAATTTATCAATACTCTCAGAAAACAAAAAAACAGACTCTAAAAAGATGGCTCCCAAAACTGTCTTCTAGAACACAGGAAGTCTGAAGTTACATGATGTATTAAGAATCCTAGAGTAAAGCCGGGCATGGTGGCTCATGCCTATAATCCCAGCACTTTGGTAGGCTCAGGTGGGCAGATCATGAGGTCAGGAGTTCAAGACCACCCTGGCCAACATGGTGAAACCCTGTCTCTACTAAAATACAAAATTAGCTGGGCGTGGTGGCGGGTGCCTGTAATCCCAGCTACTCTGGAGGCTGAGGCAGGAGAATCACTTACAACCGGAAGGCAAAGGTTAAAATGAGCCGAGATCCCGCCACTGCACTCCAGCCTGGGTGAAAAAAAAAAAAATCCTAGAAAGGGAATCTAGAGACCTTAGTTGTCCCCATGATTCTACACTGTGGAACTTGGAGAAATCATTTCTCTTTCTGAGATTTTGTTAGCATCCTTTGGTTTCCTTTAGCTTCTTTATTAATCACTGTTTGTCAATATCTGGATGCTATTTACATATATATGGCAGTATGAACTCAGTTAGACATGCATATTCTAAATCCTCTAGGGAAAAGTTACCATGAATGAATTGGCTTCCACAGTAATTATACGGGATTCCATTTAATTTGCAAAAATCATCACAAACTATACAAGAGTTTGAGATGGGATCACCTTCAAGTAACTATACAAAATTTATATATTACCTATAGTTTAAAATATAAAGAAAAGGAAGCTCTTTCACCTATCTTCTTTTCATAGAATTCATAGCTTTTAACGGCTAATACATTCTTCTGAATAGCTGATGTAATCTTCAGTAATCTTGTAGAATATTGCCCCTTTAACCTGAGAAAAATCATTTGTGATATAGCACTAAATAAGGCATTTAAAAGGAAAAATCTACTTGCAAAATCTACAAGTCCACTTTAACATTTTATATAAGCAAGAGAACACAACATCTGATTGAAGAAAAAGAGTATTCTCTTCATTGTTTAAAAGCTGAAGCACAGGATTCAATTGTTTCATAAAGTGGTAATATTATTAATAGTAAGAAGAACAGGGTGAAAATAATGATTGATGCACATATTGATCAGGTTTGCAGAATCAGCTACAAATGAAGACAAATTTGAATCAGATTAACAATCAATGAAACCCACTATTTAAGTATCTTGCATTAATCAGCTACAGGTTTACTTAACCATTTCCCCAAATCAGAGGCAAATTCCAAAAATCTCAGTTGACAGGCAGAGAATCACTATTCTGGGAAATACAAGGGGGAAAAATGACCTAGAGAGAAAACATCCTTCACAAAGCTAAATTAATTTTCATTTGGATGACTAAATCATGTTACTGCTAAACAACCTCTATGGAGAGGGTACCCAAACTAAAAAAATCAAGCCTCGAATCTACGTCTGTACACATACCAGGCTTGGACCTACTATCATTTAAGAGTTGGAGAAGAAATATATATTGGTATGTGACAGCATTATAACATAGTGCAAAACCCAGCTCACCTCAAAGGCTGGCATTAGGAGAGAGGAATGGGGTGGAATGATAGCTTCTGTATCAGGTTTTCATCTTTGAACCCAATCAATTCAGCTTAAGAAAAACAACTTGGGTCCTCGGCAGGCTACTAGAGTCCTTATAAGAACCTTTTAAACTTAGTATTGGTATTTGGTATTTTCTATGGACATGAAAGATTTTAAAAGGTAAAGAGTAGGTTGTGCTGAGCATAATCAACTTCCTCATCTTTTAATGTTGAGTGTTTTGGCAGCAGTAACGAGAATTTCGAAAACTCAGTATCCACAATGAGATACACCAACTTTACTGTCATGAATGGGTGCGGGCTAGCTGGGCTTTTCCAGTTCTGAGAGCTCCTCTTTCTGTGTTGTCTTTATCACAACAGAAGAGCAAGTGTTTTCAAAGGACTATTGCTACGCCTTATGGAACATTTCCCCAGGACAATTTTCCTTAGTAAGAATTATTTCCTTCAGCCCCTAGCCAAACTAAAGCAAACTTAGCTCCCTACCTCCTTAATATGGGTCCTTGAAAAAGCAATCTACACTTAGCAGTCTGAACTTCTTAACACCTACTCATTCCCAGCCCCAAGAATTTGCTTCTGCTCCCTCTCTAATAACTGATTATTCTCAGTATGATCACCAAAGACTACCCTATTGCTAAGCCCAAACATGTGAAACTGATGACCACCCCTAACTTATTGGAGCTTTCTTCTCCCTTGGGTTCCAGGACACTGCTCTCTTTTGATTCTCCTCTTTCCACTCCTCCTTTCCTTCCTTCTCTTCTACCCAGATATTCAATGGTAGGTTTGCTCAGGGTGACACTCTCAGGTCTCCTTCCTTCTCAATTCTACTTTTCTCCTTAGGCAATCTCATGTATTCTCATGGCCACAATTAATATGATGATCACATCTTTAACCAAGTGTCTCCAGGACACCAAATTCATAATTCAAATTGCCTTTTGGACATCTTCACTAGGATATTCCATAGGTATTCAACACTCAACGAAATAGCCCTTGTTTTCTTTCCCTAAAACTGTTGGTTTGTTATTATTCTTCATCTTGGAGAATGGTAACCCCATCCACCAGGTTCCAAACTAGAAACACTCTCTTACCACCTCCCAAATACAAGATGTCACCAAATCTCTATCACTCTTTCTTGTCTTTAATCTTTCTCTTTAGTTTCTTTTCTTTTTCTTTCTTTTTTTTTTTTTTTTTTTTTTTTTTTTTTTTTTTTTTTTTTTTTTTTTTTTTTTTTCTGAGATGGAGTTTTGCTCTTGTCTCCCAGGCTAGAGTACAATGGTGCGATCTCGGCTCACTGCAATCTCTACATTCCAGGTTCAAGCAATTCTCCTGCCTCAGCCTCCCAAGAAGCTGGCATTACAGGCGCCTGCCACCATGCCTGGCTAATTTTTGTATTTTTAGTAGAGATGTGGTTTTACCATGTTGGCCAGGCAGGTCTCAAACTCCTGACCTCAGTGATCCACCCTCTTTGGCCTCCCAAAGTGCTGGAATTACA